>NC_090307.1:3464402-3795870 GCF_039906515.1 Pseudorca crassidens | reverse complement strand
ATTAGGTGAGATGGCCAGAATCTCTGGCTCACGTTGTTCCTGCCGTACAGACTGTCCTGCAATTCCTGGGACACAGCTTGTTCCCACTTCGGGATAGATAGACGTGCTAACACACATGGTCCCTCCCTCCGTGAGAACTTGCACAAATTATCTGGCCATGTGGAGATAACAGTTCCATAGAGTTTTTGTAAATGTTCATTTAATCAATGTTGATAAAGTACCTAGCATAGCAACTAACACCGTGTAAGGAATTTAAAAAAATGAGTTCTTTAATGCTCAGATAATTAAATTTTTTATTGTTATAGAAGAAAATAATTTTATGACATAAAATTATTGCTGTGCACTGTCTTAGCAACATTCCATGCTTTCTATGTTTATAAATGCTAAGTTGTTTTCTCTCTCTTGTTTACCAGATTTTGCCTTCAATTTTGAGGTCAGTAATTCTGTCTATAGTTCCTATCTTTATCACCTTCCCATCGATTTTTTCATCACATATTATTTCAGCCTTTAGACCCACTTTAATTTATAGATGCTTTTTATACATGAATATACATTTTTTCAATATTTTTTGGATTTATTTTTTTAGCCATAGTTGATAACAGGTATTCATAATTAATTTTATACATTCTACTTTCTCTTACAAGTAATGTAAGATTAAATGTATTATCTTCCATCTGTAATTATGAGGTCGAATAATTCTCTTTTTTTCGTACATTGTCATTCTTTTTATCTTATTGTCCATGTTCCCCATTTTCTCAAGTTTGCAGTCCTCATCACTGATTTGGGTGTTGGCTATGTAAAGTCTGGTTTTTATTGCCTCCACTGTCCACTGAGTCTTTTAATTCTCCTATCAATTTTCTGGTCACTTGATATTTTTTAAAAAATTCCATTTATATCTTATTCCATCTCTGCCTTTCCATTTTTCTTTTTTTTTCTATTAAGTTCCATTCTTCTTTAACATTGCCATATGTACATGCTCCTTTTTGAGGATACCAAATCATGTGTCTCCTAAATTTTCACCTTTTCTTATAGAACACTGGTTTCAGTAATATATATTCTTTCTCTTCTTCCTTTGTTACTTCTGGGAAGTTTTCCATTTCATAGGTCCACACATTTGTTTTTCTGTTTAAATTTTCTTGAACTTGGTAGGTGCACTTGGGCATTTTCCAGCAGACGATTTAGTACATGTCTAAAAGTACATGTTTAGTACATGTCTAAAAGAAAGTACATGTCTCCCTCACTTTCCACATCATGAATATTGGCAAATTCCCTCCTTCTGGTTAAAACACATAGTCCCTTTCTTAGTTTACAATGTCTGGTGAGTATGGGATTGCTAAATTGCAGGAGAATATTCTCTTATTCTGATTGTGTTGGGTTCTCTGACCACTTGAGAAAATCATGTGCAGTTCTGTTTTGATAAAGTGAAGAAGGTCCTGGTTAGGACGCAGGACCCTGTGATGACAGAGTCAGGGAGCAACATAGGTCCTCCTGATGGTACTTCTGATCTCCGCTTGCATTATAGTCCTTCCCTGACTCGAAGAGGCAAATCTAGTGAACAGACCTCATCCACCTTTCCTACTGGCTTCTCATCTCATCTGCTGGAGGTTCCAGTATCTACAAGCATGTGAGAGAGGGTTCAGATCTCCTAAGAGAGTGTGAGGGATGGGGGAGTCCTATTCTGAATTCTCCATGGTGACCTTTAACTTTTCAGACAATTAGTTCTATACGAAGTTCCGTTTTCTTCATTTTCTATAAATCAAGATTTTCCCTTTTAGCTCCAAATTCTAGCCTTTCATTCTTTGATATTCATTTAGTCTGAGTATGGTGATGTATATTACTCTACCTCAAAACCCCAAGTCAAGATTAAATAGTCATTTAAGACATGATATAGGTAGGAAAATACAGATGCTTATTTTAAGTATCTAAAACTCTAGGATGAATGACCGAGGCAACCGAAGTTACAACCAACTAAAGTGCCCACCCGGAAAATACCATTAGCGTAGTGGGGTCTCCTTCCAAATGCTGTGGAAGCAGCCACACTGCTCTGCCGTCACACCAGAACCACCTAGAGATCTCCAGCAATGATAAGGATGATGAAATCTAAGGGAGGGACGCATCTTTCGCTGTAGTGATCGTGTCTCGTCTCCTGGCTTGCTAAGGTTGCTACTATAATACAGTTTGACTGATATTATCAATTTAGAAATTAAGTTGGTCAATTTATTTTATGGACTTGCTATTTGGAGGAGTCTGATATGTACAGAAATGACCAAAATTCAGGTGTCATAAAACTGACAATGGATACTGGGAAAGGAAAAAGAGGGGGTGACATTTACACGGAGAGGACTAGTTTCTAAGTACCTACGTGGAGTCTGAAGCCAGTCCAGCAAGAACGTGCCTGGTGAAATCTGGTCGTCCTTCACTAAAGGCATTTTAGGTGCGGGTCCAAAACGGTGTAAAGTACTAAGAATCCAGCATTTTGTCTGAAATGGATATCCCGTAGCTGTGAGCAAGGGGTGCATGATTCAGGGCAGAGATGGATGGGTAGTTTGCAGTAAATTATACTGGAAACATCTAGGACGGACTCAAAGCACCTCTTGATAGATTTCGTCACCTCCACACAACCCCGCATCTGTCTGAGGAATGCTGCCTTGTTGGAGTTGTAGGTGGACTCTTGCCGTGAATGGTATTTTTTAACAGTGAGTGTTAGTGTTGGGATTTTCTCTTCCTTTTGTGTCATCCCATCTCTAATGACCCGAGCCCTGGCTACAGGTTAGGAATGATTGGGGTCAGTGTTGACCAAGGTGCTCTTCCGTGAAACAGGACTGCAGAAGGTGCAGGGAGCTGCCAAAGAAGGGCTGTTGTATTTCTTCTTCTGGGAAATTCTACACACAGGTGAAAACAGAGGCCCATGAGTTGTTCTAGAACCTAGATACCCATTTAACTTCACAGTTTCCCATCACCCTGAAGCTCAGACACTTCTTCTTCTTCCCCACCCCCATCCCCAATCCCACAGCTACATTCCAACATCTTACGAAGATCGCTCCTGGCAACAACTGTTTGTAAACCTTGTTTGAGATCATCTCAACCTCGTCTCTGGTTGGCTGACAAGGTGGAAGTAACTGCAGCAGCCTACAGACTTCTCCTTGTGACAGATGGGCCGTGGCTAGTTCACTTTTTTCTGTTTTGTTTAGAATTTATGTTGACAAAAAGAAAAAAAAAAAGGAAAGAAAAGATTTCCTGGAAACAGGGAGGTGTTTGTTGTGTTTCACAAGATGCCTGAAAGGCACAAGATTCCCTTCAACTTCATCGTGAGATGATCACACTGCCTGAGGGAAACCACCAGCCAGTCTGGCATCTCGCGATGCAAATCAAACCCTGGGACTGACAAAGAAAAGACGCAAATTTGATATTCTACTAGTTTCGAAAAGGCCCAAAGTAATATTTACAAATGAGATTTTGGATGATGCCAGGAGAAACAATTTAAAAAGTAAAAATAAAACAGAAAACCATCCATTTTTCTACAAGCAAATAGAAATGCAATCCTCACCATATGACTGTTTTACACAGTTGTCTTTTTTGGTGGATGTGTCCAATTGCTCATTTGTGAGGGAAACACATATGGACCCATTAGATCCTGATACGGGCTTTCCAGGTTAAACTGGGATGGGAAAACCATTTCTAGGGTCAGTGGTTTAATTTTTGGTTGACAAGGTTAAGTTTATTCAATGCATAAAGGAGAAGGAGGGAGAAGGATGGGGGGCAAGGCATTAGGTTAGCAAAGCGCCTCATGCAAGGCTCAATCATTTGTAGTTATCATTTGCAGCTACTGTTTTGTAAATATTAATTGCTACCTACTCTTTATTCTACTGTGTTCATTATCTGGGTATTTTCTCATTGTTTTATCTGAATTTTTTTTAAGAATGCAATGTGTTTTTTTATAGCTTAGGAAATGTTTTATTGGGAATTTTTGATACGGACCTTTCTAAAGTTTAGGATAAAACTATGAAAGTGCTTCTTCTTCACTTCCTCTGCTATTTTTAATTTACAGATGGCACAATGGCTTCCTCTTGAGTTTCCTATCACTTCTGTACTGCAACAATTATTTATTATTTGTAAAATTAAATCTTTACAAAAAAGCTTCCCTCATTATTCCCTCAGTCTTTTTTTTTTTTTTTTTTTTCCCTCCAGGGTAATAAACAGCGTAGTAAGTAAAATATTTTTCTTTTTTAGTAGAGTGAGATTTTCCATCCGATCTCTGGATAGCTGGAATGGTCTTTCACTCCGACAGCATCCTTTCTGCTAAATTTGTGCTGTTTCTTTTTCACTATTTGCCCATCTTCTTCTGGGGGAGGGGGTCAACATTTTCTTCCTACCCCGTATTATAGAACTCCATCTCACCCTGTATTCATACTTCTCCACAGCCAGTCTCTTTTTAATTTGTGTGTTCAAGAACATTTTCTTTAAAAAAATGTTTAAACTATTTATTTTGAATTAATTATATAATCACAAGCAATTCTGAGAAATAATGCTGTGAGATCCTGTATACTCATCCCCAGGAGTAACATCTTGCAAAACTACAGCACAGTATCACAACCAAGAAGCTGACATTCATACGATCCACTGGCCTAATTCAGATTTCACCTGTCTTACACGTACTCATTTGAGTGTGTGTCCACATTTGGTTCTGTGTAACTGTGCTCTATGCGCAGGTTTGTGAGGCCAACACCAGCGCGAACACAGAGCAGTTCCATGACAAGCGCCCCTGTGTCGCCCTTTCACATCCCCAGGCACCCCCATCCCCATCCCTAAGCCTCACAACCACTGATCTCCACTCTATAATGCTCTCATTTCAGATGTTATGTAGGGATCGCAGGGTCTTGAGATCAACACCTTGGTTCCTTGAACTGACCTTCATGTTAACCCTGTTTTCAGTTTCTTGAAATCTTCACTCCTGACAACGTGAGCTCCAGCTGGTACAACCACCTGCAGTAAAAATCCCATTTTGCACCTGGAACCCAAAGGTCTCATCTTCAGCTCTTCGGCTCTCTGACCACAGCCGTTTGGTTTCACCTCTCAGCTTGCTGAGGACAAACTCTTGCACCCTTAAGATTCCCTTTGAACACTTTGGACCACTTTGCTACAACAGGACAACGGACTGCTTTTGAGTTTAGAGTGGGAAGGGTCATGTGATGAGGACAGAGAAGCAGCCACGACCATACCAGGAGCTGCCTGGGGTCACAAACAACTCCAAAAGTGCCCCTTGCACAGCCGGGATCTCGCTAACTTCCAAAAGGGGGCGGTATCATCTTTCCTGGCCTAATTCTTACAGGTACCATCGTGGGTAGTACTATGTAGCAAGTATCATGCTAAATATGTTTATACAATTCACTCACTCAGTGTTCACAGCATCTCTACCATCAGCTACATCAGGTCTACAAACCTGAGAGTAAGGAACTTTCCTCTAATCACGCAGTGGGTGGAGAAGTACTAGAATTTGCCATTAGGATCAAAGGTCCTTCTCAGAATAGCACTGCATTCTTAGGAATGCATTCTTAGGAATGCAATCAATCTCCCTGAAGCTAAAGTTCGTGAGTCCCTACAATGACATATTATACACTCTTCTCCCTTCTGGGATCGTTTCTTTTTAGTAATCTTCCTCTAACTAGGAATCCTTTAGAATAAATTTCCATGCAATCTATAAGATAATATATACCCTCTTGTACAAATTTGTTTCATTTATACTTACACTTTTACACATTCTTCTTTATCATCATTGTTATTTTTTTCCTTAGAATCTCTTCCATTATTTTTCTTCATTCTACAAAATACCAATATATCATTTCTAACACAGTATCCAATTTCCTACCCCACACCTCACGTTGAGGTTAGAGCCTTTCTGATCAAATTCTTATTCTTTAAGTCTTTGTGAGATGCATGTTGCCCACTGTGTACCAGCCCATCTTTCAGATGTCATAAGCAGCGATCCAGAAAACTACATGCTCTTGCTTTTATTTTTAATCTAGTTACACATATTCTACATCCTTTTTCCTCTTTCAAAGTCAATAAAAATAAGTTCCAGGATTTTTTTAAGGTCTCTCTTTTATTCTCACATGAATCGGCAGAAATGAGTAACAGTCATACGTTTGATGACTCTTAGCAGTCCTTCCACCATCCCTGGGAAGACAGAACCTCTCATTACCCACGTTAAGGCGAGGTGTGATTGCCTTCAGACCTCTCATAGAAAACCACGAGGTGCCCTGTCCCTGGAGTGAACTCACAGATACCTGAGGCTTTTTGTTCTCTGGAGGTGTGTCAGATGTCAGGTCTTTAGACGAAACATCTTTGTTCTGTGAGGCAAAAATTTAATAAACTATTTTTATTGAATCCTGACTTCTATTTACTAACCTTTTGGCAGGACACTTGTATCCTCACCATATTTTAAACGTTTTTGATCAGTTTTTTTGTTTTGGACAATTTTCTCCATCCTAATTAGGAAGTCTTTATTAGCTCTAACAAACAGAGAGGGGGAGAGAGAGAGAGAGAGAGAGAGAGAGAGAGAGAGAAAGGGAATTTCTCAAGTCTTTTCTTCCTCCACCTGGGAGTCCAGGTTGATAAGACATCCAATTGCTGTGATGACTTCAAGTAAGAGGAGTGTCCAACCTTCCAGTCAATGGAAACACTTTTCAATCGCCTTACATGGGAAGTTGAATTGGAGTTTTTCTCCTTTACAAGAACTTCACCTCTCATATATGTGCTCACCTTTGAGCTGCTGGTGACTCTGGGCTTCTGGGGAATCTGTGTTTGAGTTGCTGGATTGTTCAACCTCTTCTCAAGATACAATTTTACTATATTTACTCCATATTAAACCTTCGCCAAAAAAAATCACGTCATGTGACGTGTGTAATCGAGTGCCCAGCTGCAATCAGCTCAGCACACACAGCAGCACAAATAAGTCAGCCTCCTGTTTCCCATGATCTCACTGCCCTGGTTCATCCCAGGTCCCTCCCAGGGTCATATAAGTCTGGAATATGGTTCCTTAATTAGTAACATTATATGATTTCTGTGAACAGATATCTAACTTCTTAATCACTAGACAGGGGGAAGGGGTAAGAAAAAGCTATAGAAGCTTTGGGAAAATATCTGTTCTAACACCTATCAACTAGAAGTATGAATGTTATTTTTTCAAAAATAATAAAAGAAGAGAGAAAAAAGGTCCAATAAACTATTGAGGTGTGCAAAACACAATATCCAAGATTCTGAACCACAGCATAACTTAAAAGTTGCACTTCTAGGGCTTCCCTGGTGGCTCAGTGGTTGAGAATCCACCTGCCATTGCAGAGGACGCGGGTTCGTGCCCCGGTCCGGGAAGATCCCACATGCTGCGGAGCCGCTGGGCCCGTGAGCCATGGCCGCTGAGCCTGCACGTCCGGAGCCTGTGCTCTGCAACGGGAGAGGCCACAACAGTGAGAGGAAAAAAAAAGTTGTACTTCTAGTTGATCTGAATTTTATTTCATCCTCTGGATAATACCGAGTTAGAAACTCCCTGGAAGTCTAACATAAAATAATTAGATGGGCAACATATCATGTATCCAGTCTTGTAAGAAGAAAATAGAAAGATTTTTTAGCTTTTTTTTTTTTTTTTTTTGGTCTGATTTTTAAACGCTTGGGTGTGTCAAGAAGTGGAATTTAAGTAAGTACTAGAAACTTCTGAACACTGCTGTCCTTCACCTTGTCAATTACTTTAAGGTGGTGGGGGATGGTAGGAACGTGTCTGTTTGATTTTGTCCTTTGTCTTTCTCCGTGATTTTCTGAGTTTCCCAGTTATTCAACTAAAAACAAGTTGCTGTTCATACAGATGCAGCGCCATGATTTCTGACTTGCTGGCTGTCGTTCCCGTTAATACCAACTAGGCTGTCAGATTGTCACTACTGTTTGCTGTTTCGAGTTGTTCTATACAAGGAACTGGGTTCGTGAAGAAGATGGGGGAGAAATAAAAACCCTGCTTTTCTCTTGGAAGTACACAGGGGTTATGCAAAGGCGTCAGGGAAAAAAAGCACATACACCACTCTTATCCTCAAAAATTAATTGCCAAGCACACAACTTGGAGATTTTTTGTAAGTGGAACAAACACTCCTCTTGGAGCTTGAAATCTGGTGGAGTTCAGATCAGCTCTCGGGAATATTTCCATCCACATTCTCAAGTTGCTTCATCTGACAGAGCTGAAAGCACAGTTCTCCAAATGAAGAATAAGGCTCCACTTCTCCGAGCACACTGCCTTGCATGGCCGTCTTCCAGCGCCTGAGGGTAGCATCCTGGTAGGCAGCTCAGGGTCCCACGTGCCTCTCGCCCCAGAGAAGACCTGGTCCTCTCAGAGCAGTGGAGTGTCTAGTGGGGTCTAATCGCAGTGCCATGTTCCTTCCAGTTTCGGGCAGAATTTCAGTCTGTGCCTTTAAAGAACTACATCCTCTGTTGAGAGCCTGGCACAATAATTGTCATCCAACACTCCTCCCACCCAATGCCAGTGTCTCTCCAGTTCTGATCTCGTTTCCCTGCTCAGCCAATGTTCCCCCTTGGTACCCAGTTCCCACACAGAGGGGAAGTGGCCCTGCTCATAGGCAGATGGGTTTGTGAAGGGCCCAGACTCCTGGTGTTGATTGAAGTTGACAAGGAAGCCGGGCTCTGGACCCTGTTCTCTGTCTCAGAGCTTCCCGCTCTGAGGAAGGAGAGGCTCCCTCCCTCACGCGCCTCCCTCCAGACAGAGCCGACCCTCCTGTCTGGGGAGTTTCTTGCCTTTTGGGAGGTCTGAGGTCTTCTGCCAGCATTCAGTAGGTGTTCTGTAGGAGCTGTTCCACGTGTAGATGTATTTCCGGTGTATCTGTGGGGAGGAAGGTGATCTCCGCGTCTTACTCTTCCGCCATCTTGCCCCCGCGTTCCATTATATAGTCCCCCCTCCTGTCTGAATGGACAGCTACTCTCTTGCTCTCTGCTCCGGCCCATCCCCAGGTGTCTTATATAGTTCCTGCCCTCCTTTGAGAAAGGAATCTTAGACATTTTCTTTGTGTCTTTGTCTCAGCTCTGGGGGAAGAAAAGAAGAACTTCACCCACAGAAAGCCTTTCACCAACACCCTTTAAAGACACACACCCCGTGCTTGAAACTTCTTGGTGAGAGACCCCTACTCAGGGGGGCCCTTCCATGGGGGAGAGCCTTTCCTCCTGGGAGCATGAGACCTGCTAAGGGTGGACCATAAAAGACTCCTATCATGTGTTCTTTAGCGCCTCTCGGCTCCGGGCTAAACATCTTCATGTCTAAATCTCTCTATTCGTCTCACCAGCATCATAAATATTCATTTCTGTCTGACAAGATCCTTTGTAAAATGAGATTTCTAGATTGAACACAATGTTCTAAGGTGATCAGCTCAGCCTAAGGAAGCATGCTGAATTTCCTTCCTATGATCTTTTTACTCTATCCCATTTATGCAATCTAAATTACAGTTGGCTTTCCCTCTTTTTCACCAGCTATAGTGTAGCAGTGGATTACATATTCTTTGTTGTCAACTAAGATACACCAAATAACTACGAGTAAAGCAAACGATTGGGTCATTCAGATGTTTGGCATCAAATATCATATATTTAAATCTTACAGATGTTTCGAACTAATTTTCCATTTGAATCAGAAATTTAGTCATGTTAGGTTCACCAATAGTTTGCAATAATTTGAAAGAGGAAAAATTTAAATGCTGGCTTCTAAAAGCAATTGAATATGTAGTGAATTAGAAATTAAGCTTATACTCTAAAAAAAAAAAATAGTAATTGAGCGAAGCAATGCAACTTCCATATTTTCTAGAACAGAAGTCAACTTTTCTGTCGTAACTTGTACGACCAATCATGTGACAAGTGCCTTTGCAGGAAAATGATGATTTCTGCAATTCAGGGGACGCTTGTAGTAAACACCACCGTTCTCCTAGCCCCTCAAGGAAGGAAATCGGAATAACAGTGAGCAAGCTATTGCAAATGTCATTTAAGATAGTTTACAGACTTAAATGTTTGAGGAATAAAAATGCAACTTGGAGAAGAAAGCACAGAAGAATATTTTCATTACTTTGAGGTAGGGAACAAAATCTCTTATAATACAAAAATCATTAACTATTAAAAATATTGATAAATTGCACTTCACTGACATTGTTCTGTTTAACAAAAGACACCAGTATTAGACTCAGAAGTCAAGCCTCACACCGGGGGAATGTATTTGTAATACATCAATTCAACAAAGGCGCTTCACGATAACAATATCTCAGTGAGCCTACAAGAAGGCATTCACCACCATTTGTCATCTTGAAAATGCAAATTAAAGCCGCAATGAGATGCTTCTATGCTGCCAAGTGTTAGTGAGTATGTGGAACAAGTGGGGCTCTCGTATGTTTCTGATGTGGGTACATAAGGCTACAAAATCTTTGGAAAACTGTTAGGCAGTACAAACTAAAACTAAACGTGCCTACACTCTGACCCAGCAAGTCCACTCCTGGGTACATAGCCAAGACATGCCTAAGAGTCTTCCCAACAGCTCTGTTCATAGAAATTAGAAAATAACAGCAAGCGGAAGTTCTAACAACTGAAGAAGAGATAAATAAGTCATGATGTATTTATACAAGGAAATACTACACAACAATTTAAAAAAACTACTGCTATCTGCAATAGCACAGGTGAGTATCACAGACTCGGGTTCCGTAGATATGAAAGCGTATAAACTGTATGAGGTCATTTATATGGGGTTTAGTAACGGACAAAACCACCCTATGGCATTAGAAATCTGAATAGTGGTTCTCTCTGTGTGCTATTTGATTTATTTATTTATTTATTTATTTTATTTATTTTTGGCTGCGTTGGGTCTTCGTTGCTGTGCGTGGGCTTTCTCCAGTCGTGGCGGGCGGGGGCTACTCTTCCTTGCGGTGTGCGGGCTTCTCACTGTCGTGGTTTCTCTTTGTTGTGGAGCATGGGGCTCTAGGTGCGCAGGCTTCAGTAGTTGTGGCACACGGGCTCAGTAGCTGTGGCGCATGGGCTTAGTTGCTCTGCGGCATGTGGGATCTTCCTGGACCAAGGATCGAACCCATGCCCCCTGCACTGGCAGGCAGATTCTTAACAACTGCACCACCAGGAAAGTTCCCTCTCTGGGTGCTATTGACTGAGAAAGGGGAATTCTCGGGTGCTGGAATGTTCTATACCTTAATATCAATGGGGTTACAGAGATGTATGTATATATTAATAAAGGTCATCAAACTGTACATTTAAATTAGCACACCTTGCTGTAGTATGTCATATTCTAATAAAGAAGGAAAAAGAATGGATTATGGATGAATACAGGTGGGTCGTGAGACTTACCCAGTTCTGCTTTCACTTTAGAAACCTGGAACCCTAAGAACAAGAGAGATGTGGATAAACTATAAAATCATTACGTTTTGTTGAAACCATCACAGAGGTTATGTCACAAGGAAAACAAGTAGCCTTAAACCAAAGTAAAGATAGTCGTTCCCCCAGCCCCTCACAGGGAGGGGCGGCAGGAGGGCGGACGTGTGTGTGCTCGCCCATCACCTGGGGCAGAGGCAAGGAACAGGAGACTCCAGGCACCACACAAGCGGGTAAGAAGAACTCGCTTAAAAATCGAAAGCACTTCGGGACTTCCCTGGTGGCGCAGTGGTTGAGAGTCCGCTTGCCGATGCAGTGGACATGGGTTCGTGCCCCGGTCTGAGAACATCCCACATGCCGCAGAGCTGCTGGGCCCGTGAGCCATGGCCGCTGGGCCTGTGCATCCGGAGCCTGTGCTCCGCAATGGGAGAGTCCACGGCAGTGAAAAGCCTGCGTACCGCAAAAAAAGAAAAAGAACTTAAAGGCATCTATTCTTGTTCTGTATACCTGCATAACAGGAAGGACTAAGAACTTGTCGATGACGGAGTGGAGCCTGGA
This sequence comes from Pseudorca crassidens, assembly GCF_039906515.1. NCBI lineage: Eukaryota > Metazoa > Chordata > Mammalia > Artiodactyla > Delphinidae > Pseudorca > Pseudorca crassidens. The sequence continues at coordinate 3,783,912 of NC_090307.1, read as the reverse complement.
TCCCAAGGGACGTGAAAGACACCCACTATAGTATCCTTCGTTGAAAAGAGCATTTCACTTTGATGTGTCAAAATTTCTCTCTCTTACCCCTCGTGGCTTATGTTTTGGGAGTCCTAAGAAATCCTCGGTCTAAACGCGTTCTGGGATCACTGTACATCAGTTTTTCAGAGATCTGAGGTTTAATTCTACTTTCCCTTGGATACCTTTCAGTAAGTCACAGGGCTTTGACAGGAATGCCTTTAAGGGATAAATCGATTCCGTAAATCTAATTATTCCAATTAAGAATCGGGAAAGTCGTAATTAAGTAGTTAGAGAATGCTTGCTTTTCTTTTGTGAACAAGAGAAATGTAAAACTAGTTGAAGCCATAGGAGAAAGAATGGCCCTGATATTAGCATGATGGTTAAAAGAACCACCTTTTGAGGCCAGCCTGCTTATGTATAAATTCTAGTCTAATGGTTAGCTATGTGATCTAGGATAAATTACTTATCTTTTCCGTGTCTTGGTTTTCTTGTTTGTTTGTTTTTCCTCTGTAAGACAGGGTTAATGACAGCCCTTCATGAGTTAATACATGTACACTTCTTAGAACAGTACTGACATGTATTGAGTGCCTTAAAGGTACTTTCCATAAAGTGAAATATGGCATACCTTTAAACAACTAATGACATGTAGGAACAGAAATCAATTTGACCTTGATGTTTTAAACATTCTCTTTCAAGGGGCACAGATTTCATGAAATAGGTTCACATTTTTTTCCCATCTGTCCAAACTATTTGGTTTTGAAATAAACAAAATAATACAGTCCTAACTGTGAGGTTTGTTATTGTCTTTTTAATTTTTTAAAAGAATTCATGGACAGATCAGAAGAATGTAAATATTATAATAACTTAATAAAAATGTAATGGGACAGTCCGCCAGCTTTGGAGGTGAAGAAGTTAAAGGCAGCTTGGACTTGCTGGGTCCTACCTCCAAATACATTGGGGGTTAGGGATTCAACGTATGAATTTTGAGGGGACACAAATGTTCAGTCTATGCAGCATCTAATTTAAATTATGGTGTTAACCACCAAAATAACTAAAGATGATATTTTTTGAATGGGAATTGGAAATAGAAAATGAGATGCTTATTTTTTAATTACTTAATGTATTGTTGGAATTATTTTTTACTAGGTACATATATTACTTTCAAAATAAAAAGAAACATAATTTAAGAGAGGCACCCCGAATACTGGTTGCAAAGTAATGTCCTTATTCTGGGGTTATTTTTCTGGATTGAAGGGAAGAGAAGGCAGGAACATTGCTGAAATCATTGTCAAAAGACTTGGGAAATGAATTAAAAGAGAAAAAAATCTTCATGAATTTTCATAGGGAAATATAGTTTTAAATGTTGTTTTCTTTTGTTTTTAAAAACACCTTTTCCTCTTAAAGTTTTTAATCACTAAGTCTTTACAAAGGAAAGGAAATATGAATCTTGCCATAATTGAGATATAAGAAAACTTCTAACACAGAGGCGGTTTTTTTTTTGATTCCTAAGAGGAAAATCTGAGTTATTTAGAATGAGAAACTGAATAACCATTATGTGTGCATAGCTTTAAAAATAATTTGTTGGTGGCTGTTAACAGTTTAAACCAGTAACTTCTTACTTCTTTGTATGGTAACTAGCTTTTTTGATTTCCAAATTGCAAGGACAACTTAGGGTGAAGATCAGGTGTCTGGCTGATATGAAATAAACAAGACTGTCAAAATGGCAGAAGAATGGCACACACCTGCCCCGGATACTGACACAACGCCTATTTCTGGAAGCATTTGGGCTCCAGGGAGTACTCGGAGGATCCAGAGGCTACTTAGTCAACCAGCCAGTTCTGGAGTTAGTTAATTCTGGAATTCATAATTCAATGCACATACAGCTGGTGCTTGAAGCCAGGAGATCTTTAAACTGTCTCTACTAAGAACTTTTAGTCCCAGCTCTTCTTAGGAAGACAGAAACTCTTCTTTAAAAACAGAAGGAAAAGGAGGCCAAGGTTAAACAGTGTGCTGGGAAGTTAATGGAAATAAATAACAAGAGATAAAATAGCTTGCCTGAAATTTCTCAGGACTGCATGTTCATGGGCGCCCTAGACTCCTATTTGGGTCACCGTGCTGAAAATGTCCCTCTATTGTGGTTCCCATGAGTTTCTCCTCTCATTCAGCAAAGTAAAGAGCTAAAGAATTTTTTAAAAAACCCAACTACCATAATTACCGGCTGTTCAAGGTGAGCTATCATTTACCTTAATATTTAGAGGTAGAATCACCTTAAAATTTCCTTCATTTTTAAATCTCATTTTTAACCAACTGGAAGAGTTATCTCTTCCAACCATTTCTAGCAGCCTACCTAAAAATCTGTCTATTCCACAGTATTTTCTAAATCAATGTTTAGCTAATGAAGCACAACTGCCACAGGTTTTCACTTTACTATTTTAATGTGATCTCCATGGCACTGTAGGAGTCTTAAGTTTCCATACGCACATATCCCTGCACTTTCCCTGTCACAAGAAATATATATTCATTTTAGAGTTGCAGGGGCAATTATAGTAACCAGCTGATGCCTCTAGCAGCTAGTCAGAGTGATAGCCTGAAAATTCTCAGGAGACCACATCATTGCCTCCAGTGGATGCAAACCCCGTGCACAGCGGTCTCCAAGGCAATGACCCCGCCAGGCTGGATGAAGTTTCTAACCAACACATCACTTTGTAAAAGCATTCTGAACATCACTTAAGAGGCTAAAGAAGGAAGTTCATAAAATAAGAAGACATCTGTTGCCTCCTATGTCTTGGAGTCTTATATTGTCAGATTCCCGTGGATAGCTTTTGGTCCACTCAAATTTCTAGAACAGCCAGAAATCTTCCCAGTGAGCTCTTTAGAGTGTGCACGTTCAGAACTTCAACAGCCATATTATGAGGTAATAAATATACTACGATGTGGGTCATTTCCTGAAATACCTACGCTTCACATGGTAAAAGACTGCAGCAACTACAACCAAATCAAATTGAAGGGAGAAAAAACCCCCACACATATCGTCAAATAACAAACAAGAACTCAAGTGATTCCTTGGTAGAAGAAAAGGACCAGATTGCTGGGATTCCCTCAGGTTTTATCATGAGTGTCCATTTCCGGTTACACTTTATTGCCTCAAAACATGAATGCATCTGTCTTTGACGGTGCTTATCTTTTCCAGCCATTTCCCACTGCATTAGTGACAAAAGCCCATCAGATGGTGTCATTCGATTTCAGCTTTATCACATCGCTATACTTAGAAGGGCGGAACGCAATTGTTTAAAATAAAGTAAGACAATGATTTTTGCCACCTGAAACCTGCTTTGAAGACTCACGTGAAAATAGAAGGTTGGGATGAGGCAGGTAGATGGAAGAATAAAAACATCTCCACTTTAAAAAATTTCTGCCTGTTGAAAGAAAAGTACACATAATATAAAAGCACCTGCACAGCACAGTTCCCAAGGTTAAACAGCAATTTGGATAGGCTATTTAATCTAAAATTTCATTTTAGGGGTTCTTGCCAGGATATTCTAATGAAGCAATCTTCCAAATGAGTTGCCTTACTGGATGCCATGAGGTCCTCCCTATTCAAACATCAAGACCAGGAAAGCACAAGCTCGATGCCTGGACCCCGCTGTGTTTGTGGTTCTTCACTCACCTTCCTGCTTACTCAGGTGACGTCTCTGATTCACCTCCCATCTATGCCTTACCTGTCCTTCTAGGCAATGCCTTTGAGGCACTTGGCTTTTCTTCCCTGAACCCCAGTGGCTCTTTATAGTTTATAGCTTATGTGGCTCATACAGCTATTCATGAAATCACAGGCTCACAGAACCATAGAGTTGTGATCAAGTAGGTCAGACAAGGCTCCTAAAGTCAGGAGATGGGCATGCTACTGTTCTAGCCATCAGCGTAGGGTCTGCATGATGATGGGCATCGGATGGAACTTTTCCTACCTCCAGTTTTTTCATTTCTGAAGTGGGGCACAGAGTTGCTGTGTTAAATGGGAAAAATGTGAATCCCTCAGTATCTAGCTAAAAGGTCCTCCCAAAACACTCTCCATGATTTTTCCAAGTCCTCCGTCCTCTGTATGATGCTATATGATGTAGTATGTACCCAACTCCATTATGGCATGACTGTATTCTACCACAGTTTATTATGTATATGCTTCCCCTCGTTGATAGTGAGTGTCTCAAAGATAAGGATTTGCCTCTATTTACATCTGGGCTATCTCCAAGGGAGGGAAATGCCTAAGAGTAAGCACTTAATAATTTACTAACTTATATACTTGATGAATGAATAAATGTTCATTGTAGGTCATAAAGCACCACATAAACATAAGGTGTTACTAAATGGCCAAAAAGTTCATTCATTTTTTTCCATGAGATGGCTCTAGTAGCGCTTTGTTGTCATTAACTTCATTTGAAACGATTTTGTTAGATTGTATGTGACAGCTGTCATATCAGCACACATTTTAGAAAAATTATCAAAATTGGTAAATTTTTGTGTAGCAATTTTAATATTGAAGATGGAAGGAAAAAAAGCAACGTTTTTGGCATATTATGCTTTATTATTTCAAGAAAGGTTAAAACGCAACTGAAATGCAAAAAAAGATTTGTGCAGTGTATGGAGAAGGTGCTGTGACTGATCAAACGTGTCAAAAGTGGTTTGCAAAGTTTCATGCTGGAAATTTCTCGCTGATGATTCCCCACGGTCGGGTAGACCAGTTGAAGTTGATAGTGATCAAATCGAGACATTAACTGAGAGCAGTCAACGTTATACCATGCGGGAGATAGCCGACACACTCATTTGCACCAGCTTGGTTATGTTCATTGCTTTGATGTCTGGGTTACACATAAGTTAAGCCAAAAATACTTTCTTGACCATATTTCCCCATGCAATTCTCTACTTAAACATAACGAAAACGTTCCGTTTCTAAAACAAATTGTGATAGGCGATGAAAAGTGGATACTGTACAGTAATGCGGAACGGAATAGATCGTGGGGCAAGCGAAATGAATCACCACCAACCACACCAGAGGCCGGTCTTCATCCAAAGAATGTGATGTGTATATGGTGGGATTGGAAGGGAGTCCTCTATTATGAGCTCCTTCTGGAAAAGCAAAGGAATAATTCCAACAAGTACTGCTCCCAATTAGACCAACTGAAAGCAGCACTCAACAAAAAGTGTCTGGAATTAGTCAACAGAAAACGCATTACCTTCCATCAAGATAACGTAAAACTGCATGTTCCTTTGATGACCAGGCAAAAGCTGTTACCGCTTGGCTGGGAAGTTCTGATTCATCCGCCCTATTCACCAGACATTGCACCTTCGGATTTCCATATATTTTGGTCTTTACAAAATTCTCTTAGTGGAAAAAAATTCAATTCCCTGGAAGGCTTTACTTATCATGTAAATTATAATCTTCTTAAACCTAACAATCATGTAATCTAATTCTGTATAACTTGTTGCCATTTCAAAAATGCCCAGTAAATGTCTGAAAATAACAATGATGAACTTGTTATGGTTATTATTTTGATGATGAAAATTTATTTTGGATGATAATATTTTGGAGATTTTGTCATATTTTCAATATCCACGCATATCCTTGTAGACCAGTGCAATACAATTATTGGATTAAAGAATAATGTAAGACTTTCTTTTGGAAAACAGAGGTAAAATTATTAAGCAAAATTTGAACTTGTGTTACTGTGGTTTATTGTATTTTGTTTTTAAATAAGTGTCTACATTGTTTTATAAAATGATACATGCACTTAGCCTTATGGAATGGTAGCTGACTGGATACTCTGAGATCCTTGAGAAATTACAGCAAAATGATTTTTAATCCTTTGAAAAGCTTAGTGGAAAATAGGGAGACATCTTCAAGGAAAAATGGAATGAAAAACAAAATTAAAATGATAGAAAACCCTGATCAGTGGGAATTAAATAAATATAAAATCAAGACTTGTTCTGGAGGTAAATGGTGGTATCAGCTGTTAAAAAACTATTCTCTGGGACCACAGCAAAGTGGGGGTCAGGGGGATGGAATAAACTGGGAACTCTCACATTAACTCCTGAATCAGGACCCTCCAAGGGGTTTAATGTGACCCCAGGTTGTTGGCATTTATTGACTCCAAGAAGAAGCAAATACAAATTTCCAGAAAAAATCAACTTCAATTTAGGCCTCAGGTTTTCACAAGTTACATGCAATAAAACATGAATGCAAAATCTTACCACTGGTGAAAGTCCCCAGAAACAGCAATCAACAGGCCCCTAGAAACTTTGGATATTGGAGTCATCAGTGGGGAATAGAAAAGTATGAAATCATTATGGAAATAAAAGGTAGAGTTGAAGACAATTTTTAAAAAGGAATCAGAGACAATATATCATATCCTAGAATTCTTGAAAAAGAATGAAGTGGATTTTTTAGAAATGAAAAATTTAACTACTGAGATTAAAAACCCAGTAGATGATTTAAACAGACACAAATAATGCAGAGAATTATTGAATTGGAAGTTGGATGTGAAGAAGTTACCCAGAAAACACCACACCGATCAAAGAAATTGGGCATAGGAAAGAGTTAAGGAAATATGAGGTGGAATAATGTTAAAATGTAGTCTCAGAGGGAAGAAGAGAGATAATGGAGAAGAGGTATTATTTGAAAAGAAAATGGATGAATATTTTCCAGAAGTGATGAAAGGAAGGAATCCACTGATAAAAGAAGTGCAATGTACACAAACAGTATAAATTAAAAAAAGAAATCTATGTCAGATACACTTGAATATTAAAAATTCTCAAAGGAAAAAAAATCCAAAAATCAGCCAGAGAGAAAAGAGAAATCACTTCCATATGCACGAACAGAATGAAAGGACATTTCTCAGTAATAACAAAATAAATCAGACAGATTTTGAATACTATCTTCAAATTCCTGAGATAAAATAATTGTCCAAACTAGAATTATAAGCCCAAAACGAAATTTCAAGAAAAAGGAAAGACTCAGAACCATTTAAATTGAACAAAAGAGAGAATCTGCTGCCAACAAACCTACGTGAAGTAAAATTTCAAAGGCGTCGTCAGAGGAAGAGAGGAAATGGTCTCAGAAGGAAAACGAGGAGGAGCCATGACTAAAGACATAGGGATACATGTGGGGAAATCTAAAGAAACACTTGTGTACAAAATAAAATGAATGTTTAATAGTAGGTTTTAAAAAACAGTTCCAAAAGACGTTATTCTTACACGAAGCTAGACTTAGAAGAAACTGTTCTAGCTACTGTATGTTCCAGAAATTTGCAGCATATTGAAGAAGACATTGTTATGAAGTCACTTTTATTCGTGTATAGTCCTGTAAGTTTTAACATGTGCATAGATTCTTGTAACCACAACTAAAAACAGGAGAAACAGCCACTCAAAACCCCAGTGAATTCTCTCATGTTATCTCTTCGCAGTCAACTCATCCTGCCACCCCTAAGTCCTGGCAATGATGAATATGTTCTTTTAATATGTTCTTTATCCTTATATTTTTCCCCTTATCAGAATGCCGTCTAAATGGAGTCATACCGTATGTAACCTTTCAAGATAGGCTTCTTTCACTCAGCATAATTCATCTGAGATTCATTCAAGTTATTGCATGTATCAATAGTTGGCCCTCTTTATTGCTGAGTAGTGTTCCATTGTAAAGGTGTACTCATGGTTTATCTATTCACCCATTGAAACATATTTGTTTTATTTTCAATGTGGTTGCATGTGAACAATTCTGCTCTGAACATTTATGCACAGGTTTTTGTGTGAACGTAAGTTTTCTTTTCTACAGGATAATTCTTGAAAGTGAGATTGCTGGGTCATATGGTAAATGTATGTTTAACTTCAGAAGAAGCTATTAAACTTTTCCAGAATGGCTATACCATTTAGCATTAACATGAGCAATGCATGAGAGTTCTGGTGCTGCACATCCTTGTCAACACTTGTTATTTTCTGTACTCTTTATTTTAGCCATTCTAATAAGTGTGTAATGGCTTCTCAATTGTGGCTTTAATTTGAATTTCCCTAATTACTAATGATGTTGAGAATATTTTCATTGATAATCTGTGTTTACTGATAATTTATGTATCTTCTGTGGTAAAATTTCTGTTGAAATCTTTGAGCCATTTTCATTGGGATTTTGTTCTCTTATTGTTGAGTTTTAATGATAGATTCTGGATACAAGTCCTTTAATGAATATGTCACTTGCAAATAATGTCTGTGCCTTCCTTCTCAGTATCTCTACATGGCATTCTTTGCAAAGCAAAAGTTTTAAATTCTGAATATTAAAGAAATCCAATTACTTTCTTTTATGCATCATGCTTTCAGTGTCATATTAAAACTCCTTGCCTAACCTTATTTCCAGGCTTTATATTTTTGTTATTGATTTCCAGTTCAATTCTATTGTGATCAGAGACTACATTTTGTATAATGACATAAGTTGTATCGAATTAGAGCCCATCCTACTGATCTTAACTTGATATCTCTGGAAAGACCTATTTCCAAATAAGACCACATTCACAGCTACCAGAGGTTAGGAATTCAATATGTCTTTTGGGGGGACAAAATTAAACCCACAAAAGTGGTCTCTTAGAGATTTTAAATTTAACATGACCAACTGAAATTCTGACATTCCCAAATGAAAATATCCACCTGCAAACTTCCTCTTCTTACGTGATACCAAACTAACCCAACAGTTTCCCAGGTCAAAATCTTAGAATCATTTCTGACCCCTCTCTTTTTCTCACATAGCATAACCCATATCTAAGAAATTTTGTGTATTATCTCACCACCACTTCCATTGTTACTACCTTGCTTCAAGGCATCATATTTATAATTGTTTCTTAACGTTATATTGTATCCTTGTACTACAATTTATATAACTAGTATTCTAATGGTTAATCTTCTCCCAAATTTTACTATTATAAATGACATTGCAATGATCATTCTCATACAAACATCTTTCTCTATTTAAGTAATTATGTCTTCCAAGTAAAATCCTAGAAATTGCAGAGTCAAGGTAATCACATTTTACATTTTGTTTTACCTCTCTCAATTGCTTTTCAAGAAGGTTGTGTTAGGAGATTTGGGGATATATGTATATGTATAGCTGATTCACTTTATTATAAAGCAGAAACTAACACACAATTGTAAAACAATTATACTCCAATAAAGATGTTTAAAAAAATGCTATATCAAGAACACACTGAAATATAGTTAAAGAGGACACTGTCAAAACTTGTTCTTATAAAGATGACATACAACTTACAAATCATACAAATTTCTTTTTAAAAAGAATTAGCCAATGGCGTGCCCTAAATTCTGTTATGTTGTACAAATTTATGAGTAAAAGAATGTGCTTCTTTTCTTAAAAAAAACACAAAAAACAGAAGGTTGTGTTAACTGATCCCTTTTAAATCACCAGTAACTCACCGCTAAGATCTTTTTTCTTTTTTTTGAGAAAAATCAAACCATTTGCTTCTGATTTACTTTAAACTAATAATTATGTGTGCCCACAAGACACCAGGCACTGTTATAGACACAGGTTTCCACCCTCCTGGAGCTTAAATTTTAAATGGGAAGACAGGTTATAAATAATAAACATAGTAAATAAATGAATTATATAGTATATTAGACAGTTATGTTCCCTGTGGATGTCAATCACATCTACAAAATAACTTCACAGGAATGCCTGGATTAGTGTTTGATGAATAACTGGGCATTATAGTCTAGCCAAGTTGTCACATGGAACCAACTGTCACACTCACCTGTGGACTGTCTAGACATTTGTGTAGGATGAATTCCCCTCATGCTCCTTGCATTGCCTTAGGGGAAAGGACTGGAAGCAAAAAGGAGCCATTGGACCTAAGCATTTAATCAGAAATCTGTCTCTGATCCAGAATGCCTCATGTGTGAATTCAGGATAAAATTAATAAAATGAATATTAAAACCCCAAAGTAATCTAATAATAAAACCATAAATTTTAAGGGAAAGTATTACTAGTTTAATTAAGTGTTACAATTTTTGAGAAAACCTTCCAAAACATACACCCAGAATTTATTGCTGTAACTAAGCTGAAAGTCTCAACATCTGTTGACTGGATAAAATTTGTACTCAGGAGATTGTTAATATAAAATTATGCTGTATAGCATTTATTATCCAGTTACAGAAACAGTCAAATTGACTATAGGATATACTTTCACATCTTTTCTTTTATCAATTTATTTTAGGGTTCTTTTTATTGAATTAATATTTTTATGAAATAGTTCTATAATGGGAGACACATAAAAATATTTCTAGCTATTTCTTGATTTTTTTCCTCCAACTGGGTTCTTCTCATAGGTCTTACACATTTTTCTTTGATTTCACTCACTAATTAATTGATTACCTTCATTAATATATTTGTATTTTATTTTGGCCTTATGTAGGCCTTTTATTATGGCTTTGGGATATAGCAATGAACATGGCAGATAGGATCCTGTACTTATAGAACTTAAATTCTCGTCCTGAGAGACAGGTGATCAATCCAACACTACGTCCATTAAATGAATATACAGACCCCCATTTATACAGACCCCCATTCCACCAAGCTTGGAGCACATGTCAAACCCAGAAAACTTATCTTGAAACATACTTGCCATGGAAGATGGAAGGCTCAGAAGTCCTTTCTGCTATGCTAAAGTCCCATAACTGTCAAAGGGACCTTTCTCTTGAGGTGTTTTCTCTCCTGGTTTTATGTCGGGCCACCTTCTGCAAACTACAGCACGTTGTGAGAAATCTTAGGATATAATCAATTCAGATTCTGAGTTCTGCCCTTTGCAGGCAGGGATAAAATTAAATGCCCCCTCCCCGATTGATTTGAATTTTAAGTGTGTTATCTACCACTCTCCCACTGACTTGAGTTATTGCCAGTGGCAAATTTTGCCCAAGTTTTTAATTTTTTGTATCAATGTGCTCTTGATATTTGATTTGTATACATGCATTTTGCCCTGTTGTATCCGCGTGTATTAGATGTCACATGAAGAGCATTCTATGACCAGGCTTTATTCTGTCCTCTTTACCTGAGAATCCAGCTCTTAATTTAAAATAGTTACCCTCGTGTCTCTGGGAACAAAACTCCTTGATATTCTTTAACGAGTGATTGTCTCTGCCTTCTTGCAGTGTCCATGGGCATTCAAACAGATGACCCTATCCGTCAGCTTCACAGAACCATATCTGTAGGCTCCAGATGAGTATCTGAAATCAATAGGGAGGGAATTGTGGTAATTAAATTATAGCACTTACATATAATTACACTTATGTAAAAAATACCCACCCCGACTCAGAGCTGCTCCTGAATATGATAGACATAAATCTTTGACGATGGTCTTCTTGGGGGTGGGGAGGGAAAGAGTGTTAATTTTTAAAATGATGCCAGGAAAAATAAGGTTCCTGGAACTCTTCCACTTCAGAGAAATCATTTGACTCAACATCTAGCTTTAAACAGGTTTGTTTCAGTGATTTCTATCTTTGAAAATTAATTTTGATGCTGTTCTTTTTGCAAAGCTTTTTGAGGACGATACTGATGTCCTGGGCTGTTTTGCTTGAGAACCAAGGTAAGCAGGGCCCTTGGGGTTGGGGCAATGGGTTATGTTCCCTCGTATCATCGGGAACACACATCGCGGGCACCCAGCAAGCCCTTAATCAATGACCAGATGCTTGTTTCGATAAGTTGATTAATGAATTGACATTAAAAAAGAGTCCTGCTCTCCAAGTATTCAGTAACGTGGCCTAGATGATGACTCTGTGTTAGACCAGCTGACATATTTTAGGTGGTAAATGCAGTCTCTTGCATTTACCACCTAAGATACGCAGGGGGCCCAAGGTTGTGAAGGTTTGCAGGAAGGCTGGTTTCAGGGTCTGGCTGGGGGTCCCAGGTTGGAGAGATGGGCTTCGAGGAGCTTCCCAGGCCAGAAGGACCTTGGGGGCACCAAGGAGTCAGGAGGAGATTGAGTATAAAATACTTCATAACTTCATAGAACTTTAACTTTGAGCTATAAAGGAAACTCTAAAAATCTGTCCCAGTTTCATGGTAGTACATTTGTCTAAGTTTATGGTAAGTTCAGTCAAAAGTTAGTGCACATTAGGCCACATCAACAGAATTCTAGCGGTAACAGCACAGTTCGTGGCCATTGGTGTCACGGCACCAAGTGGGTGTGCCCGGATCTGCAGGGGTGCGCTTGGCCCACGTGCCAGCTGAGGGCATCCTTCTCTGCTTGCTGAGTCATCACAGCTGGGAGGGTGAAGAATGGGAAACGTTTCATATGAAGATGGATATAAGGAACAGAAAGGAAGAATCACCCTGTACCCTGAGGACAGTACTGTTGCATGACGCATCTTCCAAATAACTGGTGCTCTGTCCATAGGAGAAGTCAATTTAGTTAATTTGTGTTGCTTCAAACAGATAAAGTGAGAGCAAGGGTTCTGGTGTGGCCATTACCTGCTCAATATGAGGACGTTCCCCTTATGAGTTGGACTCGTCTGACAGGCTGGGCTGCCTTGGAAGTAGTGAGCTCCTGACACAGGAGTGGCACAGAAAGAGCAGAAGCTGTTTACCTCCCCAAAGACTTGGGGAGAGGGTCTCTGCACTGGGTGGAGCTTGGTCTCGATGTCCAACAATGTGTCTCTAAACTCTTGATGATTTTATCTATTTCCTTCTCATTTTTCTCTTTCTAAACATTTTTAAAACTCTGACTCATTTCCTCTTATGCTTGAATTTTTCTTCCCCCTTCTTGCTGTCCTTTAACTCGTTGTCAGAATTTATTACCTCTCTCTCATCTCCATTTTTCACATGCAAATCCTATTCCGTTTCAATGAGCCTCCAGAAATGTCATTTCATCAAGTATTGGTGCAAATATTTGATTACTGATTATCACCTAGGAACAAAAATCTCTGAATAAGGAGGGTGGGAGGGAGGGAGACGCAAGAGGGAAGAGATATGGGAACATATGTATATGTATAACTGATTCACTTTGTGATAAAGCAGAAACTAACACACCATTGTAAAGCAATCGTACCCCAATAAAGATGTTTTTAAAAAAAAAGTGAAAGTAAAAAAAAAAAAAAATCTCTGTGGGTTTTAGCAAGACGGGGAGCATTGTAACAGAAGTGAAATATTGTGCTGAATATGTGGGATCTGGAGTTTTTGTTTTTCCTGTTTCCTCTCGTAACGTCTTCAAACTGCAGAAGTCAGTGATGAAATGAGCACAGTCCTGGTAGGTGTGGCCTGGACTAAACTTCTGAAAAGCTGACCTTGCAAAAGCACAATACCAACCAGTGTTGACAATCCAGGCCGTTTCTATGAGCACTTCTAGCTAGTTCTTCTCCCTCCCCATTCCTTGGGTTATGCTGTGACGTTAACCACGTCACTGGGCAAATCACCCCCGCACGCTAGTAACCATAACCATTTCATTTGGTTACATTTTCTTCTCTTAATAAAATGTTCCTATCCAAGTATAGATGCAACTGTTCTCGACAATTCCGATTCATTTGTCAATTCATTCTTAAAAATAATTATTGCTTGCGGGCTTTGTGCCAGCGCACCGAACACCTGGCTGAGTAAAGCGTGGCCCTTGTTTCGGGGAACTCCCAGATTCATGGCACGGACACACAGACAGACATCTGGTCGGCAGCAGCCAGACACTGAATTTGCTGGATAAAGTCTTCACTGAACTGAATCAGCCTTGGCAGTGTTGGTTCCCCAGGTTCAGTCGTCTGTGCACAACGACAATTTCCTGTTTGGGCTGAGACTGTCACAGCAGCAAGCCAGAGCTGATGGAGGCTGGCGGGGCTCAAGAAGCCTTCTCTGGGCCCCGCAGTGGTGTATACCTGCTGGACACCGTTTCACTGTGCTCCTATTGGAGGCTTCTGTCAAACCCGCTTTGAGTTTGGTCCACAGACTCATGAGATGCTATCACTGAATGATCAGAAAGTGGTAACACAGATCCTTACAATTATTTCAAGAATTTTGTTACTACTGACTGATTTTATTAAGTCCAGGTTAATTTGGGGGGCATAACGGCCAGTGTTTATTCTCCCGTTTGTGTTACTCTGTGCCCATCTTCCCATGTTCCTGCATGTCTTTGTTCTTATCATACCCAGAGGACATAAATGCAATTTCTTAATCAAGAAAGTGGTGGATGGTACAATTTATTGAGTGCCTGCTTTTTCAGAAAGCACATAGACTGCTAAGGAAATTGATTCTAGGTGGTATTCGGTACTTTCTCTCCTATGGGTACCAGGAATAAGACATTTAAAGTTGTTGTCACTTATTTTGTGCCTGAACTCACTCTTTTGCTTAGCAAATATTTGTTCATTTCATTACAGTTTACCTTTTCTGCTTCTCATATTGGTGAACAATCGAAGTCTATGTGGGTTCCCAATAAGCAATTATAGTGCTAATATTCCCTAAAATAATCAATTTACTACCACCTTTGGCCAGATAGAGAATGAAATCATCGAGAGACAAAAGCAAGCTGTTGATATGGGGGAACTAGCGACCTGAATGGGGGAGAAGTACCCACTGGTAAAACACCAGCCGGAAGCAGTGCAAAATGCAAGATGCGGATCTACTAATCCCTTTAAAGTGCCGTGACTTAAGGAGCCCAGACCACTCTGTCTCCTTCGAAAGTACTGAGGAACTAGTCTCCATTTCCCTCCAGGAGTCACAAAACATGCGTCTGTCTTGAAAGTGGACAATCTGAGTTTAAGTACAAGTTCTATCAAGATATGACTTGAGGTTTTAGGTTTCACTAGCTATAAAAGGGGAATGACCTTAATCCTATCTATGACAAGGGAAAAAAGAGATTAAGTACAAAAAAGTGCTTTAAATGATAAATTAGTAAATTGGTAGAATAGGTACATAAAGTATTATACAAACATGAAGTATCGTTAGTATAGTTATCATCACAATATCATCATCACAAGCATATTTTTCTAGTTACTCTTCCTTTAACATGGAAAATTTAGTTGGTCATAAATTATAAATTTATACCTGAGACATACACTAGAAAGGTAAATGGCATATATTCAAAAATATAAATAATAAACAGCCATGAAGACACTATGCTTATTTTAGCAACTTCCTTCTCACAGGTACAAATGTGTTGCAGATAATGGCTATGTCAACATGAGGCCGCAATTTTTTTTTTTTTTTTGCGGTACGCGGGCCTCTCACTGTTGTGGCCTCTCCCATTGCAGAGCACGGGCTTTGGACGCGCAGGCTCAGCGGCCATGGCTCACGGGCCCAGCCGCTCTGCGTCACGTAGGATCCTCCCAGACCGGGGCACGAACCCATGTCCCCTGCATCGGCAGGCGGACTCTCAACCACTGCGCCACCAGGGAAGCCCCAAGGCCACAATTTTTAACTTTCAATTATTTACATATTTGGCCTCATGTACATAAAACTTGAATTTTTTACTTTTTATCTTTGAAGATACATTTTACTGTAATTTGTTGTGATTGAAATAAATAAGAAGTACTATTTGCTCTTTTGCAATCACACTGGTTCTTTGGAGGAAAGGTGTACAAAACCATAAAGTGATCACTTAGTTGGAATTTCACATTTTCAGAAACTGTTGATGTGGTAAAGAAAAGGAAAGGTAGGGGAGATGGAGCTGTTAATAAAAACTAAAAGTTTTGTCATGTTGGCAGATGTGCGTCACATGTGTCCATCCCTAAACCTGCATCCCTGGAAACGAGAAGAGTCTTCTGACCTAATACCACCCTTCCCAGGGACAAAGGACAAGAGATGGAATCACGTGATATTTGCAACCTCTGCTGGTCTATCACCTTCCAAGATGTTGAAGGTACTTGAATTAGTCCTACGAAGAGCCACATTCCTTATTTATTTCTCCCTGTCTCTAAGTAGTCCTGCTTTAATGTGCCGATAACTTAACCACGTGGGTATCTGGAGACCTACCCCAATGCCAGCAACTCTGTGTAATTTTCTCCTGCCGTGGAAATCCTGGCTCACGCTATGGGTTATTATTAATCATACTCATTTTTAAAGGTAATTTAGATTTAATACATTGTCAATGCAATTCTCTAGGGAACATAAAAAGTGATCTATCTCGTGCACATCTGCTTAGTTCCATTTCCTGATCCTGGAACAACTCTCTAACATTTCTGCTTTTAGCTGAGGGAAGTGACCTAAAGTAAAGATGTGTAAAGTATGCCCTGGTCGACGGTGTAACTTCCAAATGTCTTTGGGGTCACTGCTTAAAGATGGTGCCAGAGAGTAATGACTGCATATTATAAGCATTGGGACTCTTCCGTTGGCGTCTTATTTAGTTCTTACCTGGCTTGTGCTGCCAGGGATGAGGCTCCCTTGTCTGGGGAGGGGAGAGAGGATGGATATTTCAGAGAAACAAATAGCCTCTTTGAGACACTCATAAAGCTACAACTGTAAAAAGGATCTGCTATTTAAGACACTTAACTGGTCGCCCACCACCTTGTATTTGCTTAGGTGTGTGGAATAAAATTTACTGTGTCTAGAATGCACCATTAATGCTTCGATATTGGGCTGAGTCGCATGAAATTGCTTTTTTTGTGTGAGCAAAAATGTGATCCAATATTAGCATTTTTGTATGGTTCAACCTAATACTTGGGAATATTTTTATTCCCCACCCCCCTTGGCAACTTTTCCATAGAAATGGAAAATAATGCTTGCCAGCACAAAGAATATTAATGTTCTGGTTTGCCCACACATTTGTAGAATGACACATTCCCTTTAAATGATTCTAGCTAGAAACTACCTTTATAAGATGTGTTCAGAGTAGCTACACTAGTTCATGAATAATTTGTAGTAACTAAAACAAAGTAACTTTTTTCCCCTCACAATTTAGGAGTTTCAATAAAGCCTGGGAAGTAAATTATCCTATTCACTCCATTCTAAGATTTGTGAATCAAATATAGGCTTTTCTGTGGATATAAGAAAAGAATTAACGTGAAGAGGAAAACTGGACATAACTATATCAAATATACGTATTGATTGCAAGAAGCATCTCAATTTTGGAACTCTTAACTGATCCAGTGGTGTCAGTTCTTGGGTAAGAAAATCTGTATCAAGGGAATCTCATTTATCCTGTTTTGTATTGGAGAATGTTAGGGATTTGGATGTGGGAGAGTCCAAATTACTGTTATGAATATGTGTAGGATGGGTTCAAGAACATAAAGACATTTGGAATACTATTTAAGGTCAAAGAGCAGTGCTAGCTGGTAAATATTCCTAAATACTTAGGAATATTTCACACTTTTCCACAAAAGAATTTTTTTTTCCTAGAAATGGAACATAGGTCTTGCTGTCAGAAAGCATATTAATTTAAAGTAAGAGGAGCTACCTTGAAGGGTGAAGAGGTGTGGACAGAAAGTGTGCATGTTTTGAGAAAAGGTGCATCAAAAATAAGAAAGGAAGCACCCTGTAAAAGAAGCTAGTTGAGATTGGCGAAGGCATGTTGAATGCTTCTAAATCGTGTACACAGTTAGTGCAAAGCTGAAGTCAAGCTCCCCCGGAAATAACTAGCAAACAATTGAAGTGAGGATGGACACGGTTGTCCAGCTTCCCCATGCCCACGTTTCACGAGTGAGAAAAAGCAGGGTTTATCTTTACATAAGGTCCAATTAGATGAAGCCGTGATTGATTCCAACACCAGGTGTGGTTCTCCATGATGAAATCTATTGCATGTAATTTTATTAGAAATAAATTATTTGGTTTAGTTAAACTTTGTCCTTTTCAGATTAAACATATGAGCAGTAAGATATTATTGACGTGAGATATGGGTGTTAAATCTCAATGAGCCTCAATGGTGAAGAAAGTCAGGAAATTTTTATCCTCTATTGCCAAATCCTGTGGCATCACCCAAAACCTTGTGACTGCCACTCAGGAGTTGAGAAGCAGATCAAGGCTTGTTTTATCCATACTTTTTTGACTCCCTTGAATAGATGACCTGAAATCTGACCTATTCAGGTATGTGCCTTTCTGATCTACACCCACTCCTCATTTTCTCTATCTTTGAATCCAAGAAAAATGTTCTCATGACCTAGCATCATTCTTCCCAGAGACAAGAGATGTCCTCCCTTTATCCTGTGGCACTTCTGTGTTTTGGCCATATTATCCTGGAACCCTCACAGTTCTTAAATTGACACTCCACACAATACATCTTGCTGTGATGTTATACAGGAGAACCTTTGTGAACATTTTGTGAAGTTTCAGAGACAGGGAAGCGTGCCATTCTCATAAAATGATCATTTGGATTTTTTTGAAGCAATCTTCACCCGTGTTACTTGCAATCTGTTTATAATGCATTAAAATACTTATTTAAAAGGTTTTCTGTGAGCCAATGGCCTCTTTCTTAGAATAGTCTGTGCTAACATGGGGGAAATGTTTGCAGCTGTGCCAGGCATTGTCACTAGTGGTTGATTATGTAGATCGCCATAAACTATGTTTATAAATTATGTTTATTGTGTTATAATTAGTAGCACTAACAGTGCATAATATCAATAAGGTCATTAAATATGTAAATAATAAATAGTAGCAGTATTAATGCCACCAAGAAACAGAGCATCGTGTATATTCAGTCAGCTCAGAACCACATTTCTCATCATTTCTTCGGGAAGACATGGAACAAAGCCAGTCATTGGTTTAATGAACACACAGCCAAGTGCAGAAAATGAACACGCCCTTGCTTAATGGATGGGAAAATAAAAACAGCAGGTTGTTTTCCTAAGAAATGGGGAAACGTTGCAGAGTGTAGCCTATTTCACAAAGCAGTGGATTTCTGGAAATTTGAAAAGTGGATTGAGGGCAGGTGGGGTAGGACCTATTTACCTTTTCATTTAAAGTGATGTCTGTTTAAATTTCCCAGCACAGCTGATTCTTTATTCTCACTAAATGCCTATGGAGACTCAAATATGACACAAAAATTAGGACTTCTGGACAATTTATAGACTGAGTCTTGGAAGGCATTTCTACTGGCTCCCTTCCACGGAAACTTGATTAAAGAACACAGTTGATGCGTAAAGTCTGGGGGTCTCACATGGACACATCTACTAGCTGACCAGGCTGAGAACAGGAGTCCACACTCAGATGAGCAAGAATGGGATTCAGAGCAGGTCTGCACAGACCACCCCTCTGTTTGGTGGTAAAGTTTTACAAATACATCTGCAGGAGATGAGAAATGGAGTGTCCTGAATGGGAAGAGTAAGAGCAGAATGCACAAATAGGTTTCTTGTAGGAAATAACATTAAATTTTAGAAAACTCTTTGCTATTTTTTCAGTAGTATAGTTAAGATATAAGAGTGGAGCATTAAAGCTGGAAGATAAATACAACAGGATGTGAGGAAATGGGAGATAAGTAAGGATGGAAGGATTACAAGGGACCAAAAGGTCTCCACCAGGAAGAAAATGTACACTGTAGGCAGTAAATATCAGAATTAATACTAGCCAGAAAATTGAATTATTAATATGGAGAATAATTTTAAGAAGCTGTTCAAGAGGGGAAAACAGAGAAAAAGAAAACAAAAATTTTAAGACATGGAAAAGTCTCAGATGTGACAGGGTGCCCAGCCTAAAATAATGGTTTTTTTTGAAGAAAAACGAAAGAAAATAAATGGAGGAGGATATCTATCAAAGGCACAGCTGGTGAAACATTTCTGGAATGAAATATGGCCTGGTGGTGTAGATCAGTCTCACCACATCACTTGGTCCCAACTACATAAAAGGTCTGTCATAAAATGTCCTCTCCCTTCTATAATGCTCTCCTTAAATATGAGCCAAGGAGGAAAAATAATTTGAAGAAAGTGTTCAAAGACAAAGACCAAAATGAACAAAAGGTTAAAAATACTGGATGAAAAAGAGATTGAGATTGAAGGAAATTTTTAAGAAGAAATTACTGATGTCCTCAGGGAGACAAAAGAACATATTCTTCTCATGAAACAAGAGCAGGGTGCAATAAACATAGAACATTCCAAAGTCAGAAAAGCTGTATTGAAAATTTAAAATATGATAGCAGTCTTTAAGAACTTAGTGAGTAGATGGAAAAATAAAATTGAGGAAATCTCAAAAGAGCAGAGCAAACACAAACACACACACAAGAAAATTGAGAGAACTAGGAAACCAGAGGAAAAGTTCAAGAGCTCCGACATCTGAGCAAATCTTCAATTCTAGAATGAAGTTCCAGGGAAACAAAATGAGAGTTGAAAGGAAATAAACCACAAAATAATTTTTTAAATGTCTTTGAATTAAAGGACATAAGTGTCCAGATTGAATGTGCCCACTTAGTGCCTAGCACTGTGGATGAGATCAGCCTCACCCCAAGACAATGTGTCATGAAATTCAGAAGAATGGGAACAGAGAAAATCCCCACACAATTGCAGAAGGAGAACAACATGTGATTTATGCAGAGACCTAAGAATGAGAATGATATTGGACTTTTCAATAGTAACTTGGGATGCTAAAAAAATGGAGAAATACCTCAAATTACCAGGGGAAATTACTTCTAAGCCAGGGTTCTCTACTCATTAAACTACTAATCAAGTATGAGATAAGAATAAAAACATTTTAAATCATGGAACATCTCGAAAGTAACACAATGGACTCAAGATACGTCAAGCCATTTCAGTAAAGTGTTGACAATGTTAAAAAGGGCAAATATTAATTTTTTTTAATGTGAACTAAAAAAATAGCTTAAACAAACCATGTACTTAATTTATATTCTAAATTTAACATATAACATATCAAAACCAGTTGAAAATTCTACAAAAATAAAAGAGAAAGAATTAAATAATCATCTCCCTTTTAAATATAGACTCAGGAAGTCTAAATGAAGCTTTGAAAAATGAAATTTTACATCTTTTTATAATAAGCATTCTTAACCAAGTAGGATTTATTCAAAGATTATAAGAAACTTTAATTATTGGAAATTTATTAATGTAATGATCAGATCAGTAGGCCAATTAAAAATTCCATGGAGTCACACTAATATTGTTGGTAGAGCTCTTATGTTTTGGAAACTGTGGTCCACACTGCAAAACCTTAGGATTATGTGGAAAAAGGAAAAGTCAATTTCCTTTCGTGATGGTTTTATAAGATGCCAGGGGAGCAGGGGTAGCAGCAGTTGCAGTTTCCTTTGGATCTCGATTTTCAGAGGCTACGTATGGCACAAAGCAGGTTGCATTGGAAACTGAAAAGACAACTCTTTTTTTTTTAATTTTTATTTTATATTGGAGTATAGTTGATTAACAATGCTGTGTTCGTTTCAGGTGTACAGCAAAGTGATTCAGTTATACATATACACGTAACTATTCTTTTTCAAATTCTTTTCCCTACAGAATATTGAGCAGCGTTCCCTCTGCTGTACTCAGCTACATACACTTCTACTTTAAACCTGGCATTTGTACTTCCCCAAAAGGAAAATTCTATTGGGCCAAAACTTAGAAGCAGTCAAGATGTCCTTCAGTAGGTGAATAGATAAATAAACTGTGATTCATCCAGACAATGGAATATTATTCAGTGATAAAAAGAAATGAGCTATCAAGCCATGAAAAAATGTGGAGGAATCTTACATGTAAATTAGGAAGTGAAAGAAGCCAATCTGAAAATGTTACGGAATGCATGATTCCAACTATAAGACATTCTGGAAAATAAAAAACTAAAGAGACATTTAAACCTTCAGTGGTTGCCAGGGATTTGGGGCAGGGCGTGACTAGGCAAAGTTACAGAGGATTTTAGGGCAGTGTAAGTCCTCCGTATGACACTACATGATTGGATACAGGTCATTATACGTTTGTACCAACCCACAGAATGCACACCACTAAGAGTGAACCCTATGTCAACTACGGACGTCGGGTGATCATGACATATTAACATAGGTTCAATCTGGTGGGAGATGTTGATAACGGGGAAGTCGTGCTTGGGTGGGGATTGGGGGTGTATGGCGGGTGTATGGGAAATTCCCCTCCCTCCTCAAACTCACACCCCGGTGATAGTAGCCATTTCTCAGCTTTAAACACAATCTTCCAAACTTCCTAAACTTATGTGCCCTGCCCAGACCTCTCTCTTGAACACTAGACTTCCACTGAACTGCCACTTCAAAATCTCCACTCTCAGGACTAAAAGACACTTCAAACTTGACTACCCAAAATGGAATTTCTGATCGCTCCCACCCCATGGCCCCAAAAAACCACATTCAACTCCACCACTTCCCCTTCTCCATCGTTCCAGGTGCCCAGGCCAGACAGACACGTGGGGCCAGTCTTGACCACTCCTTCTTGTATCACTTCACAACCAGTCCATCAGCAAAGAAACCCAGTCCCCTACATGTTCCATACATACCAGCAACTAACCCCCTCTCACTGTCCCCCCTTCCATCACTCTTCCCCCTCAGCCTCTTAGTATCCTTGACACAGAGGCCAGATCCTCTTGCAAAGCACAAACGAAGCCTTCCAGTGGTGTACTTGACTCCTAACCCTCTTCTCTCTGTCCACACTTCCTCCCACTCCTGCCCTCATGCCTTCCTCTGGATACATTCTCACTGTTTCATGAGTTTCCCCGGCAAGCGCCTCAGGGTCCTGTACTGGCTGTTCCCTCTGGTTGGAATGTCCTTCCCCAGGAAACTGCACATCCCACGTCAAGCTCCTCCAGGTTTCTGGTCATTCTATCCAAATTGTAACTTGCTCCGTCATCCCTACACTCAAGATCCCCCTTCATACCCTGCTCTCTTTTCCAAATCGTGCACCACCTTCTAGAATATGATATAATGTTTTCACTAGTGTTTTATTACTTATTATTTGGTGTATTATTTATTGTCTCTGCCACCCCATAAAATGTAAATTCTATGAAGACAGTGATTTCCACCTTCATGTTGTTTTTTTCCCTCCCTTTGGAGAATCTCAAAGCATCTAGAATAGTGCCTGGCTCATAGGAGATACCCAACATCTGCTCAATGAATGAATGCATTTTCTGTCACTAGGGTTTGTATTTTAAGTCACAGTATTTTAATCATTTTAAGTACAAAAATTCTAGCAAGGGAGAATATTAATACTAGAAAAAAGCCTACCCAGGGTACATGAACTTGGGACTTGAAGAAGACGCTTCTGGTGGAAAGGATGATGTTATAGGACCAAGATGGAAAAGTTTCCCAGCAGGCACCCCTGTGGGCTCAGCTAAGATGCTATGAGAGTAACGTGGTACATACCAATACCCTACACAATAACACACTATTGCATTGTGTTGTGTGGTATAGTATGTCACGGCACTGTGCTGTGTCATATTACTATTATGCTATATTTTTATGCTCTTGTAAAACTGGATATCTCTCCGTTATGGTTGTCTTTTATAGTCTTCTCACTTGGACATTCTATTTTCCTTACAGAGTCACTATCTTTGTGCCTTGTTTTCACTCATGTGTTTTTGCTTGTTTAGCTTTAACAAATGTTAAAGCCAAAAGGTCCAGGTGTACCCAGCCAAAGTTATAGGCATTGACCAGAGCCCTGATGGAATGGACGAGGTCTCACCCAATGGTAGAGTCATTGTAGCCTGATCCAGTGGGCTGATGTGAACACTTAACTTCTAAGAAGACTCCTTATTTATTTCTTGCCTGTCTCTCAAAAAACATTCTGATTCTTCTTCTATAGGCCAGATACTAGGCTAATTGTTTGGGGACACAAAGAGAGATAAAATTATAGCTTCTGCCCTTTAACACGCGGATTTTCTTGTTTCCAGACCACAGCATATTAGGGACAGGAAATGCTGAGGGCAAGGAGAATGTGGGCAAACGCCCTGACCTTAGGGAGAGGTGAAAGGGAAAGAACCTTTAAAAGCACACCCAATAAATAAGAAATATCAGCTGTTAGTGTCATTTAGTATAGGGGCAAATAACTAGACACACATGAAGTTTCTAGGTCATCACTGTATTTTATAACATAGATAACAATAGTCATGAACCTATGTTCTGCACTCTGTTTAAGAGAGCAGGAATGAATAGAATATATTTTAAAAACAGTTCCACCTAAAATTATTTTAAAGTATCTGGAAATTTCACAATGCTACTATGTTTGAAAGGAGTACATTGCTTGAATGTGCCCCTTTTACTTTCAGATTTTTAATATCTTGATGACAAAGTTTCTAAATTATTTTGTCTTAAAAATCAACTCTCAAATTTTTCAAAAATTCCTGTTTCTGTTAAAACTTTTGAGCTAGTGGTTGAAGGAACCATTATAGTTAGATCTTTTCTGTTTCCCAGAAACGCCTTTCTAATTCACAAGCATTGACAATGTAAATTCACAACAAGAGTAATGCTTTTATGGTTGGAAAATGCAAAATGTTGTCAGCCAAATAGAGGGGTGACTCTGTTGGAGGATCTGTGAAATGTTTCACCCTATATGTTTTGGATGTTTATTTCTGAGACTATACTAGACATTAATCAGTTGAAAATAAACTGATCATCAACAGGTACGAGAGCTCCCTGCATCCAAGGGACACGTGTGAGCCTGCCGCTTTGAGGCTCAGGGTCTCAGGCGACTTCACTGCAATTGGAGCCATGGGAAGTCCAGTCCTCGGTCCTGCCACAGTCACCTAACGCCATGTCCTCGCTCCTGGCGACACTTTGCACGGTGCAGGTACCACCTTCGTGCACATCACTCAGACATCGTCTGCTTCCACAGGGAAACAAGCATTAATAGCTCCGAAGCTGTTTGAACCATCTAAGAAGGTCAAAGTTGGGGTAATTACAGTTATCCGACTGGTGTTCAGACGCTCTCACACTCCCAGATGGATCTGTAACGCATTCTCTGTGATGGAAATATCTCACATTATTCTTGTGTTGGCCAGCTTGCAGTGTCATTCCAGATGGCAAATACAAAAATAGCATGAAAAATTTCCTCCTGAAATACACTCTTTGAAAGTGTTCTGTTAGCCCGATAACAGATACTCCAAGATGTTCCAACATTCCAATTCTAATGAACATAAGCGATGTGTCCTCCTCCCCTTCAAAAAAAAATCCAGATATTAAAATGCTTCATTACAGCAAATTGCTGGTTGTTATTAATGTCATTACGGTTTTTTGCAAAAGCACTCTCTCCCACCCCTAAGGAAATACCCGATGCGTTTTTCCTAGAATCTGCATTCATTATGGTAGGAGGGTCTCCAGAGCAATGGAAACAAATGTAAAGGTCTTGGTGGTTAACACAAAACTAGAACTGCTTAAATTTGATTACCTTGTTTAATGAAGTGTCGCATTTATTTACAAGATGGCGTGATGAATCACATTACGGGTCCCGTAAATCAGCTTATAAAAATGGCCAAATGATTCAATAAAATGATGCATCTACGAATTTGAGATGAAGGGATTTGAACTCATTCTGATATTTCCCACATTAAAAAACAATGCTATTTTGAGATCAGCCTGGGAATTAAACTCGATGGTTTGCTCCGTAAAATCTTTCACGTTCTTCTATCACTGAGACTCTGAATTCTATCTTGGCCTCAGTTTGCATCTTGCAGTGACTGGGAACTCTCCATCCCATCAGCCTTCCCAACATCACATCTGCAAACCCAGCTCCATCATTATCCATGCAAGCCCAGCCCTCGGGCGCCCGCTGCTTCCACCGGGAAGGCAGAGAATCACCGTGATGTCTGACAACTGGACAGAATTGCCAGGGGCACCGGCTACTCTTGTCTTAGTTTTTGTTTCTCTTTTTTTTTATCTGCCGGGTGGAAAACTATGAGTAAGCCCTCAGATCACAGGGCAAATGCCCACATCTGCTTGGAGAAAATTCAAATCTATATTCACCATGGGCTGCACATGTAGAAAGAACAAACGAGAAGCGAAACAGTGGGGACTAGGTCTGGATGCTGTTGCCTCTTATCAAGGGTGTGACGGGCAGGGTCACTTACTTTCTTAAGCCCCTCGTCTGCCAGACCCCCACTCGGCCACAGCTACGGAGCCGCAGGAGGGGGCAGGTGGCGTCACCTGGGTCTGGTCTGGACCCAGCATCTGTGCCCCATTACTCAGTCCCTTGATTCCCGAACCTCGGTTCTTCAGGGGTGGATTGGGCTGAAGGATGAGGGACTGATAATTCCTCCAGTGGAACCAGGCTGAAAGAATCAAGGTGACAAGATCCATGACAGCGCCCCAGGGTCGATACCATGCGATTCACACACTTTCAGAACGGGACGTCTTCTTTCCCAGAATGAGAGCACGTGGCCCGGAGATGAAGGAAGGGTATGGGACCGTTATTTGGGTTATCGTTATTCACTACACTCCACGTGAGCAGGAAGCGTCGTGCTTTTCCAAGTTCATTTCCCGCAAGTAAACTAGGCCTGTATTCATCAGATAGAATGAAACGGATTGCAAGTTTGGGTTAGGAGACTTGGATTCATAAACCAGCTCTGTTATTCACTAACTGTGTGACCTGGGCCAATGACTAGTCTGCTCACCTGTAAATGAGGGATACTGACACGGCACTTCCCAAGGTCATGGTGAAGGTTAAATGAGATTAGGAGCTCCCAGATGGCCTGATGCAGCTAATTACTGGAGAAACGGCAATTTCTTCTTTCCCTCCTTCTCTCTCCCCTCTCTGCTTTCTCCCCCGCTGGAATCTACGTAGGGTCTTTTTTTTTTCTTTTTACCAGCACGCCAGTTGAAACATACACACACGCGCGCGCGCGCACACACACACACACACACACACACACACACTCATACAACCTACATTTTTGTGTATAGTGTTCATGGTACAATGAAAATTATCCTTTGTGAATTCTAATTAGCTATACTTTTAGTATATTTTGAGTGTGGTGCATAGGAAAAAAATGGGATACTTAAATTTAAGCTTTCAGGAAGATAGTTTACAGATCTCTTAACTTTCGTTACAAAAGGTAAATATAAGCCTTCAGATTCTGTCTTTCTGGATTTTCTCACCAAGCAAACAGATAACCTAATGCTCGGTTCCCTGGGGCCTGGATGGAGAAAAAAATGGAAGAAGAAATTTGAAGTCATTTTGGCCTTTTAAATGAGATCAAAACCTACATTTTAAGTAGGGATTTGGGTAGGATTTTGGTGGAGTGAACCCACGGGAAAATTCATTGTGAACTGATTTTAGGTTGAAACATCTGATTATTTTAGATATCTTAATGATAACAACAATAGTAAGAGAGGCACAAGTTCATTTTCAGACTCTATGGACCCTAGAGTACACTGAGGCATGGCATGGGGTCAGGTCCACTTCACCTGGGGAACATCACCACCTGCCCACTCCTGCATCTCTGCTCTGGAACCAGAATTCAGAAAAAGGGTGACATTCCCAAGCCTTCTCAGAAGTTCATCACTGTATCCATGATGTAACTTCTTTTTGGAATAACAAGAAGGCTTAGTAGCTTTTCTTGATCTCTTTGATA
Organism: Pseudorca crassidens; assembly: GCF_039906515.1. Lineage (NCBI taxonomy): Eukaryota > Metazoa > Chordata > Mammalia > Artiodactyla > Delphinidae > Pseudorca > Pseudorca crassidens. Next base: position 3,756,434 of record NC_090307.1, on the reverse strand, counting down.
GCTTTTAAGTAACCACGTGCTGAGGTCTTTACTGTCTAAGCGAAAAACTAGGGAAATGTTCCCCCAATTTAGAAATCCATCCCTCCTCTTGTGCCTGAGAGAATATAGTTGACTCAGGCTGGAAGGAAATGACTGAGACGGGAGCTGGAGGTGTCTGGGAACCCGCGAGCAGCAGAGTTGCCTGTCCGGACCACATGTCTGCTCCCGGGCCGCCCCGCAGACCTACCAGCACAAGCTCCCAGTAATTGACACGCAGACCCGTGAGCAACACGTGTGGCCTCCACAGCCATGCCAGGCGGTGGGCGGGAGGGCGGCCGGAGCGCATCTCTGTGCGCGCAGGGCACCGGCTGTGGGTGGGGCAAAGAGGGCCCCCGCGTCTGAACCGCAGCACGCCAGCCTCATCCGCGCGTTGCGCCCTTGAGTGACAGGTGTACACGGACGCCGCATCGGCTGTCAATACATTATGAGACCATGGCACCTATCGCTCATCTCCAGGGAGCAGTGCTGCTTCGTTCTTCAGTATCAGACATGAAAGGAATAATTTCAGGTGCCAGAAAAGGATCCCTGATAACGGAAAACATTTCAGCGTTCATGCCCCGGAGTTTGCCCTGAAGCCATAGCTCTGATACGGTTGTTTCTTTTCTTTTCTTTTTTTTTTTTTTCAGTCTCCTTCTTTATGCTTACAATTAATCCATGATTATCTACAATCTTTTGGCCTATAGGGTGCTAGTAGAAAAGAATCGGTTTCTTTCTTTAAAAAACAATCTCTTCTTATTTACTTGAACATCATATATAGGAACATCTGTATAGTGGTTTACCATTTACAGAGAACTTTCGCACAGAGAACCTGACTGCAGTTCCCAGAGAACCCGATTTTAGTTCACTCAATCCTTACAATAAACATGTGAGGCAAGGATCACAAGATTACCTCTGCTCTGTAATGAATAATATGAAACTCCGTTCAAAGGGACCGCTGAACACAGAATTATTCCCTGAAAAGTTCTTGACATCCGTCTGACAAAATTCTCCTGCCTTCTAACTTATGGATTGAAACTAGCAAAGAAATGGGAGGATGGCTGGAAATGACTGAGGTGCCTGATGCTGTGTCCTGTTTTTGGTGAAGTTCTGTCCACGGTAACAAGAACGATGGCAGGAAGTGGAACTCACTTCCTGCTCTGTTCTCCTCCTCAAAGCCTCCTCTTTTGTTGGAATCTGCTTTGTATCTAAGAATCCATGACAGACAGAAAGCAAATTTGCACAAATGAAGCATCAGCTTTGTGTCACAATCCCCACTCGGTAGGGTTTGAAATGTATAAACATGCCTATTTATATCCAGGTTGTAGCCTCACTCTACCAGGCCCTTGTTCTTCATCAATGAAAATTAAAGGCCTCAAACTGTGGTGGCAAAGAAACCCAGAGCCCTCGCCCAGGAGCACCTTGGATTCCGGAGACTCTGGGGTCAGTCGCTCCCCAGGGGAAGCGATCAGGTCAGGAACAGGGCACTTCCCAGGAGCAGCAGGTAGCTGACCGTCCCATCTGCTTCTGCATCCCTGGGCCTGTGATAACACCTCTACTCTGGTACCCAACTGATCGCGGGAGCTGGCAGTCCAGCAGAGGAGGAGGGTGCTGTGTGACCAGCAGGTCCACACACACCAGTGGACCGACTGCTAGGCCTTCCCGGGAAGAGGCAGCCAGGAGATGTGAAGTGGGGATACAGTTGTCTCAGGCGCCCAGAAAGCTGTCATGACTGCATTTGAACTGTGGACAGGAAAGAAGGGAAGTACTGGAATTTGGGAAAGTGAGGGTGGAGGCTCTTAGTCTCTGAGCGTTACCATTCCCAACTGTAAAATGGGCCTGTAACCCTTATAATTCTGTGATTCTTCACTTTGGCTATGATTCAGCCGTGGTGAATTGGGGAAGCAGCGCGTGATGAATGGGGGCCGATATCACCCCCGCCACACCACCCCACCACTGCACCCAGGAGCGCAGAGGCCCGAGAAGCCGAGCGCGCAGACGTGGTAACGCGGCCGGGCATTCCGCGCAAAGCGTGTAATGAGTCATCGCATCAGGGTGCCCAGAGGAACTTTGCTCCTAAGCGCAGCTGGCTCTTGAGAGGATGTTTCATGACTCTCGCTGCTCCCAGGACTGGGCCCGGCCCTGCGCTGCGAGGCTGGGCCTGTGAGACAGCAGCTGAGGGGGAGGGAAGGCGCGGAAGACACCAAGGAGGCCTTGAGGGGCCAGGAGGAAGTCCCCCCAGCCCCGGGAAGACGGGGAGCTCTTCTGTGGGTTGTGCAACATTTTCTCAAGCTTGTTAGACTCCGTTTATCCCAAGATCAATTCCAACTAGACCTCGCTCTTCTGCAGTTCTAATGAGCGAGCAGAGCTGGGAGTGTTTTCACATTGTGGAAGCCAAGACAGGCCCGGCGTTGGGCATGAGGTTGGGGTCCTGGCAGGGTGACGCAGCAGCAGCTCATCTCCTGGAGAGACGAGGACTTGAGCCGCACCCTCAGCCGAGTCCAGCAAGCAGCCACGCGTCCCCCCCTGGGTCCCCCACCTCCTTCATCCTGGGTCTCTCTCCAGGTCACTAAGGTGAGAAAGCGGGTGTTCTCTTTCCCTCATTCCTCTCTGCCCCCTTGTCAGCCCCCTCCCGGCCCTCTGCGCACCCCATCCACCCTTCCCTCCCTCAATTTTCTGGGACTCTCCCTATTATCTTTTCTTTCAATTTTTAGCCTACTTTCATGTGGTCTTATAATTATTGGAGGGAGGAAGGACTTAGAACATTAGTTATTAATTAATACAAATTACATAAAATGTAATGATTAATTATCAACACAATTAATAACGTTTCAAATCTGCGTCACTTGGAAAAATCTTGTGGAACAGAGTCAGTACAGGACGGCGATGAAGAGCTGTCTGCTTGGGAAGTAACCAGCTCCAGGACCTACTGTGTGACCTGGAGAAACTTAGTTCCTTTGTTTGCAAACTGGGGACAGCAGTAGTGCCCGGCTCGCAGGGCTGATGGGCGGCTCAAATGCAAATGCACCAGGGCACTTGCAACAGGCCTGGGGCGCGGGGAGCAATCCATGGATACTGGCTCCCGTTATTTTAGACGTGGACCCTTCTGCTTGCATCGTGTTTTGGGGATTCTGAACAATGGGTGACCCCACTGGCGTGGGTAGCAGGGGCAGAATGGACCAGGCTCAGGCCAAGACTCAGTCGGAGCCCACCACACCGCCCCCATCCAAAGCTGGGGTCCACACCTACAGAGTTCACATATCGTGTAAGTAGATTGGGTATATTGACTCAAAAAAAGATTATATCCGAGGAAAGACATTCTATGGAGGGAAAACATTGCCAATTCCTAAGTGGTATACACGTCACAGTTTTTGCAACTTTCCATCATGCTCCCCTCAGGTGGAGTAATATGGCAAAAATCCAGTTTTGCACACTTTGTTGCTTTTATTTAATGAAAAGGAACAGAAACCGGAAAGTGAAAGTGATCCTTTTTTTCTTTCTTTCTCTTATTCCTTGCTTACTCTTGCTAGAAACTTCCTCTCGCCAAGATCCACTTGGGAAATTTCCATTCTGGGAAGTTTTTATGAAGTTACGAGAGACAAATTAGGTGATTTGCCTAAGTTAACGTTGTGTCTGTTGCTTTGAGGAGCACAGTGCACAGCAGACGTCATATGTGCTGTTTCCCTTGCGGGACTTGCAAAACTTCATTAGTTGAGATTTTGTAAAACGCTTACCGATCCTTCATCAAGAGGCCATTCTGGAAGGACGGGCATTGTGGAAAGGAACCCTTGGTCGCTACGAGACATAGGTACTGAAAGCGCCCTCTGGGTTGGTTTGTGCAGCGACACCAGACCCCATAATAATAACAGGGAAACAGAGCACTGTGTTGTGGAAGTGAGTGGCGTCACTGAGGGACCCTTTGCAAACCTAGACTTGTTACTTCAGGGCAGCGCACTTAGACACAGATGGCGCTGAACTGCTTTTCAAGATTGAAAATACCGGTCATTCATTCATATTTGCAGATATGGCCACCCTGATCATTGCTGGCGACTGAGGCTCTTCCTTCTTTCTGAGAACAAGAAGCAGTAATGCAGCCTCCTGGTTGTACTTCTCTCCTCCGCGTGTGTCTCACAGAACCCCTCACACACACACACAGACTCTTACTGTTTAGTGGAAATTGGGACCTGTCTTGCATAGAAGGGAGATTATTGCCGGAGAACAGTTTTCCCTCCAGGCTGTATTAAACCAACAGGATTTTCTCCCCACGTTAAGGTTGCTTAAAAACCCTAACCTGCTATGTCTGATTCATCTAAGTAGTGACCCTCTGTGGTCAGCAGGTCTGGAGTGGACTGGTGGTTAAAGACCCCCAGGCCAGGGGAACTGACCCCTCTTCCCTCCCCATGTAGTAGAGCATGGAAATGACTCTCTGTATAAATACATGGGCCACATCGCCAGGTACCAGGATGAGATGGAATGACTTGTGGGAGCCCAGCCTGTGGTTTCTATGGCAACCATGGGACCCATCAGAGTAGAAAGACTTCAGCACCCAACCACCTCACTCTCAGAACCTCTACGTTGCCAAAATTTGTAGCACTGAGATGGCAACTGGAGGAGGGGGCACCGTGCGCTATAAGATGGCGACAACTGAACCAGGGACCGGGTCAGAAGAGGATGTGGCGAACCCGCGATGGTGTGCGGCCTCGTGATCCACCGTGGGTGTTTACAGTGCTGTTGGACAAAAACATCAAATGGCTTGAACACCCTAAGGGGCTCCAATTTAACTTACCAAAGAATCCAAATGCAGGTCAGCCGCTCCCTACGGCACGCTAAGAGCTCATCTGCCGACTACAGACTGCCTTTGCAGGCTGTGCGGATGTGGGTCTTCCCTTTTCTTATCTGGGGGCCGTCGGTTTTCAGGTTCTCCCCTTGTGGAGAATGCATCTTCTGTCCTCACTCTATTTCGTCAGTCGGAAGGGGCGCCTTCACGGGGCCTGCTCCATCCCAGGGCAGAGGGCTCCAGGGCACACCCAGGTCCTGGTGCACTTAATTGGGTAGTTTAAGGCGACGCAACAGCCGTGGCAAAAGCTACAGAAATTATCTTCAAACCCATGAAAAAAGGTTGGAAGTTTTTCCCATTCTCACTTCCGTTGTTCCTCTGCCGTTATCGTCCACGCACACGACGGGCAGGAGGACACCTTTTTCTGTTTATCCTTCCCTCCTCCCTCTTCCTCCCTCCCCGCTTTGTATCCACACACCTCCCTCCTGTCCAGTTTTATGTCACTGTCTCTCAACTAACCAAGCAGTGATGCTTTTAAAGATGGGCTGATTTATGGAAGGAAACGAAAACAATGCAAAGGATAGTAACCAACAGATTGGAGAGATGAAGGAGTTACCGAGGACCGAAGCCCAGGCAGGGTTCCGTGCCGTTATATGTGGATCGCTCCCTCCGTCTGAAAGTCACAAAGGTTGGGGGCTCTTCTGCTTTTTCTTTCCCTCTCTCCTCTTTTTTTTTTTTCTTTATTCCTTTTCAAAACCAAAATTGAAAGAAAATAATCCACAGAACAGAGCTTCGATGTATATGTTTGTTCATGTTTTAGAGATAAAAAAAAAACACACAACAAAAAACCCAGGGCATTGTGTGAGCAAGAAGGGCTCGGCGGCAGATCAGCAAGGGTTTATTATTCTGAGCAGCATTCAATCAAGTGTGGCCCTATGAACAGAGAGTAATGTTGGCGAATCGTCCTGGGGGCTTTTTTTCTGTGTGTGAGTGGTATCCATCTGTCAGCTGTCAATGCCAGTGAGAGATATACAGGGCTGTCACTTCTCGTCAGCCAGCATTTGTGAAGTCTTTTGCAGCTGCTACACAACACATACTGTCCTTATTGAAGGCCAGCAAAGAAGTCAGAGACGATTGTGCTGTGGCTGGAGCGAGAGACAGAAAAGAGATGTCAGGGCTGTCCTGGGATAACGGTGTGGACTCCTCAGAGACGCGAGGACGAGCTGCATTTATTTCCCTAAAACAACAACAACAACAAGGGAATCGCATTAAAAGAAAAGAATTAAGTTTTAGAGGGTCATGGAACTCTCCTTTGTCTGCAGGGGGTCCTGTGAAACCCATAACAACCAAACAAAATTTATATCCCAGTAAATGAACACGTTCAAGGTAGAGATGGGGATACATGTTTTTTAAATCAGCAGAATATAAAGAGGGCATAAGTTTTTTATGGTTCCCCCTAAATAAATTACATTACTGCAAAGATTATGCACATGCATAAAAGTTTGCATAATGGAGTACACTTTTAATATGTGTTTGTGAAGCAAAAACGAACATGGTCAGCCAGGGACATGCCCACACTATAATAATGCAGATGTTAAAAACCGGCTTAATTTTGATATGGAAACACTCTATTAATCATTACTCTGGTATTCCGTGGGCAGTTCAATATGTTTATTTATAGGGTGACTTCCGCTTAATTGAATTATTTTAAACTGATGGTGGTTCTGGTTTTGTGGTCCTTTGTCTGTAGGAAGTTCTTTGTCCAACACCTGCCTTTAAAAGCAAAACTGCCTTTACTAACCCTTAATGCACCCGCTGATGCACAGCTAGAAGTGAAATGGAGAATTTCAATGCACTCTTTTGTTTGCTGCTTGTTTTAAGGTACTGCGAAATTTAATTACGTTTTGGTTTTCTGTGGGTTTGACAGGACTCTAGTTGATAAAGAAGGGCAATACGTTTGAATTCCATATATCATAGATTCTTATTTTTAAAAAAAGAAACAGCAAAGGGATTTCTCAGAAAAATGAAGAATTAATTGATAGAAGAGTCACCAAAATAGTGAAAAGAAGAAATGCAAGTAGTCAGAGCTCAGAGTAGTATTTGTAAAATCCTTGTGATGAAGATTCCCTGCAGTGTGTAGAGGAGAGAAAGGTAAGCCTGCAGCCAGTGAATAAGTATCATTAAGCATATTGGCTAAAATATCCTGGGTGAAAACCTAGGATGTAAAGGTTATATTCTTATCATATAAAAATGCATTCTTCATGTATCAACGGGTGGAGGATGTGATCGAGGTGAAAGAAGAGAAATTGATGAATCACGCTTATTAAGGTCTTGGGTTTGTTTCCAGGGGAACTGGCAAGGTAGAATTAAATTCAGAGTTTCTGTCTTCAGAGAGGCTATAATCAAGTTGTGAAGACCACATAAATATGAAAGAGTTGAATAAACCAAGTACTTACAGTAGTCTTCACGCATAGGTTAAGAGGATGAGCGATTCAGTGCAATTTTTGTTCTAACTGAATGTATCTGAGGCAATAATTGTTATAGTTGAGGAGGGAGGTCCGTTACTTCAGGTCCCTCTGGCAGCTATAACAAATTACCATAAACTTAAAGGTTTAAAAAAACCCCACAGATTTATTATCTTACATTTCAGGAGGACAGAAGTCCTAAAATCAACGTGGAGACTTCCCCGGTGGTGCAGTGGTTAAGAATCCTCCTGCCAATGCAGGGGGACACGGGTTCGAGCCCTGGTCCAAGAAGATCCCACATGTCGCGGAGCAACGAAGCCCAAGCGCCGCAACTACTGAGCCTGCGCTCTGGAGTCCGTGAGCCACAACTACCGAGCCCACACACCTAGAGTCTGGGCTCCACAACAAGAGAAGCCACTGCAATGAGAAACCCACGCACTACCACGAAGAGTAGCCCCCGCTCACCACAACTAGATAAAGCCCGAGCGCAGCAACGAAGACCAAATGTAGTCAAAAACAAATAACTAAATTTAAAATAAAATAAAATAAACGTGTCTGCAGGGCTGTGTTCCTTCTGGAGGTTTCCAGGGGAGGACCTATTCCTTGCCTTTACCAGCTTCTAGAGGCTGCCTGCTTTCCCTGGCTCCCTGGCCCCTTCCTCCATCCCCAAGACGAGCAGCCCAGCATCTTGCCAATCTTCCTCTTTTATCTTGGCTTCTACTTTATGTCTCCTTCTCCCTAGGCTTCTGCTGTCAGCCCCACTTCTCTGACTCTGGCCCTCCTGCCTTCCTCTTACAAGGACCATTGTGATTAAATTGTGCCCACTTGGATCATTCAGAATAATCTTCCCATCTCAAGGTCCTTAACTCCCTCATATCTGCAAAGTCCTTTTTGTCATGTAGAGTAAGATACAGATTTCAAGGATGGGGACCTGGTGATCTTTGCAGGGGAACAGGATCCAGCCAACCACAGGCAGCAAAGACAACGGAGTAAAGCTTGGGGACTGCAAGTCACCTGGCACATCTGGAGACACCCAGTTGGAAGCAGTTTGACTGGAGCTAAGGGGTGGGGAAAAAAGTGAGTTTAGACAAGCACTGAAAAATATTGGGACCAAATTACAGGGATTGTTGGATTCTGAGCATAGAATATGGAGAATATTGGGCGATAGATACCAGTCCAGTGTGAGGGAACGTCTTCTATTAAAGGAAACAATACAGGGATGGAACGGGAAGGAATGAGTTCTCTGACACCAGAGATGTTGGTACAAGACCAGACAGAGTTTAAGACACCCCCAATTCTGAGAGTCTAAGGTCCTCTTGTTGTCACAAAATTGACTCCTACAAGAACAGGCTTAATTCAGAAGCAGGCTTTTTACAGGACTGAGAGAAATCTACTGGTCTCTGCATTAAACTCATCAGAATGATAAAATACATCATAAACAGTAATGTTGTACGGTATTCACATTGTCGCTGAAGAATGAAAAGTCAGATTTTTTTTTTTTTTTCAGATTTAGAAGGGTCTGAGCACCCTTTGAAGCAAATTGAGAACTCTGTGTCATCTCACTGTCAGTGAGCCTCAAACAATACAGGGTACGCTCCAAACAAGCAGGGTCCCTCCATCAGTTCGACCTCTTGGTATTTTTGCCATTACTCTGATCCATTTTTCGAACTCAAAATGGGTCAAGAAAGAGAATTCAGAGAGAGGAATAAAGGAAACTAAAGGGCTGTTCACGTCCTGCACACGTTATTGGTAATGACATTTGAACAGAACTGTAAACAAAAGCAGCCCTGGGTTTTGCAGTCTGCGTTACAGGGACGTGAGAAATCCTCGTTCTGCAGGAATAAGTCCTTCCGAGTGACCCTCAGAGGATGTACCACTCTGTGGCCAGCATTCACAAAGGAAACTCGATGGGATTACAACAGATTGCCTTGTAAAAGTTATTCTATCCTGGGGGGCACAAAAGAAATGGGCTTTGGTGGAGGTGGGGAGGGCTGGTGATACCAGTATCATGATTAAGAAACCCTGGAGGCAAGGGCATCTTTATAAACTTAGTTATTCTCAAGGATAGAAAGTGACAAGCCCGAAGGAAATTGGATCTTGAGAAACCTGTTTCCACCAGGTAGAGAAGAAGGCATTCTTTGGACCGGAGGAACAAAGAATTATGGCTTCTCTCTTACTGTTTGAAGTCACCAGATCACACCGTGTTTAAATGACTCATCGCCATTAACATTATTTTTTTCTTTTCCTTTCTTCCCTTCCCTCCTTCCTTCTTCTTTTCTCCCTGCCCTTTATATTGCAGCATCCTGGAGACAGACATGCCCCTTAAGTCACATCTCTCCTGGTATCTCTGTGGGTTATACCCAACTTGCTAAGATGCAAGATGGATGCAATAAATGGTAAGAGATGGGTCTGGAAACATATGATAGCTAACAGGCCACTCCCACAGGCAGGGGACTGTACTTTAGAACTTTTGAGTTTGGTGTCATCTATTTGCACACAATATCTAGATCCATGGGCCTCTGGACACTTAAAATACATTGCGTGGAAAATATAAAGTCCACAATGCTTTCAACTTGTAATGAACCCACATTTTAAAATTAGCAGAACACATATTACTGGGTATTCTTTGAATCTGAAGACTTCTAAGGGGATAGTCAGCAAGTCGCAAATCTTTAGCAGAAACAGTCATAAACTGTGATGAGATGCAAGCTGGGTTTGAAAAGAAAAAGGCAACAAAATGCGTTTTGTGTATTGAAATTTTTATTAGCAAAATATAACTAAAGGAACAAAATTGACAGGGATAAAATTTTCCAACCAGCAGTGGTACAATTATAGCTTGGAGATCTTGTCAAACATCAGAAGACTGTTAAGAAGCAATCCCAGTCATCACACACCAAGAAAACAAATTCACAAAAAATACCTTGTCAGGGTAAATTCCTTTCTGCTCCAGATACCAAGCATCTAACAATTTTCTCCCCAGGAGAGGTAATAAAGTGAATGCATTAGAATAACAATAATAATAATTCCTATTGTTGTAAATTATTTCAGTTTTATCCAAATTTCCAAATTCCCAGTTAGTCTACAAGGAATCCTAAGAGAAGATACAAAGTGGCCCAGGTCAGGACTGATTGTTGCCATTTATGCTTCTCTTCTCCATGGAGGTGCTTCTTTGGAGAAGGTGGTGTAGAAAAAGATTTCCTCGATTACTTTTGCCTACATTCTCTGCCTTATCTGAAACTACCCTCTCCCCATCGTGGTGTGTGTGTATGTATGTACATATCTGTGTGTGCATAGAGGGTGAGAATGGGAAGTATTTGGGCTATGGCCTGATCTTCCTAGTGTTCCATAAGGGCTGAAAGATGCAGAAGTTTTATTCTTAAGGCAATAAGAGCAATATAAAGAGACTGAGTGAAGAAAGATGAGTATCCCCGAGAGTGCCAAAGTCAAATGGTCAAGGAGGAATTCAGACTACCACTGAAACCAAAGGGCCATGGACTGGGACCATGTCTGGCAGGGGGCAGGATTCCAGTGGCATCCATTGCACTTCCAGTGAGATCCAGTCACCTTACCCCGGGTTGTCAACCTCTACATGTTCTTCCCTTAACCTCCCTACCTCATCTTCTCCTCCAGCAACAAGATTCAAACACTCCAGTCTGTTTCTAAAACACATCACATTTGTTCCCACCCAGAGACTTTCCTCTGGCAGGTTTGTTCTTTCTGGACCAAGGTTAGGTCCTTCTTGCCTTTTACCTCTCAGTTTTCCCTTGAACTTCATATGGCTTTGCACCTTCTAGCATTCAGATAGCCTGAAGGTCATCTCCATGATATGACTTCCACTTCTGGCCAAGACGGAGTTACAGAGACTGGATTTATCTTCCAACATAGGAGAATAAATAATAATAATAAATTAAATTAACAAAAATATGTATTTAAATAAACTGGACATCAGGCAACAAAAGACAAAGGTTCTTGAAAGACAGAAAGCAAATGAACTGAGCTGTCTACATCTACAGTTTATGGACTAGAGAGTTCCCAGACACAGTGCAGAGAGGAGGAACCTAGGAAGAACCAGGAAAATACCCTGAGTTAAGGAGATAAGGTGAAATTCAGAGGAGAATAAAACAGGCTCACAGAACAAAGTTCCAGAGAAGAGATATGCAGAGGGTCCCCCTCAGTATTTATCAAGGTGCTGGTTAGCACATGCATGTGAAGAAACTAATTGAGCTTGAGAAAGAAACCAGCAAAAAGTATTAAAGGGATGGATAAATTGGAACTCATCAAAAATTCAAAACTTTTGTGCTTTGAATGATACTATTAGGAAAATGAAGACAATGGACTGGACTGGGAGAAACTATTTGCAAAACACATCTGACAAGAGACTTGTATCCAGACTATACAAAACCAAAACAAATCAAAATCTCTTAAATAATGTGAAGGGAAAAAACTCAATTAAAAAAAATAGACAAATGATTTCTGTAGACATTTTACCAAAGAAAACATATGAATGGCCAATAAATACAAGATCAACATTGCATTAGGGAAATGTGAATTAAAAATGCAATGTTATACCACTCTACACCCACTAGAATGGCTATAGTAAAAAAGACATACACTAAAAATGCTGGCAAGGATGTGGAGAAACAGGAACCCTCATACGTTCCTTGTGAGAATTGCAGCCACACTGGGAAACCACTTGGCAGTTTCTTTAAAAGTTAAATATAAATTTGTGCTATGACTCTGCAATTCCACTCAAGTGTCTATTCAGGAGACATGAAACACACACCTACACAAAGACTTACACATGTGTGATCTTAGCAGCTATCTATAGGAAAATAGCTTAGTCATTGCCTGGGGCAGAGAACAAGAATTAACAGCAAATGGCCATGAAGAATCTTGTTAGTATGATGAAAATATTCTAAAACTGATTTATGGTGATGGTTTCACAACTTGGCATAAAAATCACTGAGTTGTACACTTGAAAAGGGGAAACTATATAATATGTTAAAAATATATATTAGAGGGAATTGTATCATTACTCACACAGGGCCAAGTAGAGTGTCTTTTCCTACCAGTAAGCTTGGAATATCTCATAAATCATGGGGCATTGGATAGACTACTCAGAATAGTATTGCTCCAGTTGATGAGAATAATTAGCACTGTGCTCCTCATTGCTCTGATGTCACCTAACAAATATTAAAAGCAAGACCTGAAAGGAAGAAACTATTTCCATGTAACTTAACTGCACCCCAGAACAAAGGTCAAAAATATTTTTAGGAATAGAAAGATATACAACACCAAACAAGGTCAAATTCACAATGTCTGGCTGGCATCCAATCAGAGGTGAACAGGATACAAAGAAAGAATAAGGAAAATACCAATCATAATAAGGTCTTTTAAAAAAATCAGTTAATTGAAACTAATCCAGAACTATTAGTCCCAGAAATTTTAGAATTAACAGAAAAGGGCATAGCTTTATCCCACATGTTAGAAAAATTAGACATATGGATGACATAAAAAAGATCCAAGTTGAATTTTGAGATGTGAAAACTATAGTGGCTGAGATGAAAATACATTAGATGAGTTTAACAGCAGATTAGACATTGTGGAAGAAAAGATAACTGAAATTGAAAATATAGCAATAAAAACAATGAAAAAATACATAGAAAAAAATTTTAAAGAGACACTATGAACTGTGAAACAACTTTAATAGCTACAAAATTTCAAATTTGATTTAAAAAACTATAATTCCTCAGATACAAGAAGCTCAAAAAACCTCAGGCATAAGAAACATGAATAAAACTACATCAAGATGTATCATAATAAAATTGCTCAAAACCAGTTCTAAAGAGAAAGATGTTTAAGCATCCAGAGGGAAAGGACATATTAATTACAGAGGAACAAAAATGAGGATGACAGCAGAATTCTTGTCAGAAATGATGCAGGTGAGAAGACTTTGGAACAGCATATCCATCCAGATTTGTACAGTCAGTGAAAATATCTTTCAAAAAGAGGTGAAATAACAACTTTTTTTCAAACTTACAAAGGCTGTCTAGATCAGTAGATCATCAATACAGCAGAAGGTCATCACCAACAGACCCACAGTACAAGAAATGTGAAAGGAAGAAGAAAGATGTCAGCTAGAAAGAAAATACAGATCTGCACAAAGGAATGAAAAGCACTGGAAATGGTAATGCAAGTTTTTTTCTTATAATATACATGGAATGCTACATCACTTGAAGGCAAATGGTGATAAACAAAGGACAACAAAGGAGATAAAATGAAATCATAAAATGTATTCAACTTAAAAGAAGCCAGAAAAATAGGAAAAGGGAAACAAAGAACAGATGGAACAAATATTTTTTAATTGCAAGGTGATAGACTTAAAGTTAACCCTTTCAATAATTAAACTAAATGTAAATGGTATAAATATCTATTTAAAAGGCAGGGATTGTCAGGTAGGATAAGTGAGTAAGACTCAACTATATGCTGCTTACAAGAAATGCACTTCAAAAAGACACAAATGGGTTAAAAGTTTTAAAATGGGGAAAATACATATACCATGCTACCAAAAATCAAAAGAAAAATCCAGAGGCTTTATTATCAGAAAAAGTAGATATAAGAGAAAAGAATATTACCCAGCATAAAGGTCACTTTGTAATTATAAAGGACTCAATTTATCCAGAGGACAGCCATACTACACATTTATGCATCTACTAACAAAACTTCAAAATATGTGAAGCAAAAACTGATAGAGATATAAAGAGAAAAACACAATGTACAATTATAATCAGAGATTTCAATATCCCTCTCTCAATAACTGATAGAAAAAGGAGACAAAAAAATCAATAAGCCTATAAAAGACTTGAACAACACTGCCAATCAACTTGATCCAATTAGACTTTATAGAACTCGCCACCTGACAAGAGAATGCAGGTTCTTTTAATTTGCACACAAAATATTTATCAAGGTAGACCATATTCTGGGCCATGAACCCATAAAATAAATCTTGATATCTATAAGAATTCAAGTTATACAAAGTATGTTATCTGACCAAATGGAATTAAATTAGAACTCAATAATAAAAATAGTCCTAGAAAGTTCACAAGTATTGAGAAAGTAGATAGCACATTCCTAAACAATATATGGGTTAAAGAAGAAATAGAAATGAAAATTAGAACATAGTTTGAATGAACTAAAGTTGAAAATACTATATGAAAGGACATGTCATCTCCTCAGAGAGGTCTGTCCTGATCACTTAGGCTAAAGTAGCTACCTAGTCATTCTCTATGACATCAGCTAATTTTAATTCCCTGTATAAAATCTTCTTACACCTGACATTTTTGTATTACTTGATCACTGTATGTCTTCTACTTTTAGAATCAAGATTCCACGTGAGTAGAACATTTTCTGTCTTGTTCATCACTGTATCCTCTGGACAGTATCTGACACTTAGTATAGTTCCGTAACTATTTTGCTGAATGAATGAATGAACACAAACAAGGCATCAGGAAAGATTAAAAAAAAAAAAAAAAAGGACTGGGAGAAGAAAGTGGGAAGGAAGAGGAAAGGGCATCTTTTTAATGAACTGAACTGAGAATGGGATGGGAGTTTGCCCAGCCAGAAGAAGGGGGCTGGTGGGAAAGACCTCCAGAAATTTCACTTATCAAACATGGATCTTCTAAACTGTCTGATCATTTTCACAGCTGATTTATGATGTTTGGGCACAGAGAACTTGAGTATAGTTTTCCTACAGCAATACCCACTTTGACAATTGGCATTGAGAATCACACAGCACAGGTCTCTATAGAGCTGCTCCCCCACTGCAAGAAAGCCTTCTTGCATTATCTTTTGCATCTGGCACCTACCTTTTCTTTGCTTCTAAGGAGCAATGATTTCATTGCACTACAGCTTCAACAACCATTATCTAGGAAATTTTTATCTGCATGGCATGCAGGTGCTGTGGTGATAAACACAACGTGAATAAAATTAAAATATTGCAAAGTAAAATAAGTAATGAGTAAATCTCTCAAGGGTTTATACAAATCTCATAAAAAAGCAGTAGTTGAACAAAGAGCTGGGATTAATATATTTAAATTAACCTCAAACAAATGCAACTCAAACTGTGTCTAGGTATGATAGTTATGGATGACCTACTGTCAGTTCAAAATGGCCTTATTCTGGAAGAATCAGATGCCTTCTTCTTAAACAAAGCCTATTATTGTAATGATAAGAGTGGTGTGAAGGAAAATAGGGGCAAAGACACATATACATATACATATACATATACACACACATACATATACATATATATACACACACATACAGTGCATTCTCATTATTCACGGTAGGTAGTTAGGTTCTATAAAGTCACAGCGAACACTTAATTAGTGAATGTTGAACCCACTGCTTCTACAAGAAATATATTTATACATATGTATGTAATCTTCTGTATAGATCATATATGTATAATCTTCATTTCTAATATTTTTTTCTGACATTCTTCATTCCTACTAATATCTAACACCTCTTCCCTGACCTCTTCTACTTCTTTCTAGTCTTCCCTTCTAGAGTTAAATTAAAGTTTTAAGTTTCTAAAAACATTGCAAAACATTTCCACATCATCTTCATGTTAATTATTACTTACTTAATCATCACTAATCATTTTCTGGTTAGTGACATTTATCTAATGTTAAATTTTGCTGTTTTCTCCCACAATGTTTTTCTTACAACAGTTTTGTATCAGTGCTATTGCAGTTGAATTTTTTTAATTGAAATATCATTGCTTTAAATATTATCTTAGTTTCAGGTACATGACATGGTGATTGATACTTTTATAGATTACCGACTATACAAAGTTGTAATATTATAGACTGTATTCCCTGTGCTGTACATTACATCTCTGTGGCTTATTTATTTTATAACTGGTAGTTTGTAAGTCTTAATCCTCTTCACCTATTCTACCCATCCACCCACCTCCCTCCCCTCTGGCAACCACTAGTTTGTTCTCTGTATCTGTGAAGCTGTTTCTGTTCTGTTACGTTTATTCATTTGTTTTATTTTTTTTAATTCTACATGTGACAATATGCATTATTTGTCTTTCTTTGTCTGACTTATTTCACTTAGCATAAAACCCTCACGGCCCATCCATGTTGTTGCAAATGGCAAGATTTCATTCTTTTTTAAGGCTGAGTAATATCCTATTGTATACATACACCACATCTTCTTTATCCATTCATCTACTGATGGATACTTAGGTCTCTTCCATATCTTGACTATTGTAAATAAAGCTGCAGTAAACACTGGGGTGCATATATCTTTTCAAGTTAGTGTTTTCATTTTCTTCAGATAAATACCCAGGAGTGGAATGTGGTAGTTCTATTTTTAATTTCTTGAGGAATCTCTGTACTGTTTTCCACAGTGACTGTACCAAGCTATATTCCCACCAACAGTGCACAAGGGTTCCCTTTTCTCTACATCCTCATCAACACTTGTTATTCCTTGTCTTTCTGATGACCGCCATTCTGACAGGTGTGAGGTGATAGCTCATTGTGGTTTTGATTTGCATTTCCCTGATGATTAGTGGTGTTGGGCATCTTTTCATGTGCCTGTTGGCTGTCTGTGTGCCTTCTTTGGATGAATGTCTATTCAGGTCCTCTGCCCACTTTTAAATTGGATTATTTGCTCTTCTGCTTTGAGCTGTGTGGGCTCTTTACATATTTTGGTTATTAATACCAACTTTTACTACTCATCACAGGAAAAAAATCGATTTTCCTGAAGCAGTTCTGTGTAGGAGATTCCTATGTGCAGCCACACAGGGGAACGGCCAGAGTGTCTCTCTGCCCAGTAGGCATCTAAGGTTTGTATCCCTGTTGTGATTCTGCTTATCCTGCCCCAGATCTGCACCTCTTCCTACAAACGTGGCTTATTGCCATGATTCTTTGGGTAGCCCCGCCCCCTCTGCTTCTCTAAGTCCAACAGGGACTCTGCTATTGGCGTTCCCACCTCCCCACCCCCAGCCGGAGGTCTGACACCTGTTGCTGCAGATGAGGCACATAGAATGTTTTTAACTCCAAAGTGAGCTCTTCGCCTTCAGGAAATGATGTTTCCCGAGCTCTGCCTCCCCTGGCCCACTCCCCTCTCTGCCCGCCTCTTCTCCTCTTTCTCCTCTTCCCCCAACCACAGGGGCTTTTGATAGGTCCTTCATATGAACTGGAAACGACATCCTATTTAACTCCTTATTTCACTGGAAATGGAGTTTGTGAGATTTTTTGTTCTTTAATGTGATTTGGAGGGGCGTGCAACCATGACCATAGCTATATTAATTTTAGTAATTATGATAAAACTTAACAGGTCTCAGGCACTCCAGAACTGACATCTTAGAAAGGACCTTCATTTTTCCGGGAAACTGTGCTTAATTCCTGGAACCCCTCTCCTTAGCATGATTCTTCTTTTACTGGACCTCCCAGGATTATTTGCAATGTACTTACTAGACTTGACAGAAAAGCTGTTGTGCTCCCAGGGTTGCACTTTTCTTCTTCCTCCTTCTTTTCTCCCTTCCTTCCCTCCTCTCTCCTCTGTTCTTTCTTCTTCTGTCCCTGGCTACCTTCTGGGCCTGATTCTTTAAGTATGCATTGGACTCGTGTCCTTGGGACATCACCCCAGAAGTCACCCCAAGTCATGTTGCTTCTCTTGCTGGGCTAAGGAGAGTGCTCTCTTCCTAATCAGCATACCGACCTGATTTCTACTTCAGGATGTGGGCCATATGGCAGTCAGAACAATGGCCCCCCAAAAGTGTCCATCCTAGTCCTTGAAATTTGTGCCTATGTTACCTTACTTGCAAAAAGATTTTGCAGCTGTGGTTAAATTAAGGATCTGGAGATGAGGGGTTATCCTGGGGTATCTGGGTGGGTCCAATATAGTCACAAGGATTCTTATAAAAAAGGAGGGAGTGTTGATAGAGAGATCTGGAGAAGCTATTCTGCTGATTTTAAGTTGGAGGACAGGTCCATGAACCAAGGAATGCAGGCGGCTTCTAGGAGCTGGAAAAGGCAGGAAAATGGATTCTCCCCTAAAACCACCAGGAAGGCTCTGCCAACACCTTGATTTTAACCCAGTGAGACTTCTGACCCACAGAACTTTAAGTTAATGAACATGTGTTGTGTAGACCAGGGAACATGTGGTTAACTTGTTATAGCTGCTACTGAAGGCTCATACAGCCCACATGTTTGTTGTCTTTGTGGAATGTAGTGTAGGGATGCTCAACAGTCTAGTTTAACTGTCAACATCTTTTTCTTTCCTAAATTCTTCCTTCCTTGTATTATCTCATGCAACCCTTTTCACTTCCACCACAGCTAGGAGAGCTGTCTTGCAGATTTTAGTAAAACCATCAACGTTTACAACCAGACAAAAGAAGAGTTATATTGGCAAATATATTTTACGATTCAAAAATTAATATCATGCTTCCTCTCCAATACATTTTCCCCTATTCAGGCTAAACATTCATGGTCCGCTTATTCATTTTTCATATGAACGTTTCCGGGTCCAAGAATTCTCTTGGAATTCTTTAGCATGTCAATGTCCCACTTAACATGGGGTTATCAGAACTAGACAGCAAATGTGACCTAATTAGGTAATAACAACAATAATAATAATAGTTAAGATTTAGTGAGTGTTTTCTATGTGTGAGAAATGGTTCTAAGCATTAGACAGATCCACCGATGTCAATTTCACAATAATCCTGTAAGTACTGTCATTGGCCTTATTCTAAAGACCAGGAAACAGAGGCACAGAGAATTAAGTAACCTTCTCACGGTGGGTCATGTGGCTGGTAAGTAGAACTTAAAACCAGACACTCTTGCTCTTGGAATTATGCTCTTAACATCCTTGCTAGGACCATGTGCTGCCCTACTTTGATTCTATTTAAACTAATATTAATAAAATATTTCATAGTGTTGAGGAATTAACCACACATTTGAAGAAAGCTTCTATCCTCAACAGATAGAACGAAAGAAGTAAAGGCAAAATGGAACCAAATGAATATAAAGACAAGAGAGTGTGAAGAAAATTTTAAAGAAAACTTAATGAGTAGCCACAGAGAGAAAAGAAGAGATATTGCATCAATTCAAATATAGACAAGATGTTCTAAAAAGAGAATGATTAGTGAACATGAGCTCTTATGAATAAAAAAATTTAATAACAGAAATAAAAATTAAGCTGAAAGGTTGGAAGATAAATCAAGGATATCTCCCTAGAAGTAGAACAAAAACACAGAGATGGACAATATGAGACAAAAAATAATAAGAAAAAAATAGAGGAGAATTAATCCACAAGGGCTAATATCTAACAACAGGAATTTTTTTTTAAATTGAAGAACGAAAGAATGTAAAAATACACATTAATGAGTTTCATGAATACTAAGCACAATGTTGGAATAAAGAATACAACACCAGAGATAAAGAGAAATTCCTAAATGCTTTGAGAAAGAGAGAGAGCCTAGCAAGTCATAAGAATCAAAAATGGCATTACACTTCTCAAGTTGGATTTCTATACCCAGTCAAATTACCATCAAATACAAGAGTAAAATCAAGACTGTTTCAGACAACTACAACCTTATAAAATTTACTTCCTATGTATTCTTTTTCAGGAAACTATGCACAACATTACTCTTCCCAAGCAAGCAATGAACGAAGAAAGAGAATGGCATGGGGGCCAACACAGAAAAGGAGTTAATAGAGTGACTACAGAAAAGCGAGTCCCAGGATGACAGCTGCACAAGCGAGCCTACAAAACAAATAGTCCAGGTCAGAGCTAGGGGTGGATGGCTCAAGGTAGGGTGTCCAGGGCAGATCAAGAGGGGCATCTTCTGGAAAAAGAACACTGATAGTTTATGAGGAAAATTATATTGAGACTATTTACCCAGAGATTCAAGAAAAAAATGAAGCAAATGAGAAAAAGAAGCAATCATGAACTCCAGAGAAAACTTAAAGTTGTAGAAGATAGGAAGTGCAAATATAGTATCCCACTAGGCTCAGCAGGCTTACCATAAAATCAGGATAGAATTATATTTGCAAGTATGAGGGGAGAAGAAGAAAGTTTATAAAAGTTAATACCTCCATCTAGGACTTCCCTGGTGGCGCAGTGGTTAAGAATCCACCTACCAATGCAGGGGACAGGGGCTCAAGCCCTGGTCTGGGAAGATGCCACGTGCCACAGAGCAACTAAGCCCGTGGGCCACAGCTACTGAGCCTGCACTCTAGAGCCCACGAGCCACAACTACTGAGCCCACGAGCCACAACTACTGAAGCCTGTGTGCCTAGAGCCTGTGTTCCACAACAAGAGAAGCCACCGCAATGAGAAGCCCGCGCACCGCAACAAAGTGTAGCCCCCGCTGGCCACAACTAGAGAAAGCCCACGCACAGCAATGAAGACCCAACACAGCCAAAAATAAATTAATTAATTAAAAAATACCTCCATCTACCATAATGAAAGGTCAACAAAGTTTTAAACTGATGCATGGGAGAGCAGCGCATCATATAATTTAGAATTAGGGAGGTAAATAGAAGAAGCAGTTGAAGGAGTTGAGAGCAGATCCAACTGAAAAGCAGAAGGATATGGGGTGGTGGCAACTGCGGGGGGCAGCTACTGTTGTTGCTGTGAATCTTAAAGACTATTTGACTTTTCCCCATTTTATTGAGATATCATTGACATATTAATTGACATAAACTGTATAAGTTTAAGGTTGCAGCATAATGATTTGACTTGCGTATATTGATACATTGTGAATTGATTACCGCAGTAAGCTTAGTTAACATTCGTTACGTCTTACAGATAAAAAAAAGAAAGAAAAAGAAAAAATGTTTTATTCCTTGTGATGAGAACTCTTGAGATGTACTCTCTTAAGAACTTTCAAATATACCATGTGTCAGTTTAAAAAAATATGAATTATAAAATGAGATACCATCGGACCAAGAAATAAAAGAACATCTCAAAAGCATATGAACATTGTAAGTTCCTTGCGGCGTGTTTGACCAGTGTTCCAGACACTCAATCATTTTACACCGGTGAGGACTGTGGTCATCACATTTGACATGTAATGCGAGCATTATTATATTTTTGGCATTTAGTAGATAAACAGTAGTAACTTTTAAAAATTCACATTGTTGAGGTGCTAGTAAAGATGAACACGTTTTCCATTCACCAGGTGATGTCTTTTTCTACGAACTGTCTGTTCCACTCTTTCGTCTGTTGGGATCTTCGTACTCCTCATTGACCAAAAAAGAGTCTCTTTACATGTTAAGATGAATGGTTTGTTGGCCAGCATTTTCAGCAGATAATTTTTTTAGCTTACATTTTCATACTTGGAAACATTTTTTATGTGACCGAAACTGTTTTTGTTTTTGGGTTTTTTTGTAATTTCTTCACTTGTGTGGTGTGCTGTATCCAGAGGGTAAATAAACACGCACTTCAAAACCAAAAGAAGCAGAAATAATTAAAGAGAAAATCTCTGCCGGTGTTAAAGCAGTATTCTGCAAAGGACTTTGGCTCACTGCAAAGTGTGCGCTGAGGAAATCTGACTCTAATGAATGCGCAAAGCAGAATTAGGCAAAACTCAGAGTCACTGGGTCCAGTTACTGGAGTGAGTCTTCACAGCCAAACCACTAGGATTCAGGAACCAGAACAATGGTAATAATTCACTAATGCTGATCGAGCACTCATTAAGTGCCAGGCACTGATCCAAGAGATTTACATGCATTGTCTCATCAGTACAGAAAGGAATGGAACTATGAGTCTACCCCAAGCGCTGGGCTACACAACTGGTGTGCCAGGAAAAGTGCTGGGAGAGGTCATGTGGGGTCAGGATGGGGTCAAGATGGGGTCGAGTCGTGGTACGTGAGTTTGAAATAAAAATGCAAACTATTGATCGTTCTCTTTGAAACCAAAATAATAATCTTTCAAACAAAACAATCAAAACAAGGCATTATTTGTATTTTTCCATGACATTCCTTCTCAAAAAGACAACCCACATTTTCTGAAGACATTGCCATGAAATGGATGTGGATTGATGTCATTCTCAGCTGTTTTGTCCTCTGCCACATACCTTTGTTTCCTTACTTGGGATGTTTCCTCTTTCACAAATCGTAAACGTCACAGCCCCCCTGCTTTGTGGACACCGACATCCCAGTAACAGAATTATCATCCCTGGGTGTGAGATACTGTTAGCTGTGCCACTGGTTTTCTGTGGATGATTAATAAATGTGGGGTGACACTTCACGCAGTCATGGAAAGATGAGAAATTGGGGGAATACGGGGTGAGAATGCACTTCTCTCTGAAGCCAAGTAGCGCGGAGCGTCCGGCGGCTCCTGGAGAGGCCAGCGGGGCCCAGCCCCCCACGTTGGGCTTCTCGGTGTCCACCCAGTCCCAGCTTCTTCTGCTGTGCCCTGAGATGTTCTGCTCCTTTTCCTGAAGTTCCTGCCTTCTTTCTGCCCCTTGGCTTCCCATCTCTGACCTCTGACCTGATGCTCTACCGCAGCCCCACTTGTTCACCTCGGGCCATGAAGTTCTGCTTTTCTAATCCGGCAGCCCCTCCGCCCTTGCCTGCCCCACCTCCCTTAGGGCTTGATCCCAGAGGGCTCTTTTGGAGAACCAGGTCCTGTCAACTGTTAGGGGATAAGGACTCCATTGGTTACTCTGGTCACACATTTGCAGGTGGATTCAGAACTTGACCCGGAGGCCCTCCTTCACGGAGAAGGGACCACCTCCACCTGACTGCCTCACCTTAAAAGGGGTCACAGCCCTCTCCACGGACATTCTGTGGCCAGTGGAGAGCCGATGGGGCAGAGGACACGTCATTGTCCTGAAATAGTGCTGTTTCAGGAGCCACTGACACTGCTGCTTACGGAGATTTGACTCTGTGGGAAGCTCTGGGAAGAGAAGGAATCATCTGGAAGGGGTGGAGATAGATGAGGAAGCGCGCGTCTCGTCCCACAACACTCTGGTCGCACAGCGCTCCAGAGTCCCGAGGTCCCAGGCCATGCCTGGATTGGTTCATGGCTGGTATTAGTACCACTCAAGTTTTTAAACTAGAAAGCTTTTAAACTAACGATGTTTTCTAAAGATTAGTATACAAATATTAATCTTTAGAAAACATTGCCATTATAAACAATGACTTTATGGTAATACATTATATTAATCACATACAATTATCATATTAATTAATATGATAGATTTATTAAAGTTAATATAATAATTATATAATAATGACATGGCTGTTCATATGATTTTAATAATTATATTATTTAGTTGTCTATAATTTTATTGTATAATTAATAGTATATAGTATATAATTATTACATAATTAATGTAATTAACACAATCATAAATCTATATGTTACAAATGGGCGCACCTTATTACAATACTATCAACACCTCTGAGCACAGACACAGCTGCAGTGTTGATAAATTTCTCCAAAATGATGCTTAGCTCATGTGGCGTTTAAGTTAAGCACATGGTAGGAATCTGCTTTTGATGGGGCTCCTGGCCACACACATGATTAGATTCCTTGACTTTCTTGAGTGATCTCACCACAGAAATGTCCAATGAGTTGACTGACTGGACTCCTAAAAATCAAACGGGGCAGTCCCGTTGTTCAGAGGCCAGACAGTTTTCACGTGCAGCAGCACTCTGAGGTTTGGGGACAGCCACGTTCAGATGGCTTTGGGTCTGGGCCACCACAACCTGTGTGTGATGCTGTCAGGGACCGTAGCCCCCAGCTGCCCCTGCATCAGGGGACCAGCTGACCCCTCTCTGCCACAGACACACAGCACAAATCACACGGAGAGGTTGTGAAGCTTAGTTAATATTTAAAACATTTTGTGCTCAGATAAAAGGGGACTCAAGTTGTCACCAATTAGTAGGAAAAGACTAATTATTATACAGGCCTATGATCTTTTATAAGTAGAAATATTAAAGGAATCTAAATCTATCACTTTCCATGAAAGAGCAAATGGCCTGAATTAGACCCTAAAATATAATATGTGTATATCTGTATAGAGATAGGTATACATCACCTAACAGCAATATTTTAGAGGGATGTTGGGGGATGGGTGGCAATAGAACAGAAAACAAAATGTCATTCTATCCAGTACTGTCTATAGGAATTTATCCAGAAAAAAACACAGTCTACTGGTCCAGACTTTTAACTACGTGCAAATACATTTAAATCCTCGTATTTCAACAAAATTCATGGTTTAGGCAGTAAATATTTACTGAATCCCTACTATGGGCCGGGCTCTCAAATAATGCAATCAACAGACTACAGTGCTCGTTCTTAAAGAGCTTACAGCCTAGAGGAAGAAGACAGATGAAAATACAAATAAGAGCTGCTGTCCTATAGGCCTGATTTCTGCCTTGGGACACCATCGCCACCAAAGCTCTTGGGAAGAGCTGTTTGTCTGCTATCAGCCCATGAGCTTTCCCCTCATCCGGTCGTGTCCCTCCCCAGACTTCCTAGCTGCGTCGAAGGCCACTGCAGCCTCCTGAAACCCCTAGACGGGCAGCCACGCAGGTCGTGCAAGACACCCTAGGGGACGCCTTTCACGGGGAAGCGCGGCTTCGGCAAGGACGTTGGTCCAATGCCCTCAGAGTCCACCACCACGTGGGAGGGTCTCACGTCCTCTGGCTGCCTGGGGCTCACTTCTTCACAAAGTCATGGGATTTCACAGAACCCTGCCACACATTTGGGAGGGAACTAAAGGAACTTGGCAGAAGAGAAACATGCCAGACGGAGTGTGGTGTTTCCCAAAGGCCAAAGGAAACTTTGGCCAAGAAGTTCCAACCTTCACAACCTCCCAAGCATTTTCCCAAGACAGAAACCGGAAGGAAAAAGGACTTCGCTTTTTTCTTCCCAAAAGCGAAGTCTTCAAGCGGGGCTGGAGGTGATGGGGCAGGAGGCGCCTCCTTCCAAGAGATCTGGATGCTGAGTCGCCCTTTAAGGCCGATGTCTGAGTCTCTAGGCCAGTGTAAGTGGGAAGGTTTCCTCATTCCTCTAGGTCTTCTGATGGAAACCACCGGACCGAGCGCGCATGCGTGCACATGCACACACATCCACGTCACCTCTGATTTTCTTTACCCTCAGACCCTAATGCCTGTTTCCCAGAGCGAACCCCCAGGACTAGATGAGTGAGGGGAGTATTTATGTCTTCCAAAGAAAGCAGGAACAAGTGATAATAACACAGGATCGTGGCCGTTTGGGAGGGGAACCCACCTGAACTGTCTACTTTCAAAATAGATTGTTACACTGAATTAGGTAAGGATTTTTATTTTTCAGATGTGGTTTGCAAATATAGCGTTAGGAATATTTTATCTGACGTTCATTCCACAATCTCAGGAGCCACAGAATATTTCCAAATAGGTTCAGAAATTCAGGGACTAAGGACTTGGGGTCACAACGATTCTATTCATTGAGTGTGGGATAATCACTAGGGGCACTAAAAGTTAAGTGTGCTAAAATGGTGGAATGAGTCAATGTGCCAAGTAATAGTGAAACTTTTGCAAACCGGAGGATCTTTTCTCAACTCAACAGCAAGACCTGGAGTCTTAACACTTTTATCCAACAGTTACTAATGAGTCATTATAAAATAACGACTGAGGTTGATTATTTCATCACGAAGGAAGTTCTGTGCATAGATACAGCTGCATTTGTGTGATGGAGCCAGTGTCACTCATGATACAACAAAGGCGCTGCATGGCCTGGTGGCAGGTGTGGCTGGATAGACTCTCTTCTTGAGCCACACGTTCATTTATCTAATTTTTACTCTGGTTTACCTAGATTTACACTTCCACTAATCTGAGTTTTCTCCACTAAAAGCATGCCTGCCTCTGTCTCTAGTCCAACCCTGTCAACTCACTCTTTACTCGTTGGCCAGGTGGAAGATGCTGTACATGATGGGGTCCATTCAGGACGTCCAGGCTGTGAGCACAGGAGCCTCCCAGTCAGAGGGGAACTTCTTCGCTTTCTTTTCATGCTCCTTTTCTATTTTGATTACTTCTTTTCTCCTTTAGAGAATTTTGTCCAATTACCTCTTTTTCTCCTGACCTCCTGTGATAAATCCATTGATTGCACTTCTCAGTTTTAAGACAATAAGTGGGATTTGTTCTTTTAAATTCTTTGGTTTAAAAAAAGAAAAGAAAATGAAAAAAAATTCCATCAGAAATGGAAGAGCAGGTGACAGCACCCCAAGCTCACAACCTCCGAACGATTCCAGTTCAACAGGGGCTCAGTAAGTGACCTGAGAGGGGACATTCTTAGCAGTGAAAAGTATTTCTAGACAACTTTAAAAGAAAGACAAAGGAGAAATCTCACAGAAACAAGAAAAGGAGAGCTTTGATTGTGGAATACCCTGTGGTTCGTGAAGTGTGAATAAAATTACTTCCTGAAAAATCTCGAAAAAGGTGTTAATCATTCCCTTTCAGTCACGATGTTGAGCAGGGTCCCCAGTGCCTGCCTAACAGCTGGTCCCATTGGCTCGAGTGACTAAACCGGTGTAAATCCTGGCATACTTCCGTCACGTCAAGGTCAAGCGGCCTGTGAAGTTTCAGATAAACATCCTTGCTTGAAAACTCCCTGCAATCAGACCTCAGACCGAGGGTGTCATATTGACTTGCTGTGCTTCCTGCATTCTTTCCTTCCCCATTCCCTTTCTGTCTTGCTCTCTTTTTAATTGTATGTCGTGTACATTGCCTGCAATCTTCATAATGCTAATCATCTTGGGGGTCAAATGCTATGGAAACTGGCATCCTGCATGTTGTTCAAAAAATAGTTTAAAGAGTCCAAGAAAGGCTCTTCAAGGAATGCGTTGAGTCCAAGCCAACTTTGATCTCACCAGACAGTCTCTTCACCCTTGAGAGAAGAAAGGGAATAGCTCGAATGAAAAATATACAGACCTACATGCTACAATGTGATACCGTAAAGTCAGTTTTGGACCGAATGCATCAATTCATTTGCCTCTCCCTTGCATTAGCGTTGATGGTGCACCTGTGTGACGATCATTATACTTTGTGCTGGGCGACATGAGAGATAGAAGCTGTACATCACCACCTGCCTTCCAGATATTTTAAATCTAGTAATGGGGTCAAATTATGTACTCAAATAACTGTATTACACAGTAGAAGATAATGTCCCCATAGAGGGATGCATGAATGAAGCTTTTGAATTTTCTTAGGAGAAAAGGATTGGATCTAACTAGAGGAACGTGAAAAGTCTTCCTGCAGGAATGGATTTTCCCCAGAAGATTGTATCTCAAGAATTGTTAGAGACTTTGTTCCAAAGCTGTGGGAACTGTGCCTGGGAAGCCCATAAGGTGGTGAGGTTTGGGTGTATTTGGGAAACATTCTCACTGAGATGATCCAGGAGATAGTTTATGTGTAGAACAACGAGGAAGACACAGATCCTATCCGTGGGGATTTGGAGGCTGGTGTGGCACTTGAGGAATAAAAAAACAACGTTTAATACAGTGTTCAAAGTGCTATATTAGAGATACACACAAAGTGTACAGAACAGGTAGTCAGAAAAAGCCATAAAGACTGATCGTGAAAGATACACACGATGTTTTACCAAGCAAGAAGCCATTACAGGCAGAGCAAGAGTTTATACAAAGATGCAGAGATGAGAAACGTACATCCTGTTGAGTAAGTTATAGGTTTTGGTGACCAGAGCACAAAGGACAGGCAGAGCCAGGAGGGGCAAGAAGCAAGGGAGGCCAGGTAATCAGGTCAGGGTCAGACTAGGAAGGACCTTGAATGCCAACGAGAAGAATTTGGAATTATTTACTAGGCAACAAAGGCTTCTGAACAAGGAAATAAAGTAATCACAGAACATTGTAGAAGCAAGAACCTTTTTTCTTGAGCCAAAATAAAACACAGAACCTTCTTTTACTAAGGGCTGCAGGATAATCATGAATAGACCAAAATACGAATCTAAGTAATCCGGTTCATGAAGTAGGTTTAAGGTATTTGGTCACGGGCAGATACAAGGATAATACCGAGCTCCAAGGGTTTTAAGATCGACAAGGGCATTAACGTCTGTGTTTGTCCATCTCCAGGCAATTAAGTTAATATTCATTGAAAAAGTGAAGAAAATATCTGATAAGTGAATGAAACGATGAAAATGGCCCCCAAATAATCCATATTTACAAGAAGTGGAACAACAGTAGGGAAGATCAATGTTCTTCTGGCTCTGGATGGACAGCCAGGTGCAAAAGACATCAGGGCGTGGTCTTCTAGATAAGGAGGGGGAGTCAATCCTACACGTTCCTTCCCCCTCTGGGGAGCTCGGTAACGAAACAATAGTAAAAGGAACACATCCTGAAGTTAGAGAAAGATAATGGATGCCATTCCTAGTGGCACACTTCTTGAGGACTTTCAACAAATCTACACAACAAATAAGTGAGAATGAAGAGCCAATATGATGTTGTAACTGGCGAAACTAAGAGCACTGAATGTATTCACCGCGGTTCCATGATAAGAACTTAAGAACGACCGACCGTAGGAGAGATGATAACTAACACTCCACAACAGAATACATATTGAGTAGCTAATGAAGAGGTTCAGCAGACATGATATGTAAATACCCACAATTATTAAGAAGAACAATGGAGGCTATCCTGTTATCTGTTTAAGAATATGAGTGACCTCTTTGAAGCTAGAGACCACCTATGCGCTCTCTTGGTTCGCAGCACTTAGCACAATGTCTTAGGAGGCTTGTGGGCACTCGCTACATGAATAAGACATGCAAGTGAATCTACTCGGATGCATCTTCTGCTGTCTGCGTCCAGCGACTCCTCCACAGATGAAGGTGGTGTGGTCCACCTGACCACCAGCCACCCATCACCTGGGGGACCCTCAGGAGACCATCCTTCCTTGGAGCCCATCCTCCATCTCAAGGTTAGAACAGTAAGATGCGGTTTTTAAATTTTTATCATTATGATTTTATTCTTTTTACTGTTTGTGGCTTGCTAGGGTGCCCGTGAAAACAGGCGCCGAAGGGTTCTGGCGAGAACAAGAGTAACAGTGCAGAATGCACAAGCCCTTTCCCAAGTGCTCTGCTGGTGCCCTGCGCTGTGTGTGCCACACCTCAACACTGCCCTAAAATCCCTCCCTGTTCCAGGACAGCTGCCGTTCCTGCCTGGGGACTGCTGGCTGGGGCAACGGGCCAAAGGCTGCCCTGGGTGCAATAAGCTTAGCCAGTGGCCATGCTGCATCCGGGTGAGGTCACAGAATTGATGCCAATCAACACTGAGCTTTCACTTTACTCTCATTCCACCAGATAAAGCAGTAGGGAGGCATGAAGCCCAGCGGTTCACCTGAGAACAAATTTCATGCTGGGAAACTCTGCTCACTGCCATTGGAAGTGCTGTCCAGCTCTCCAGAGGCTGTTCTGCTGCCTGCCCTTCCCCAGCTGAGAAAGCAAAGCCAGCTTGGGTCACACTTGTCCTGGTGGCAAATCCACTGTGTGTCACAAGCATCCTTTAAGCTGCAACTTTCCTCTCACCATTTCCATTACAGAATCATTGCATCTGTAATAATTTTCCATCGGAGGCTGGGGAGAGGAGGCTGCTGGAGCTTCACCTGCTGTTCAAACCAGGCACGGTCAAGAGAGACCATTTTTCTTTGTGTTTGAAATCAACAGGAGGACGAGAAGGACCCATAAATACAGCCAATCGGGAGTATTTTATATCTGTGGCTGCAATGAGAAAGCCCACCTGTAACAAAATAAAAGAGGGATGCAAGGAAATCAGAAGAGAGAAAAAAAAAGAAGAAAAGGAAGAACGATTGAAGGAAAACAGGGAGCAGTGTTCATCCTTCATGTTGAAATGCTCCTGTGGTTTATAGCAAAATAGTGCTTTGGACTGTCAGGGCTATTAGTCAAGGGTTAAATGTCGCTCAGATCACACCCATTATGAACAGGGAAGTGTGTGTGCGTGTGTGTGCGTGTGTGTGCGTGCGTGCGTGCGTGCGTGTGTGTGCGTGCGTGTGCGTGTGTGCGTGCGTGTGCGTGCGTGTGTGCGTGCGTGCGTGTGTGCGTGCGTGTGTGTGTGTGTGTGCGTGTGTGTGTGTGTGTGTGTGTGTGTGTGTGTGGAGTGTAGGGACAGAGATGCTGCTTTCTTATGCATTTTAAATGGAGCCACGCTGGCCGGGAGATGACCTGCCACACGATTTTTAAATTATCTCCGTGTGCACTCTGCCTGTTTTGGAAATGCTCTAAATAAAAATAATGGACTGTCTTTTAATAAGTCGCATTGTGAGGATTCCACACATCAAACCACGCCATGCAGCTTGGAGGCAAACATCGGGCATGTGTGATCTCGCTGGAAGAGAGACAAATGGGGCTGCAAGCACCTCCATCTAGGGACCGCTGACAGGGAAATGGCATCCGCAAACCGGCACATCTGTCAGGATGCGGGATATTGGCACCTGTCATGCAATTTCAGTCATGACTTTTAATAAAGCCGCTTTCCCTTAGGTAAAATTGGAACTTGACTGTGATATTAGCTGCAAGCCCGTCTTGTTTTCCCCTTCAGAGCACTTCTGTACGTGAGGCAGTTCAAATGGGTCTCAAAGCTGAAGTATGATGTTTACCAGCGCCTTCCCTGCTCTCCAGAGCTCAGGGTTTGAAAAAGATGTTGCATGGAGTTTCTTTCTTTTGCAAAATGTCTCCTTTTGGCAACGGGTGCTGGTTTCCCTATTTATTTTCATATCACTCGCCCACCGCCGCCATCCCCCTCGCCAGCCCTCTCTGGGTTGTTGTTTGAGTGAACTTAGCCCGGGGAAGTATGTGTATCATAAAAACCAGGTTGGGATTTGTTGGCAGTCAGTCAATAAATCAGTCAGAGTTTAATTACCAGGCAAGTGATGGGCTGTGGTGACAGGCACCAGCTCTGGTGGAGAGCATTTCTTTGGGGGCAACTGCTATGAAAAACCCTAAAAGTGAGGTTATTCTGTGGTGTGTGTGTGTGTGTGTGTGTGTGTGTGTGTGTGTATGTGAGAGAGAGAGAGAGATACAGAGAGATACAGAGAGAGAGAGAGACAGGAAGAGAAGTATAAGTGGCAAAATAGTGAAGTAAAAAGATAAGGGTGTGTAAGCCAAAAAGAAATGAAAAGTAAGGACTCTATAGCTGCCATCAACCCTCCAAAATTTGTGTTCTAAGAGAGTGGGAGTTTTAGGAGTCATTTTAATACAGTGTTCTTTGGGAAAAGCTTTTTATGTTGTGCCGGAAACATCACATCACTAGTTGAGTGTTACAGGATTTCTGTACTAACACATGTTAATTTCACTTCTTCATACAACACACAGAAATGTTTTCTTTGTGACCTATTGAATTAAAAACTCCTCTAAACTGGAAACCTCACATTCCCCCCCCCCAAAAATCTCAGAAAATTATGTGTAAATGGTGTTTCACAAAGTGGGATTTCTCCCTTTTCTAACATTTAACATTCTCATTAAGTAATTAACAATTGCTTCCTCCCCCTCACTTCCCACCCCCCACCCCAACCAACAATTTTGGGAGAGATTCCAAGTTGAGTGACCCTGAAACACAGATTGAGGATTGTTTTTATTCTTTTTTTCCAAAGGCTGTTCACACTCAACCTGGATTTTATTTTTGACTAGTTATAAGAAACACCGTCGAGACGGGTGACCATCCAGGTTGACCAAAGATGGACGACGGGAGAGGCTGGGAAGTCCAAGATCAAGGTGCTGTCAGATGGCAGATTCGGTGTCTGCTGTGCAGCTGATGGGGTCTTGGTGCTGCGGCGAGGTGTCAGGCCTGTGCCTCTGAGTGGGGAGAGCCGAGTTCAGAACATTGGTCCACCAGAGACTTCCCAGCTCCACATAATATCAAACTATGAAGCTCTCCCAGAGATCTCAATCTCAACTCTAGGACCCAGCTCCACTCAACGACCAGCAAGCTCCAGTGCTAGACACCCTGTGCCAAACAACTAGCAAGACAGGAACACAACCCCATCCATTTAGCAGAGAGGCTGCCTTACATCATAATAAGGTCATAGACACCTCAAAACACACCACTGGATGCGGTCCTGCTCACCAGAAAGACAAGATCCAGCCTCATCCACCAGAACACGGGCACCAGTCCCCTCCACCAGGAAGCCTACACAACCCACTGAACCAACTTTAACGACTGGGGGCAGACACCAAAAACAACGGGAACTACAAACCAGCAGCTTGTGAAAAGGAGACCCCAAACACAGTAAATTAAGCAAAAGGAGAAGACAGAGAAACACACAGCAGATAAAGGAGCAAGGTAAAAACCCAACAGACCAAAAATGAACAGGAAATAGGCAGTCTACCAGAAAAAGAATTCAGAGTAATGATAGTAAAGATGATCCAAAATCTTGGAAATAGAATAGAGAAAATACAAGAAACGTTTAACAAGGACCTAGAAGAACTAAAGAGCAAACAAACAATGACGAACAACACAATAAATGAAATTAAAAATTCTCTAGAAGGAATCTGCCTGTTAATGCAGGGGACACGGGTTCGAGCCCTGGTCTGGGAGGATCCCACATGCCGTGGAGCGGCTGGGCCCGTGAGCCACAGCTACTGAGCCTGAGCGTCTGGAGCCTGTGCTCCGCAACAAGAGAGGTCGCGATAGTGAGAGGCCCGCACACTGCGATGAAGAGTGGCCCCTGCTTGCCACAACTAGAGAAAGCCCTCGCACAGAAACGAAGACCCAACAGAACAAAAATAAATTAATTAATTAATAAACTCCTACCCCCAACATCTTAAAAAAAAAATTCTCTAGAAGGAATCAATAGCAGAATAACTGAGGCAGAAGAATGGATAAGTGACCTGGAAGATAAAATAGTGGAAATAACTACTGCAGAGCAGAATAAAGAAAAAAGAATGAATTGAGGACAGTCTCAGAGACCTCTGGGACAATAGTAAACATACCAACATAGGGGTTCCAGGGGAAGAAGAGAAAAAGAAAGGGACTGAAAAAATATTTGAAGAGATTACAGTTGAAAATTTCCCTAATATGGGAAAGGAAATAGTCAATCAAGTCCAGGAAATGCAGAGAGTCCCATACAGGATAAATCCAAGGAGAAACATGCCAAGAAAAATATTAATCAAACTATCAAAAATTAAATACAAAGAAAAAAATATTAAAAGTAGCAAGGGCAAAGCAACAAATAATATACAAGGGAATCCCTATAAGGTTAACAGCCGATCTTTCAGCAGAAACTCTGCAAGCCAGAAGGGAGGGGCAGGACATATTTAAAGGGACAAAAGGGAAAAACCTACAACCAAGATTACTCTACCCAGCAAGGATCTCATTCAGATTCGACAGAGAAATTAAAACCTTTACAGGCAAGCAAAAGCTAAGAGAATTCAGCATCACCAAACCACCTTTACAACAAAGGCTAAAGGAATGTCTCTAGGCAGGAAACACAAGAGAAGGAAAAGACCCACAATAACAAATCCAAAACAATTAAGAAAATGGTAATAGGAACATACATATTGATAACTCCCTTATATGTAAATGAATTAAATGCTCCAACCAAAAGACATAGACTGGCTGAATGGATACAAAAACAAGACCCATATATATGCTCTCTACAAGAGACCCACTTCAGACCCAGGGACACATACAGACAGAAAGTGAGGGGTTGGAAAAAGATATGCCATGCAAATGGAAATCAAATGAAAGCTGGAGTAGCAATCTCATATTAGACAAAATAGACTTTACAAGAAAGACTATTACAAGAGACAAAGAAGGACAATACATAATGATCAAGGACACTACATAATGATCAAGGGATCAATCCTAGAAGAAGATATAACAATTATAAATACTTATGCACACAACCTAGGAGCACCTCAATACATAAGGCAAATGCTAACAGGCATAAAAGGGGAAATCGACAGTAACACAATCATAGTAGGGGACTTTAACACCCCACTTTCACCAATGGACAGATCATCCAAAATGAAAATAAATAAGGAAACATAAGCTTTAAATGATACATTAAACAAGATGGACTTAACTGATATTTATAGGACATTCCATCCAAAAACAACAGAATACAATTTCTTCTCAAGTGCTCTTGGAACATTCTCCAGGATAGATCATATCATTGGTCACAAATCAATCCTTGGTAAATTTAAGAAAATTGAAATTGTATCAAGTATCTTTTCCAACCACAATGCTATAAGACTAGATATCAATTACAGAAAAATATCTGTAAAAAATAAAACACATGGAGGCTAAACAATACACTACTAAATAACCAAGAGATCACTGAAGAAATCAAAGAGGAAATCAAAAAATACCTAGAAACAAATGACAATGGAAACACGAAGACCCAAAACATATGGGATACAGCAAAAGCAGTGCTAAGAGGAAAGTTTATAGCAATACAATCCTACCTCAAGAAACGAGAAACACCTCAAATAAACATCTTAACCTTACACCTAAAGCAATTAGAGAAAGAAGAACAAAAAAACTCCAAAGTTAACAGAAGGAAAGAAATCATAAAGATCAGATCAGAAATAAATGAAAAAGACATGAAGGAAACAATAGCAAAGATCAATAAAACTAAAAGCTGGTTCTTTGAGAAGATAAACAAAATTGATAAAACATTAGCCAGACTCATCAAGAAGAAAAGGGAGGAGACTCAAATCAATAGAATTAGAAATGAAAAAGGAGAAGTAACAACTGACACTGCAGAAATACAAAGGATCATGAGAGATTACTACAAGTAACCCTATGCCAATAAAATGGACAACCTGGAAGATATGGACAAATTCTTAGAAAAGCACAACCTTCTGAGACTGAACCAGGAAGAAATAGAAAATATAAACAGACCAATCACAAGCACTGAAATTGAGACTGTGATTAAAAATCTTCAAACAAACAAAAGCCCAGGACCAGCTGGCTTCACAGGAGAATTCTGTCAAACATTTAGAGAAGAGGTAACACCTATCATTCTCAAACTCTTCCAAATATAGCAGAGGAGGGACACTCCCAAACTCATTCTATGAGGCCACATCACCCTGATACCAAAACCGACAAAGATGTCACAAAAAAAGAAAACTTCAGGCCAATATCACTGATGAACATAGAGGCAAAAATCCTCAACAAGATACTAGCAAACAGAACAGATACTAGAAAGAGAGAAGAAAAAGAAATAAAAGGAATCCAAATCAGAAAAGAAGAAGTAAAGCTGTCACTGTTTGCAGATGACATGATACTATACACAGAGAATCCTAAAGATGTTACCAGAAAAATACCAGAGCTAATCAATGAATTTGGTAAAGTAGCAGGATACAAAATTAATGCACAGAAATCTCTTGCATTCCTATATACTAATGATGAAAAATCTGAAAGCGAAATTAAGGAAACACTCCCG
The DNA here is from genome assembly GCF_039906515.1 of Pseudorca crassidens. Lineage (NCBI taxonomy): Eukaryota > Metazoa > Chordata > Mammalia > Artiodactyla > Delphinidae > Pseudorca > Pseudorca crassidens. The sequence continues at coordinate 3,720,750 of NC_090307.1, read as the reverse complement.
TTTACCATTGCAACAAAAAGAATAATATAGCTAGAAATAAACCTACACAAGGAGACAAAAGACCTGTAGGCAGAAAACTATAAGACACTGATGAGAGAAATTATAGCTGATAAAAACAGATGGAGAGATATACCATGTTCTTGGATCGGAAGAATCAACATTGTGAAAATGACTATACTACCCAAAGCAATTTACAGATTCAATGCAATCCCTCTCAAACTACCAATGGCATTTTTCACAGAACTAGAACAAAAAATTTCACAATTTGCATGGAAACACAAAAGACCCCGAATAGCCTAAGCAATCTTGAGAAACAGAAACAGAGCTGGGGGAATCAGGCTCCTGGACTTCAGACTATACTACAAAGCTACAGTAATCAAGACAGTATGGTACTGGCACAAAAACAGAAATATAGATCAATGGAACAGGACAGAAAGCCCAGAGATAAACCCATGCACATGTGGTCAACTTATTTTTGATAAAGGAGGCAAGAAAATACAGTGGAGAAAAGACAATCTCTTCAATAAGTACTGCTGGGAAAACTGGACAGCTACATGGGGAAGAATGAAATTAGAACACTCCCTAACACCATACACAAAAATAAAGTCAAAATGGATTAAAGACCTAAATGTAAGGCCAGACACTATAAAACTCTTAGAGGAAAACATAGGCAGAACACTCTATGACATAAATCACAGCAAGATCCTTTCTGACCCTCCTCCTACAGAAATGGAAATAAAAACAAAAATAAACAAATGGGACCTCATGAAACTTAAAAGCTTTTGCACAGCAAAGGAAAACATAAACAAGATGAAAAGTCAACCCTCAGAATGGGAGAAAATATTTGCAAATGAAGCAACTGACAAAGGCTTAATCTCCAAAATATACAAGCAGCTCACGCAGCTCAATATCACAAAACAAACAACCCAATCCAAGAATGGGCAGAAGACCTAAACAGACACTTCTCCAAAGAAGATATACAGATTGCCAACAAACACATGAAAGGATGCTCAACATCACTAATCATTAGAGAAATGCAAATAAAATACAATGAGATGTCACTTCACACAAGTCAGAATGGCCATCATCAAAAAATCTACAAACAATAAATGCTGGAGAGGGTGTGGAGAAAAGGGAACACTCCTGCACTGTTGGTGGGAATGTAAATTGATACAGCCACTATTGAGAACAGTATGGACGTTCCTTAAAAAACTAAAACTAGAACTACCATACAACCCAGCAATCCCACTACTGGGCATATACCCTGAGAAAACCATAATTCAAAAAGAGTCATGTTCATCGCAGCTCTATTTACAATAGCCAGGACATGGAAGCAACCTAAGTGTCCATCGACAGATGAATGGATAAAGTAGATGTGGCACATATATACAATGGGATATTACTCAGCCATAAAAAGAAATGAAGCTGAGTTATTTATAGTGAAGTGAGTGGACCTAGAGTTTGTCATACAGATTGAAGGAAGTCAGAAAGAGAAAAACAAATAGTGTATGCTAACACATATATATGGAATCTGAAAACAAAACAAAACAAAACATGGTTCTGAAGATCCTAGGGCCAGGACAGGAATAAAGACGTAGACGTAGAGAATGGACTTGAGGACACAGGGAGCGGAAGGGTAAGCTGGGGCAAAGTGAGAGAGAGGCATGGACTTACATATACTACCAAATGTAAAATAGATAGCTAGTGGGAAGCAGCTGGACAGCACAGGGAGATCAGCTCTGTGCTTTGTGACCACCTAGAGGGGGTGGGATAGGGAGGGTGGGAGGGAGACACAAGAAGGAGGAGATATGTATATGTATAGCTGATTCACTTTGTTATACAGCAGAAACTAACACACCATTGTAAAGCAATCATACTCCAAAAAGAAAAGAAAAGAAACACTATCTTCTACCTGTCATGTGTCATGAGTCTGTGTGTGGAGATACTGTGGGATGTTTTGACTGAAAAAATGTCTATTTTCTTTTAACTGTTCGCCAGTGGTATGTCTCAGTTTGTTTCTTTGCAATTCTTTGACCATTTTAAGGAATTGTGGAATCTTTGGCTACAGGTTATATATCCATGATGCAGAGGGCAAACTTTTTGGCTGGCAGCAGGGAAGGAAGGGAGAGGACAGGCTGAACCAAGAGCCTAGGATGGTGGAGAATGCCTGGGGGATGGGTCCTTCTCCAGGATTTACATTTCATTGGATTTTCCCAAGCTGGCTTGGATCTTATCCACCTTCCTCAAATTCTTTAGAATTATATCATTAGAAGTACCATCAATCAAAGACAGCAGCCTGGGATTTTGATAAGTATATCGCAAAGATTTAAGACAAAAGATCAGGCAGGATGAACCAGGAAGCCACGGGAAAAAAATTATACGCATAACCAAAGCAAAATCAGCAGGCTTTTGGCTTTTGCCCATTCGTCTTTGTGAAGAAAGTGTTTGGCAGTTTGCCTAAAATCGTAGCAGCAAACAACGGCCACTCTGGTTTAAATTGCTATTAAAAACAATGCAAAACCGAACAAGCAAAACAAAACAACAAAAACCTGTACCACCTGGCCAGAAAACGGCCTATGACCTGAGTCCTGGCACCTTAAAAAGTCGAGTCTGACACCCCTGTTCTCATTTGCTCTTGGTTGAATCCTTCCCAAGCCCTGGTTTACCTGGCTTGCAGCTCACGTGCCAGCACGCTTAGGGCCCAATAAATTTCTCTATGGTTTCAGTCTAGGTAGCGAGTGTTCAATTTCAATAACCCTAAGAATGAGCAGCCTTTGTTTAAATGTCTGTTAAAACAAATTTTATGTCTGCGTCAGTCCTGTATCTGATAGCCCGTAAAACAAGTCACCAGGCTCCCCGAATGTGTCGGCTTAAGAGAACCAGAATCTTTCCCAGGGCCATTCCTTTTTCGAATGCCTCACCCTATATTTGACAACCTTTAAGTCCCAAATTAATGGGCCATTTTAACCATAAGAACTAGAATTAGAAGAAATAATAGTGGTATTGTCTTAGAGCAGAAAGGGAGATGTAAGATCATAAGGTGGAAAAAATAAACCAAATACTATTTTAAATTAGCCAAAAGGAGATTCAATCCATACAGTTTGACATTTTGCAGTGTCAAAAAGCTGCCCATGTTTTGGCCCCAACAGGATTCTTACCTGCCACAAAACTGTATTTATAGCTAAGTCGTGGAAAATCACGCAAACCCTATTAAGACAAATCTAGATATGTCCTCAACAATGAGAAGACAGGCCGATCCCTCATTTAATCCCAATGTTTCTGTTGAGTGCCATTTCCTTACAATCTTCAAGCAAAAGAGAAAACAAACGCTGAAATAGTTATTAAGCGTATAGCCTTCTACTGCTTCCAAGCAATCAATATCACATAGAGATGTCGGATGGTGACTTTCTGCGCAACGTCTCTCGTAGCTGTGATTGTTAATATCACCACTGGGTTTCAGAACAGAGTAAAAATTAAACTCCATCTTGATAGTATCCTATTGTTAAAGGTCTCCGGGAAGGGGATTTTCACAAATGGGAGAGCACTCTATTATCATGCTCTAAAATTCTTCACCACTGTAATTCCAAAGAGCTGCACTAAGAAGCCATTTCCTCTTATTCCTTTAAGAGAAAGAGGAAAGACTTCATTTACATGCTGCGTGTTTAATTCTTATAGACCCAATCGCCAGGGCAGGATGAAAGATCTGCACAGAGGTGGCTGAGATGTCACCGCAGGACCACGTCCCCGAAGGCCACTGCTCCCTGCGTGCCCGGCACACCCCTGCGCTCGTGGTCAGCACACATGCGTCCATTCATTCACACGCAGATGCACTCCATCAAGGTTGCAAGCCACACTTTTTGACTACAGACCTCCTTCTGCTCTAGGAAATACAGTTCTAAGCAAAGCAAGGCCCCTGCTTCAGACGAGCTGGCATCCTCATGGGGATAGACTGGAAACAAACAAAACACGTAAGCAAGAAAAACATCAGATGGAGATGACTGCTCTGCAGAAAATTAAAATAATGTGTTGGGAGAGAAAGCTCTTAGGGTTTTCTGGTCAGAAAAGATCTCTCTGAAGAGGTGACATTTCAGTGAAGGAGTTATAGATGAGTGAAGGTCAGGCAAGAACATTCCAGGCAGAGGGGACAGCTCGGAGTTTGGGGAAATGACATGAAGGCTGAAGTTTCTGAAGAGCAATAAATGAGGGTGACCTGCCCAGAGATGAGTCAGGACAGATGAGCACGAGGAAGGTCAGGTGGGGTCTTGTACCCATGGGTACCCAAGGCAACAGTACATCTTCTTCTAGGTCCAATAGGAAGCCATGGGGAGGTTTTCGGATGGAGACTGGCATGGTCTGATTTGAGCTGAGTTCTAAAAGGATCACTCTAACATCTATTGAAATGGCCAAAGTAGAAAGAGGGACACCAGAGAAGGGGGTGTTGCAGTTGTCCAGGCGAAAGAGGGCTTGTGGCTTGGGCTGGGAGGATAGCAGTGGGCGATGAGAAGTGGACAGATGCAGCACATGTCTTGAAGTAGAGTCAACAAGAATGGCCGATGGATCAGACGGTGCTGAGAGACGGAGGAGCATATAGTTCAGTGTGGCCCAGCTGCGTCGTGTGGTAAACTAGCACTGACGTCGTGATGGCTCCGAACAACTTAGGTCAACTCCTCCTTTAGGTTCCACGTTCATGGCATGTCAGCATGGGCCTCGTTCCCCATTGTCTCCCCTCAAAGACCCAGGCTGATGGAGACTCTCCCCTGGAAGCGGCTGATTGATGAATTAGGATTAAGAGAATTTAGAGAATCATGCCTGACTCATCAATGCTTCCAGACAGAGGTGACCACCATCCCCTCTGCCCACAGCTCATTGTCAAAGACAAGACACTGGGTCAAGGGGACAGAAAAGTGGAGTTATTCTCCATGCGAAATAGTAGAGGGAAACTGGCTCTCCGGGAACACAGTTAATATCAGTCGTAAGAGGTGTCAAGAGCAATCCCTAGAACTTTGGTTTGCCCAACAGCATAGATGGTGCTGCCATTCTTGGCTCTGGGAAAATGGGGGATGAACACCAGTAATTCTTCACTGTGACCGTAGCTGCTCAACACCCATCTCACCAGGGAACACCAGTTCCATCCTCTCCAGACCACTGATGCCCTAGATTATCCTCTGGAACCAGCAGAGCGCAGTCGCTGTGTCATGTAATACACAGCGGTGACATTATGACGGAATGAATGAACCAAGAATACGAATAAATCATTAAGCCATTTGGTTGACTTTCCAAGGGTGGCAACAATAGCACTTTCATGCTTCCTGTCTGATGTCATCCACATTCAAGCATCTATTGTAAGGGAGGTCCCAGGCTCATGGGCTGACTCACAGGGGGAGTGGCTTGCAGCTGCGTGTCCCCCGCCATCATTTGTCTGTCTTGAATGTTGGTGCTCCAGCTTCTAATACTTTCCTAAGTTTTGGCAGTTGATTTGACTACTTCAGATGACCTACCCAGATGCCAGCGGAATTCTCAACCTTCGAGTTAGATACACGTCCAGCTCCAGCTAAGGAACACTTTGTTCAGCTAAGGAATTTGGACTTTCTCCTACCAGCCATCGGAGGCACTAACCATTTTGGAGTAAAGGATTAGCAGGAACTACTCCCTGACTGAAAACTCCTGAGGACAGGCACTGTATTCCTTGGATCTAAGCATTCCCAGCGCTGATCAGAGTAATGGACACACATAGACACACAATCGAAGTGTGATGTATGAATGACTGTACATATGGCCGAACAATGGATGATTGAATGAGGTGTAAAAAGATGAATGCTGTGCGGTAGCAGGTTTAGTTGGGGGAGGTACAAACTTGGGGGTAAAAAAAAAGCAGACACTGTTGGAAAAGTCTAGAGTTGAATTTATAAGACTCTCATAAGCACTGACAAATGCCCAGATACTGGCTGTCTCAGATCAGCGAGTTCCTGGCTAAAGATTAGCAATATTTAAAATTGCGACTCAATATTCCTTCTGGTGCAATGTCATTGCAACTTGTTATAAAGACACAGTGGAAGATTTAAAGAAATATCTTGTAAAAAATTTGCATAGAGAGATAAATAAAATTATATCATCAGAACTAAAACCTTGACTACCTATGCAATAGTAACCTTGAATCTTAACGCTATATAATTTGATTTAATGAAAACATTCATTGAGTAAAATGTTAAGTCAACAAAGCGTATATATAGTTTTCAAATCCTTTTTTAATCTGTGAAATAAATTTAGCTACCTGCTAAAGAGACCCCCAAACCCACTTTTGGTATATAGGAATACTGAAATGCAGGTCATTTTCTAGTGGTATTAATATGCAGTTTACAGCTGTTCTCACAGCTCTCCTCCAAAAGAATGGGACTGTTTCCAGGAGGAGAGAGCAATGGGGCTCATTCTCCCGCTGGCTCTGTCTCCTGTAAGCTCTCAGGAGGCTGCTGCAGTTTCTATTTACTCTGCTGGGGTGGCTTGTTGTTTTTAAACCCAGTTGAGTGTGTGAGAGCATTAGGGTGCGTTACTTTGCTCAGGCTGCCGTAACAAAGTACCACAGACTGGGCGGCTTAAACAGCAGGGATTTATGCTGTCACAGTTGTGGAGTTTGGAAGGCCAAGATCAAGGTGACACTTCGGGAGAATCTGTTCCAGGCTTTCCCCTCCTGGTTACTGGTGGTTTTATGGCAATTTGGGGTGTTCCCTGGCTTGTAGAAGCTTCACCCCAATCTCTACCTTCATTTTCACCTGGCCTTCTTCCTGTGTGCACCCCTGTCCAATTTTCCCCTTCTTATAAGGACACCAGTCATATTGGATTAGGGCCCACCCACGTGAGCCCCTTTAAACTTGAGGACCTCTGCAAAGACCCAATCTCTAAATAAGGTCCCGCTATGAGGTACTGGGGGTTAGGCCTCACCATCTCCTTTTCAGGGGACACAATTCAACCCATGGTAAAGGGTGATGGACATTTCTGCTAAGCAAAATAAACGAACTTGTTGAGAATTAATACCATGCAAGCTACTTTGTTTCTAAATAATTTTTTAAAATCCTCTTTCACTTGTTAATTCTTTGTAGTGTAGCATTGTCATCTGCATTTTAGGAATTTTTTTTTTTAACCAAACAAGGAGAAACTTGTCAATTTGCATTTAAATCTGGCAATAAGAGTATAAGCAACTTTACTTTTCTTGACGCTTACCAAATAGTAATTACATATGTTTTCATTGCACACCTGTGAACAATCAACATATAAATGTTTGTTATTTAGAATTTTTTCAACTGAATTAGTTTTCCTTAAGAATATCTCTCAAGTGGAATATTCGCTATTTCCCCTTCTACCTACTAAAACAATTCTCAATAAATGCAATCACTGTAGTGTACAAGGTTAAAACTGCTTTATAAATTGTGGTAGTCCGATACTGAATCTCCTTTTGAACATTATGTCTTCCTCATTATATCACAAGTGGTATTAAAGAAAGAGGTTAACAGAAAAAATAAGTTAGTAATACAGGGTACCATTCATTGTTATAATTTGTGAAGGGGAGATAATTTTGTTCGCCTATGAAAAGGTATCACAATCAAGAACTGATCTAAAATTTTATCTTAAAATAGTGTCATGGTTAATAACTATAAATTGAAAGTAATCTTTAAAATTATATAAACATTTTAAAATCTTTTTAAAATAAAAATATGTAAAAACAAAAAAGAAAATCAAAGAAATTTTTAAAATAATGTCATGATTTGTGCTGGTCTGTGAAACCACCTGTGCCCCTTGTAGGAGCCCTTGGGAAGACCTGCTTCCCAAGTCAAGGAGGGGACCCAGCTCAGCTGTTTCGTACTCTCAGAAAATGTCGATGTTAATGGGCACTTACCTTGAGAAGGCTGTGATGGCCTCCCGTGGCGTGTGCTGCTTGTATACACGGAAACACGGATGTCTTTCCTTTATTCTGTGAGTGATGGTGGAAGGAGGTATGTTCGGATGTGCTGACATCAGTATATTGTTGCAGTATGAGTAACAAGACAGGCCACGGACAGATGGGGCTGCTCCATTCACAACACTGGCCCGAGGTCCCCTTTCTTCTACACTCGGAGGATGAGGACGCACGCTGCATGCTGGGAGCAAATTCGGGCACTGATCTTTAGCAGTGACACGTGATGTACTACGGATTTTCCCTGAGCTTGTGCCCTCCTCTGCTGGTTCCAGCATCTGGGACCGATGGCGGCTCCATCCCGCAGGGTTGCCCAGCGTTGACCCCCACTGGAGCCACACAGAGCAAACCCACCCGTCCCACGTGTGCAAGGGCGCAGAGGCTCACAGAGAAATGCCGCCAACTCGGGAGGAGGCTACGAGGTCCCCGAGAAGCCAAGCCCAAATATATGAAACTCCAGGGGGTTTTTCTGTGTTTTTTTTTTTTTTTTGCGGTACGCGGGCCTCTCACTGTCGTGGCCTCTCCCGTTGCGGAGCACAGGCTCCGGACGCGCAGGCTCAGTGGCCATGGCTCACGGGCCCAGCCGCTCCGCGGCGTGTGGGATCTTCCCGGACCGGGGCACGAGCCCGTGTCCCCTGCATCGGCAGGCGGACTCTCAACCACTGCGCCACCAGGGAAGCCCTGAAACTCCAGGTTTTTTAGCAGCTCATTTTTACTTCCAGGTTTTACTGTGTGTTTTGCTTCCATCTCAGTGTCAAGCAAAAACCCACTTCTTGTTTCAAATCACTTGTAATTTCATTAGAAACAATGCTGTGTATAAGGATGGGCTTTCTGCTCCTCCCGTCCCCTCCTACAGGTGTATAAACATCAGAGTGGGTTCAGTGGGCGGCGAAGAAGCCCACCAGGGTCTCCTGAACCACACGTATAATAATACTGCCGCTGGAAATGCTCCTCCAGACAGCGAAAGCATTCCTGACCTGGGAGGGCACAGAGTAAGATGTATTCTCAACAGTTTTCCAAGCAACAAAGCACAGACCGAAAGGTCAGAGTCTGGCAACCCCACTCTGTCATACACACGCCTGTTTATGAGGACACTTAGCGTGGATTTAGTAAGTTCTCTGCAAGCTCCAGGGGCGCCTGTCTCTTTAAATCCATCTCCTCCCAAGTGAAATTTGTGGCCCTGATGAATGGCAGAGCAGAGTCATCCATAAAAGGGCAGAGGAAAATCACATTCGTTTGCATACAGTAATTATTCTGTGAATCAGGCCACCTTTATTGCCGGCAGAAAATCTACTGTCAGCATCCCTCGATAGATCACGTTTGAAAATCTAACAGCTGAGGAAAGTAATTGTTTGGAATCCATGTGGTCCGGCACTCCTGTCGCCAGCACGTCAATTATCATGTTGCTAGGTAGACAGCAAAGTTTCTGGGTGCCAATCAACCAGCTCCCCACTCTCTGCAATGCCTGTATCCGTGTCCGGGGAGGATCCCTCCTGACTGGGCATGGCTCCAGTCCCAGAGGATGCGGGAGCGTGAGAATGCACGTACCCAAGGGCTTTGGAGTAACCCCAGACTCGACCCGTCAGAATTGGCCCCAAATGTGAATCATGGTTGCTGTCCCTCCTCCTCTGGAGCCCCGGCCCCACCCACATCTACCCACTAACACGCATACACCGCCACCTTCTACCCACTCCAGCTGAATCCGCCTTCTCCCAGGCCCAGAAGTGAGTCCCAGGCATGCCCACTGCATGTCTCTCCCTGACGTCGTGGAGAGGACGAATGAACACGTTAGCTTTTCATGGCTCTTCGTTTTTTGGAAAATAGGTGGGAATTGAGGTCGAGTGGAAGAGAGGCTGTACCAGCAGCTCTGAAAAGGAATAAATTCATTATTAATAGGGTGGTAGGAGGGCACATAGCACATACGTTAATCTCCAGGAGAACGATGTAAAGGAATGCCTCCATTTAGAAGAATTTGGGTTGGGTGTAGTTAAAATAGCAAGACGTGTATCAGGCTTAGTTCAAAGAGTTAGTAAGAAGAAGGCAAAGCAGAAAGGCTCCACTGGGTGACAGTCAGTGGGGGGGACACATGGCTAATATGATCGAAACAGGTGAGCTTTGATTTTGATCGTTTTCATGGTTGCCTGTAATATATACAGTTTCCTTCCCGTGCGCCACATCTTAAGATGCACAGTGTAACTGAGGCAAAGACTAAGCAGAGCCTGAGAAACAGCTCTGTGAACCAATGAGTTTCCTCGACACTTTGATTTATCCGTTCTATACCCAGGCCCAAAGTAAAGATATATGTATATCAAAAATTCAAATAAGACACCATGCAGAAAAGGCAACATTTGAAATACCATGAGCTGGAGGGCTGTATAAAGCTACTCTACTGCCACCAGGAATCCACTGAGAAAGTTGGAAGAAAAACAGTCAGTTGGGGTAGTACTATGATGCTCCTGGCATTGGAAGAAGGGCTGTGACCAGAAGTCTTAAACAAAGGGCATTCCAGCCTCAGGGTTCCCACAGGCTGAGATGTGGTTTGGATAAGTGACTTGTACATGTTTATACGTGACTTGTAAATGTTTATAAAAGAGAATTTAAATTCTCCATGATTCTTCATGATTTTTCTTCTTCTCCTTTCACTTATTCTTCCTATTAAAAAAATACTTTTCACAACATGGATAAAACTTGAAGACACGATGCTGAGTGAAATAAGTCAGACAGAAAATGACAAATACTATAAGATTCCACTTACATGAGGTTCCTAGAGAAGCCAAATTCACAGAGATGTAAAGTGGAAGGGGAATGCCAAGGGTTGGGGGAAAGGGGGTGGGGGGTTGTTTCATGGGGACGGAGTTTCAATTTGGAAAATGAAAAACTTCTGGAAATGGATGGCGGTGATGGTTGCACAACACTGGGACCGTCCTTAATGCCACAAAACTGCACAATTGTAAATTTTGAGTTATATATATTTTACCACAATAAAAAATAATATCTACCTGAAAAATTGTTTCCCTTTTTGGCCCATAGGGGGGATCCAAAGGGAGAAAATTATTAAAGTTACAAGAATGTCAAAGTACCAAGGATACTGATCAGAGACGGCGTCTACAAAGAACTAGTTTCCTCTTCTCGGAAATCTCTTGAGAGAACACGTGAGCTGTGATACAAACACGTCTCTGCTGGGTGCCTGGAGAGTCTGAAGTGTCCAGACCCAACCATGCACCTCAGAGAGCAAACACATGTGTGTAAATCTCCTGATTGTTATGGTTTTATAGTATAGGGTCTTTTAATTATATAGAAATTCTAGGCATGTTACTGCTTCTGCAATAATCTCTGTCATGACACAGAACTTAAAGATGAAGGTAGTTCATAAAATGTATATGTTACCATTCCTGGTTTATATAATAAATGCAGTACTGCTCTTACTGGTGTAAGAATATCTGTGTGTATGCGGTTCCCAACTTGTAGGTAACTAACCCCACATAGGATAGTTTGGTAATTTGCCAAACTCACAAAATTAGTTAATGTTAGAAAGAGGCGTTATACCACAAAACACCACTCCTAACTGAGTACTTTTACATCACAGCATTTCTGCTGGATTTGTCCCTTAATGCCTAAATTCTATGCACAATGGCAGGACAAATTTAAGTGAATGTGCAATGAGTTGATACCATCTGTATTGCCACAGCTGACATAATGAGACAATCTTGACAGGGTTACAGAAACACGTTGTACTTCAACTTCCAAGAGAGTAAAGTAAGACCCAAATCAAGAGTCAAAAACAGACCATTTAACCAGTGATTTATCCTAATCCCAGGGGTTGAGCTGGGGGCCCCTCCGGGTCCAGACTCTCTGATGAAGTATCTGCAGGACTTTTGAGAAGGCACAGAACTTGTCTGCAAAATGGTGATGTAGTCTACTTATTTATTCAAGTAAAAATATGTACTGACACCTGTTATGTTCTGATCGCAGCTGCTCTTCCTTTGGGAGCCTCTTGGGTGCCGGAAAGGTCTTCATTGGAGCAGAGTTTAGCTGAGGGAGTTCGCTCACCAGCATGTGGGGACCAACAAGAGACGATGCCTTTGAGACCCGTGCTCGGCTCGGTGCCCGGCCACTTAAAGGAGCTGCAGGGTCAGCCCTCAAGGACAAATGGCCTGGCTTCTCCGAGGTGGTTGAGGACCCCTGGAGTTTGCAGAGGCGGGCTCTGAGCTAGAGCAGTCAACAGGAGGGATTTGGAGGGCTTGGGGGTTGCGGGGTTGAGCCCAGGCAGGTAAACAAGCAGCATGGATTGTTTTGTTTTCTGCGATGATTCGTACTGTAAGAAGGTCGATTTCCAAAGGGGCTGAACTTAACCCGGGGCGAGGTGTGATTGGATTGAGGGGTAGTCAGCTTGCTGTCACCTAAGGACGTCAGAATTTACTTATTACTTCATCTGGGACTCCCTAAGAAGGTACAATCTGCTCAAGTCACGGGTACAAAGATAATAGGGACCCCGTCAGTTGGATGCCAAATGGTATGAGTATCAGGCCAACAGCTGGAAAGCTTCACCCTGAGCCAGGGGATTCTGGCCTGAGGCCTCTGTGCTCAGAATGGTTGACATGGTTAGAAGATCCTGGTTCAAGGGCAGAGACCGTTTCTCATCCGGGTTTGTCTTCCTTGCTAACAGAGCCTCTCTACACAGTGGGCACTTAATAAATATTTGTTGATTCACTAAATAAAAGCTCTGGTGTAAAGGGGGAGGGGATGAGTAAAGTAAAAGCCATCCCACCCAGAAAATAAATATCAAATATTTCAGTGTATTTTAGACTAGATACAGAAATAGTTTTTAAATTTTTAATTTCCAATTCCCATCATACTGATGGCCCTATCTGCTCAGACTCTATTGTGGGTTAAAATTTAAGTTTTCTCTAGGGAACTTGATACGCAAGTCACAGTCAGAAATTGCTACCATGTAATTTTTTTTCAGGTTTCCTCTACATCGCATGAATTTTAATGCAAAAAAGGAAAAACGAGAATCAACCTAAAATATTGCCATATATTGTGATCTATTCCTTGCATGTGAAATATAGTATTTTACTGCCGAGGGCCTGGCTTACGCGCCCTTGGTATATACTAGCTCTGCGCAATTTTTCCTCCCTCAGCTTCCGTGGTGAGCTCTCCCGGTCTCTGGAGACCCACAGGGCTCGGTAGGGAAGTTTAGATGCTACCTGGAAAAGTGCCCAAATTGGTCATGTCCATCATGAGGTAGACCTGTGCATAGATGGTGGGCCAATGTACTTTTCAGAGTATTATGTTTCCAAAGAGGAGCTTCGAATTTAGCATTTACAAATGGTAGAACAACTACGAGGGCCAAAGAAAAGCCCAGTTAATTCTGGGGAGTTCCGGGGTCTGGTCATCTGTGCAGTGTCCACCTGCTTCCTGGGTGACTGCATACCCAGCCTCCCTGGGAGGGGTGGTGATAAATGCTGCTACTTCTGAGCTGAAGTTCTGTGTTACGTCTCTCCCCCATCGGACGCCAGCACAGCTGCGGAAGTGCTGGAAAAATGTGTACAGAGTTGCGGTTCCTTTTTTATTTTTCCTTCTATCAAGTGGTGCTACTTGGAGTTCTGCTGTTCATTAGGGATCAAGTTGCCAATACTGACTTGTGCAGATGAGTTCTTTATATAAGCATACGGATACCAGTGTTTGCATTCCTCTTCAACTGAAAATTTGTCAGAGAAGAAAAGCATTAAGCCTGTCACCGCAGACAAAGATCAGGTGTTTGATTTCAAAGAGGAGAAGCAAACACTCCACCATAGACTCCGTTAACCCCTGAGCACTGGACTCAGAGGGATGTAGGGAACTAGACCAGAGCTGGAGGCGGCAGATACATCCCAATTTCACCACCATATTAGTGGCGACAGAGGATGTTGGACCTGGAACGTATATACGGAGGAGGGGAAGTAAAAGACAAAACCTTCCCCATGTTCTCTCTTTGTTTCCTCTGATGACAAATGTGATGTAAATCTAAGCACATTTTGTCTGAAAAACAATCAGACTATATTCAACCATTTGTATCTAACTAAAGATTTGGGAAGATGGTTCTAGAAAAGTATTTGGAGATCATTGAAAAATTAAGGCATTTCATGATACCTACATATCATCATTAGAAAACCAGCCCCGTGTGGATAAATAAAATGCATACTTTCGCCCGCGTACCGCAAAAAAAAAAAAAAAAATGCATACTTTCAAAAGCTTCCCTATTGCTCCACGGTTCTTTCCTCCATTAAAGTAAAACCAATGTTATTTCTCTATTTCATTGAATAATAGGTAAGTGGTTTGCTTTGATCTTAACCTCAACCTTGAATTTATATGACCGCTATTTCCAAAGAGTCCGATCACTAGAGAGATTAATATGCATAATATTTCTGTGACAAGCTGGGTGGCAAGTGTTATTCTCCCCATTTTATGGATTCAGACACTGGGGCAGGGAGAGGTTAAGAGACAGGCTGGGCGCCATAAAGAAAATTAGACTCTCAAAGTTAGTGCCCTTTGTATTACGCTATTTCTGAAGGGGGGTGTAAAATGGTAGATCAGAAGTCAAAAAATCCAGGGCTGTCATCTGAACCCCGGGACTGAGTCATCTACAGCCTTAGGCGAGTCGCTTCTCTGCTCTGTCTCAACATTAGGTACAAGTGACTATTCTTACCAACCCTCTCCTCACCTGCTGCGAGGATTAATGAAATGGGACCTGCACCACACAGCTTGTTGGTAGAGAGGCCCCTATAAATACAACATATGCTAAGTGCCTTCTTACAGCTTCTGCAGGGTTTCCCCAAGCCTCCAGAGGAGGGACACATCCTGCAGTGCACTGGAAAAGGCTGTCCCTGAGCGCCCCCGGGGCTAGGGAGGCTCAGAGAGACCGTGGCCTCTGCTGGGGGGACTCGCAGGCGGCCAGGTGGCAATGCTGGGCTGGGAACACTGTGCTCACCTGGCTTGTCCAGCCCTCGATGAGGCATCTGGGGGACTAACTGCCTTCCCAGACTCGCCCTAGAAATTGGAGGAATCATCTGGTGGGTGGGTTTGTTCTTGGAAACCCCATCAAAGGTCAGTGCCGTCTAGAAGCCTCTGTGTGTGGTCGTGAAGGTGGATTGGAACTCGCTCCTGACAAGAAAGGGAGGGCTTGTGTGACTCCCCGAGGGAAACGCCCCAAAGTCCTCTGTGGGCACCAGTAGGTGATACTCCACGGGCGGAGGAGGTGTCGGACACAGGATTTCACGTGTTAGGGGTGGGATGCTCCTGTGCAAAAACAAGACATGGAAAATGTCACCTTTCCTCCACACACTGCAGTCAGGCCCCTTTTGACCTTGTACCTTGAAAAACACTGGAAGGGCCTTCTCCTCTCCACCCACGTGGTCCTCTATTCTGACTTTAGATACAGTGGGTATGACGGCGACGCAGATTCCTGTCTCCAGCCGTCAGTCCTGTCTCCCCAAAGCCAGCCTCATCCCGCAGCCCGCAGTGAGCATCTCCGCTGGGCACGGGACAGGCTTCTCCAGTCCAGCACGTCCAACAGTGAACCCTGACCTTCCCCCGAACCTGCTCCCCAGCCATCTTCCTTGTCTCAGGCGTGGCAGCCCGGTGGCCCAGGGCTCAGACACACCAGCCTCACCCTCGGCTTTTCTCTTTTTCTCATGAGCCCCGTCTGAGCCTCAGAACCCTCTGGGCACTGCCTTTCCAGTTTGCCAGACTCTCTCTTCTCACCTCCTCCATGGCAACAGCTACTAACTGGTTCACCTATTTCTCTCTTTCCCCTTGTAATCTACTGTCAGCATAACACACAATTATTCTTTGAAAACACAAAGGAGAACTTTTCACGTTTTTTGCTTACAGCCCTGCAGTGGTGCCTCCCCGACTCAGGAGAGAATCCAGTCCAACCTGGCTCCCTGTCACCTCCCTGACCTCCTCTCCTCCCCTCCCCCGACTGGCCTCCTTGCTCTTTCCCAATTCTGTCAGGCACACAGCTGCCTCAGGGCCTTTGCACTGGCCTTTCCCTCTGCAGGAATGGCTTCCCCCAAATATTCACTAGCCTAGCTTCCTAAAGTCCTCCAAGTCCTTGCTCAACCCCAAAATTTTCACGGAGGTCTGTAGAGCCCCCCCCATTTCACACCACAGTCTCCCCACTGCCCTCCGCACCTCAGTCCCCGTTGTCCACCTGGACTGTCTCCTTGTCTGTTGCATTTGTCACCTTCCAATACGCTGTGTTAGTTTCCCAGGGGAGACGGGACGAAGCACCATAGACTGAGTGGCTTAAATGACAGAAATGTGTTGTCTCCCACTTCTGGAGGCCAGAAATTCAAGATCAAGGCTCTTTCTGCAGGATTTGTTCCCGGCCTCTCTCCTGGCTTCTGGTGGCCCCTGCGACCCTTGGCATCCTTGGGCTTGTAGATGGCGTTCTCCCTGTGTCTTCACACTGTCTTCACTCTATGTTTATCTCTGTGTCCAAACTTCCCCTTTTACAAGGACACCAGTCATGTTGAATTAAGGCCCACACTAATGACCTCATTTTAATTTGATTCCCTCTGTAAAAACCTTCTCTCTCCAGATAAGGCCATACTCTAAGGTACTACTGGGGGTTAAGACCCCAACTATTTTTCTTGGGTGGGGGGAGGTGCACAGTTCAAGCCATAACATATGTAATATGTTCATTGAATGCATCTAATTTTATTGTCTGTGTTCCCTTGCTAGAAAAAGTGAACTTGGTGCGGCAGATATCTTTGTGTGTTTTGGGTTGTTGTTAGTTTCCTGATATAAAGTAAGCCGAGCACTTAGAATAGCGACCAGAACACACTAGATGTCAATACATATTTTTAAGTGAATAAATAAATGGACTTCATTGCCATTTTGCAGACAAGGTCTCTGCCTTCTCCAAAGCCCTGCACAAATTTCGTCAGAGTCTGGACCCAGAGCCCAATCCCTAGGATTAGGAGAAACCGCTGGTTAAATGGTCTACTGCTAATGGAGATGATGAGATCATTATCAGATGGAACATGCGGGTGACACAAGCGTGGGAGCCTGGCTGACTTGGAGGCAGAGGTTTCCCGGGCTCTGGTTTCAGGCAGGAGGTTCGGAGCCCTGGGCTCATCCCCACAGCCTCTCTGTGTTAATCAAACAGCACAATAGTTGCCTGGATACCCTCCTCATTTCATCAGCCATGGCGGCCTGTTACCAATTTTCAGAAAATGAAATGAGACCCCTGAGGACTGTAATTTGGGGAGCGCAGTAATTTAGGAATGTTTAGAGAGGTCTGGAAAACCTGTCCAGCTAACTCCTTCTCAGGCACAAATGGCAGGCGGCCCGGGGGTGTGAGGAATAACAAGGGCTGCCCTGGCTTCCTTATCAGCTCCACTACCAGGGACCTTTTGTTTGTTTTCTCACTTAGATAAACTCTTGAATCCCCGGGAATGCTACAATAAATCTGTTTTCCTAAATACTTCATTCTTGTTTATAGAACGCCTTCAAGAGCTATGACAGTTTGCTGCAGACAGAAACAATGCCTCATTCTGAGCAAACTCCATCTTCCTTCCGGGCCCCGAAATATTTCTTGAGCACGCTAACGTCCTCGAAGCCATGACCTCAAGTGTTAGGCTAAGTGGAAATGCTTTTCTGGGGTTCCTTTGGGTAAACTTTGCTTTTTTTTTTCTTATTTTTCCTGTTTAGGAATTTGCTTAAAGTGTTTTCTTTTTCTTTTTTCAATATTTTTTTATTGGAGTATAGTTGATTTACAATGTTGTAGTAATTTCTGCTGTACTGCAAAGTGACTCAGTTATACATATATATGTAGATGTCTATATATGTGTGTATATATATATATTCTTTTCCATTATGGCTTATCATAGGATATTTAATATAGTTCTCTGTGCTATACAATAGATGAACCTATCTATGAAACAGAAACAGAATCACGGACGTGAAGAACACACTGGTGGTTGTCAAGGGCGAGGGTGTTGGAGGAGGAATGGAATGGGAATTTGGGGTTAGCAGATACATATTCTAACTCAGCGTCCTTTCATGGAAGCTGAGCTCACTCCTTATTTACCATCAGATTCCTTACCGTATTTCAACAGGTGGCCTTAATAGAATGACGATTCCACCTGAATGTCACAAATTTATTTTTCATCATTATGAAAATGATACAGAAAATATTGATTGTCTTTGCTTTATAGAAGCAGAGTATTAGCAAATTGGACCGATGTGTTTTCCCCAGTCACAATTGGTCAACCCAAGTTCCCACACCCGGTTTTTGTATAGTTCCGGGGCTGTTGGGTGTCACTCCCACAGCCTTCCTTTATTACCTAATAGATTATCCTGCCTCATATCTCCGTGGCTCCAGATGGCACGATCTCCTTAGGTTGGCTGTTGCCTTGTTAATACAGAGTCCCATGGAAACATGAAAGTTCGGGGGAGACCATATGGTCTATTCTGTCCTGCCCTTTTACGCCCAGGAAAGGCCAGATCATCATCAGAGCATCCCCTCCACCACTAGCTGCTTGTATCTGATTCTCTTTTTGACTCACTATCAGATTTCTATGGAAATACTGCACCCAAGAACGCCTTCAACGTCAACACTTTCGCCATTCTCTTTCTATTTCAAACATCTTATTTTCCAGAAAACTACATTATAAAAGAGTTTCACCTGGTTTATTTTTCTTAATGCGGCTGCACCCTCGTTTTGATAAATGTTGTTATTTTTATAACAATTCTAATACACTTCACCAACGTTTTAGTTAGGGTTTATGTGCTGGGGCTACCGTGCCATTGATTTGCAATTATCATTTGAAATCTGGGTTGTGTCTGTGCAATCTATTTTTGTCTATCAAGGATACCTGGCTCTGTGTCTTGCCATTTGGGGTTTTGACTCTTATTTCATCTTTAAATTATTGCCTTAAATGTCTCCCATTCAAACGTAGAGGCCTTTGCCTCTCTCTAATGAATTCCAGTTCTGATAAGATAAAAACGATTGAACCGTTGGCTCTGGGGGAAGAGCCTCTGAATGTGAAGCATCCTAGCTTGGCACCAAGAGTCATCAATCCCAGAAGAATCGCCATAGGATGTTATTTCAGGAGGTCACCACACTACCAGAGAGTCAGAGGATCAATAATTCTGACACTGAGCCTTTTCGTCTTAAAGTACCTCATGTCTGTTAGTGACGAGTTCCTAAAACACCTCATCCCACCCGGAAACATTTGCTTTCTTTCTTTCTCTCTTTCTTTTTTTTCTTCAAGAAATTTGGATGAAAGACTCAATTCTTCTTAAATATATACATATGTATCTTTAGATCAAATTCACCTTTTAGGACAGTATGTTATGACTGCTGTCAGGTGTCACTTTAAATTCCCTTTCTGGTTGTTGATTTATAAGCAACTCTTAAAGTTATGAAAAGTGTTTGTTCCCCATAATTTAGATTAACTGTTTCTTCTCCCTCTCTTACCTTGGGGCTTAAAGTTCAGACTGCTATTGAATTTTCACCAGATACAGCTAATAAAAAACCACTCCATAAAAAACAAGGATCTAGATCACTTATTAACCTCAGTTCTTAACACCTATCCTTACATCCCTCGCTCTCAAGCAGCTTAGAAATCCTGTTTATAATTTCTAATAAACAGGATATTTTGCTTCACCCGTAAGCTCAGCTGGTGCCCTGTTTCTCTTTTTACAAAAGCAACCTGGCTCCATTGCTGGTGTTTTATAGGCTCCATGACCACGAGGCAAGGTTTACACCCGAATTTAGACAATTTTAAGGTACTTTCCTGCAACATTGCGTTGTCACCTATACGGTATAACTGGGGTTGTTTGAAGGATCATTTGTAATCAAGATGCTACAGATAGACTCAAAGACTATAAGGGTTATAACAATACGCTCAAAAAATATAGAACTTACAAGGGATTTACACAGAAAGAAGAAAATCCAAACTGCTCTAAGCATATTACCACTTTATCTGGGGGCAGTAGTAATAATGGATTTTGCCTCTTGGGGTTGTCACATGTTTTAACTGTTGGTGCAAGGAAAACATCTATCTCGGTGCCTGGAGAGTAGGGTAACAAGGGTTCAAGAAATATTCTTTTGATTGCATGAGTTCTAACAGTGATTTTGAGGAGGTTGTTATTATTCCTATTTCACAGGTAGACACACTGAGGCACAGACAGGTGAAAAGACTCTGTTGGACTCCAATTGTGAGCTTGTGAAAAAGGCAAGACAAAAGCCCATGTATTCTAAATTTTATCTGATTTATACACAGTCCAGCCCTACAATATAATACAATACTTATTACAGACAGAAATGAGTCTCCTGGTTACCATTTCCCCAGACAAATAGAAATAGAAGTCATTCAACCCTGAAACCCATATAAGTGCAGGTAGCTAAAAGCTTTCCGCTCCAGGTACCATCAAGTGGGATGGAATCTTGGATCCAGTCTAGGAGAGGATTCAGATGGTACGGGCTGGGGCAATGCTAACTGACTGAAGGGTATTAGGATCCCTGAAGAAGATGGGTGAGGATTAATGCTCAATGTTTCCGATTATTGAAATAAACCACTGATGGTCTTAACGCTTATCTAGATTAAGCCCCACTCCTGAATCCCTGCACTCATCCCCAGCTCTAATGGCGTGTCAGTAATGGTGACCAGTAAATTAACCCTGGAAAACACTTATTGATCTCTACCTCACATTGCTGACTTCAAAAAAATGTCATTGTTTCATCACACACACTGTTCTGCCTCATTAGCTGCTGTCACAGTGTTCCTGGGCACCGAGGGACTCATTATTCGTGACATAGTAACTTGCTGTGCACTTGCTGGGTTGTTACGAGACCCAGACAACAAGTGGTCCTCCCATCCTGCCATGGTCTCCCTCTGTTTGGGGTTTGAAGGGACAACCAATCCTGATCACCAGACCAATGGACAAAGCGCCTACACATCTACGAGTCATCCAAAGCATTTCTTTTCTTCTTTATAGCCTAGATAAGCATGTGAGCTTCTGTTTCCTCAAAGGCTACTTTTAAGGCCTAATGAAGCTCCTTTTCATACTATAATTGGCATCTCCTAGGCTCCTGGTGATGACTCGAGGAACGTTTTATAGTAGAAGTTGCTGAGCCCCATTAGATGAATCTTAATTAGGTAAGAACTAGCTGGAGATCTGAAATGCAAATTAGAGGACCACACGAAAATGAAATCAGACCAGGTCATTAAAGAGCAGGCTGGGAAATGGCATAAGTGTGTAAAAATAAGAAGGTGAAGGCAAAAAAGGAAATTCAACTTCCCAAGATGTAGGAGGCAACGGGGAAACATTTGAAAGATTCTAATATCTAAAAATGTATCCTTTATTTTCACATGGACAGGCAAATCATAAAAGAGAAATTTCACTTCCTTTTTTCTTAAAATAGCATGGAGAACTAAAAGAATTATCTTTTTGTGATTGATTAAAAATCAACAGAAGTAGATACAAATGTGAGGGATGAGGCATTTAAATTTTAGAACTGGATGGAAACCATTTCAGGGGAAGATCTTAACTTGAGGAGTAGGCTTAAGAAACAAAACTGAACATGCCCTAAACAAATAGGTGTCCAAGCAGATGGTGGTCCCCTTGGACATCCACTTCTGAAGTCACATGTCATCGCTCACATGTTTCTGGGGCTTCTCTTTCAGATAAAGCCCGTGTCACATCCTTCTGGTGGTGAGCAGTAGTAAATCCTTTCTCTTTGACGCTGTTCTACAAACAGCCAAACGTCTTTCTCAACCAATGTTTGTGAATCTTATGTGTGACTCAGTCTGGTAATACTGTGGGGATTTCTGAGGGAGAAAGGGATGGTTGTTTGGCATTTCCGGTTTTAGAGATACAATATGACTAAATCTTCTTTCATGGCTCCTAAAATGGTCTTAAAGAAAACTGGTGATTTATGGACGCTTATCATTGGTTTTAATTCCAATGAATCAAGGTTTTTCTGCAACAGAGAAATATTGGAAGGAACATCTTTCCTCTCTGGTCTGTTTTAGCATACTTTTCCGGAAGGACAATGTCTGATTTCATTTGTACAACTTGATTTCTACAGAGAAATCAGAGAGGGTTTTGAAAACATTAAACCCATCAAAGGCTTTGAAGACATGATCCAAGAGAAAAGGTTGGAGGAAAGGGGTCTAGTTTAAATGAGAACCATGTTGAGAGTATAGCAGTTTGTAACTCCACCGGATGCAGACCTGGGTAGGGAAGTGGGGAGGTGTAGGGTTTAGAATTACTTGTAGTTAATCCATTTTCACCAAGCACAGGAAAATAGCATTAAGTGAACAGAAGTGAGAGTCTGAGAAAATTGCTGCCTTCTGAGGAGGGTGGTTTCTGTCTTAGGAAACACCTCGTTGCTTGCTGAGTCCCTGGGTGGGTTTGGGCTTAGCGAAGTAAGCCTAGAGTCGACTTTGGAGGTGGAATCTGGAAGGAGGTTCCCCGCCTGAGAACTCAGGTTGTTTTGGCAAGAAATGGGAACAGGAGGAGAGAGGTGGATGGAAGCAGGAGATAGGAAGTGGGGTTGTTCCTGGATGAAATGGCTGAGACACTCGGAGGATGGGAATGTCTAACATGAGATATTTAGATTTTTTTAAAATTTTTGGTATTAAGCTGCGTTCATCATCTATTGTGTAACCAATGACCCTAAATGTAGCAGCTTGAAACAACCACTGCACATCATCTCACAGTTTCTGCAGGTCGGAGGTCCAGTAGTGGCTAAGCTGGGGGGCGGTGGCATGGGTTCTCCCTGGGCTTGCGGTCAACCCATCAGAAGGGGCAGCTGTCGTCTGAGAGTCTGACCCAGGCTGGAGGAGCCGCTGCAAGATGGCACGCTCACTGGGCTGTTGGCTGGAGGCCTTGTTCTCCAGCATGTGTGCCTCTCCCTACGGAGCCTGAGTACTCCCTGGGCATGGCAGCTGGCATCTCACAGAGCGAGCAGCCTGAGAGACAGAGGGAGGCAGGGGCCACCTATCTTTTATGACCTAGACTATCGGGTGATGTATCGTTATTTCTGCTGAATGCTACTGGCCACAGACTAAGCCTAACTCCTTGTTGGAAGAGACTAGACAAGGCTTGAAGCCCAGAGCCCAGGGACCACTGAGACCATCCTGACCTGGAGACTGCATCAACCTTCCATTTCCCCACTCTGCTTTCTACAAGTGACTTGTTCGTGAGTTTGGAGAGGAAATTGTTGTTTTAAAGGACTGCATCCTATACCTAGGTTAAAATATGAGCAACCAGAAGAAGAGAAAAAAATAAGAATTCACAAAGTGAACTAATCAGGCATAAATAGAATCCTGAAGCCCGGATGCATCATCAGAATTGAACCCCAGGAATGCTGGGAAGAGTCTTCCGTTATTCTTGAAAAGTTAGTGTATTCCTTCTCTACAAATTACTGCAAATACAGCAGCACAAAACAATACCCAGTTATTACCTCACAACGCTGCAGGTCAGAGGTTGGACACAGTCTCTCCAGGCTAAAATCAAGGGGTTTCTGGCAGAACTGCATTCCTCGCTGGAGGCTCTGGGCAGATTCTGCTTCCACTGATGCAGGCTGTTGGCCAAATTCAGTCCCTTAGGCTGGCAGGGCTGAGATACGCATTCCCCTGCTGGCTATCACCAATCTCTGTTCCTAGAGCCCTTTGCACGCTCTCCCTGGCTCCTTGAGTTCTGTTTCCAGTCTGTGCATGTGGCCCCTACTTCTCAGAAGCAGCAGCGGTGCCTGCAGTCCTTCTCATGCTTTGAACCTCGCTGGCTTCTTCTTCCAGCCAGAGAAGGTGCTCTGCTTTCAAGGGTGCCTGTGGTGAGATTGGACCCATCTGGATAATCCAGGATAATCTCTCTGTTTTCAGGTCCTCAATATCAATCACATCCACAAAGTCTCTTGGGCCATGAAAGAAACATACTCACGAGTAGCATTGGGGACTAGGGGGTGGGCAACTTTGGGAGGGCGTTTCCCCAATCACAGTACTCAAAGCTTTGTAACAATTGAAGACATCTTACTGCTTCTGGAAAGGTAGCTGATCAGATGATGGTAGAGGAGAGAGGGGATGGGAGGAATTGCTGAAAAGGTGAAAGGGAAGAAGAAGCAGAGCAGTGTGCTCATAGACATCAAGTCCAGGAAATATTCCCCGAGCAGCTGGCAAACACGGCCAGCTGCAAGCGTCACGCACACAACTGGAGCACGGGTAACACTGCTCAAAGCTCCTCCCTTCCTAGGACGTCCCCTGGGGAATGTGAGCAGGGAGGAGAGTTTTTGATTTTGCTATTTAAATCTCTCGACTCAAATTGTGGACATGCCCTGCCTCTTTGAATCCCATTAAGATACACACACACACACATATTCACACCTGGTGTGACGTTCATATGCCACATTTTAGTGCACAGCAAGTTTATGGCTGAGATGTAAACCCTCGAAACAGGGGGTTATACTGAATTCATGAGAACTTTATCTACCCTGTGTTATTATGACAGATAGGGTTGATATGAGAATATATCTTTGCTTTCAATCGTATGGGGGGTACCTTACATTTCTTTTCATTTAAGTTTGCAATATTCTTTTGTATTGGCTACTTTTGCATGTGGTTGAGGGAGTTTTCCTCATGTTAGACGGCAGTTTTCATATCTTCTGGATCATTCTTTTGAGGGAGGTATGGTCTGAAGGCCAAAGTATGGTCTAGAAAGTTCAGGTCAACCCACACTCTCCTTTTCCTGTGGTGTCAAGGTCTCTCATTTTCTCATCTCTTCCTAAGTTCTGAACAGCCTTCTCTTAATTATTTATTCCCATATGAATGGGCAGGAATGCTTTAAGTGGCGTACTTCTTCCTTTAAAAAATGTTTTCTGATTTTTGCCTAGTTTTCCAAATTGGGAAGTCTGTAAATCTTGGCTGTCAGGTTGCCTACCCAAAAGCAGATCCACAGTTAGTGTAACTATGATAGGCTTCGAATTCTCAAATATTCCGAACAAGAATATGTATGTTTACAAGTCTATGCGTATATGCTTAACTGATTCCACTATTTTTACTTAAAATTAATAGAACAAATTAATTTTAAACAATTTCAATTTCAATGATGCTTTCTTGGCTTCTTTGTTTGTTTGTTTGTTTGTTTAATGGCTTTGGCTAATAGGCAGTTAATCTCATCAAACAACCAAAATGATCGTGGACACACCTATTAGACTCAGGTGGCGAATTTCGGCCATATTCTCTGTTATTTAAATATTGCCTAAATACTCTCTTTATTTTACTTTCCAAGAGGAAAACTTTTTCCTGGATAAGTCCATAAATTTTAGTATAGTATTATAATAAGAACTTTTAAATGTAGATTAAGTATAACATTTCTGTATTTAAAGGGACTGACGGTCTCCATATTCTTCCTTAGTTGGTGCCGATATAAATAAATATGCATGTTTAAGAACAAATAAAATATTCTTTGCAGGTGTGTACTAACACCTACTATTTGTGATGTTCTCGGAAACCTTTCTCATCCATTCTTGCATACACATCTCAGAAGAACGTATGTACTGTTGCATTTGGCGTACAAAGTTCTGGAGAGAAGCTTCTCAAACTCCAGGGAAAAGCAACCAAACTCATCACTGTGAGCAAGAAGGAAGATTGAAGTAAACACCCTCCTGTATGTGGTGGTCGCACAAATAAACAGTGGGCGTGACCATGAAAAATCCTGGTCCCTGGTAACAACTCTGAAATGGCCAGTTATCAATCTCCTAGGTAATACACCAACAAAGCACTAATAGGACACTAAAAACAGCTGGAATGATCATCACAAAGCTAAGTTTCTAGCAACAAGGTATCAGTGGCCAGTTTCCTGGCAGCAAGATATCAATGGCCATTCATGCCAGGCCACAGACATTGCAAGCCTAGTGATGATATTTAAAGGGACCAAGTAACTGGAGATACTCAGAAAAACCGGTAAGGTTGAAGGTTGAAGGAGAAGCCACAGTCATTTTGGAGAGATTATAGAGGAACTATTCAGAGAACCACAGAGCACAGGCTCTATCAGGAGCAAACCCTGTGATTCCCCAGCTCATGACTATTTAGATCCAAGAGAAAGAAAGCTCAAAGAAAAAACTTGAATTTACTAAGAAAATGTGTAAATCCGCTGTTCTTGGAGATCCAAAAAGCTCATCTAATCCACCAGTAGATCTATCTTCATTACCAACATGGGTACTTGGTTAATTTATTCTTAGAGAGTTCCAAGAATAAACTAACTTAGTAACCTCAGAGTTTATCAAATCTTTCCATTAATATAAAAGCTCTTCCCTAAAACAAGGAGCCTAGAATGCCAGTTGGGAGAGAAGTATTGTCTCATGCACCCTGCAGCAGGCAGGGGGGCTCCACAGAGATGCCCACATCCCAGCCCCCAGAACCTGTGACTATGTTATGTTGCTTGGCCTAAGGGCTGATTTAGGATGTAGACCTTAACACAGGAAGATTATCCTGGACTATCCAAGAGCGCTCGAAAGTGGGGCTTCTCGTTAACGTTTTAGCAGACGTTTGATTGATTTCTTTCTCCCAAACATTCTAGAATAATCAGCGTCAAAGAAGTAATGGGGTTCTTTAGGCCTGGCAAAACGCTTAGAGGAAAAGTTCAATTGAAACAGCAGGCAGTGGAGGAGGGGCAGAGGTGTGCAGGGTGTCGCAGACCTTCAGCAAACTCCAAAGAAACGCGAAGCCATTGGATCTCTGCGTGGGAGAAGCAGAAACCAGGCAGCAGAAGGAAGGCACGGAAGAGAAAGAGGCGACAAAGCCAACCTGCGCGAATCGTGACATTTTTCTCAGGGCAAACCCCTACTCTGGGTCAGGAGCCTGGTCCCTGTGGACCCCTTCTCCAAACAATGTTTCTAAAGGAAGAAAAACGATTGTGTAAGTTTATCAAGGAAACAATGAGATTCAGTGATCTCAACATCAAGACATATTTGTGATATCATAATGTATTTTTATTAGTTTTTTTTTTTTTTTTTTTTTTTTTTTTGCAGTACGCGGGCCTCTCACTGTTGTGGCCTCTCCCGCTATGGACCACAGGCTCCCACCCCTCTAGGTGGTCACAAAGCACCGAGCTGATCTCCCTGTGCTGTGCGGCTGCTTCCCACTAGCTATCTATTTTACGTTTGGTAGTGTATATATGTGATTTTTATTGCTGACAAAGCCTCAGTACTGCCATGCTTCTGCAATTTGTGATCTACAAGTAGCATTGAAAGAAATACTCCTTTTTAGTCAGAGGCTAGGGCAAAGCTAAGATGTAATTATTTCCTGTCCAAGGTCATGCACACCTCTGAATGCTCCCCACAGACCCACCCCTCAAGGAGGAGCCCAGGTAGATTCATGGACCCCAGGGTAAGAACCCTTAGGGTGTCTGCAGACCACTTCGTTTGCTTTAAAAACTTACAATGTTATGCAAATTTTACAAATAAAACCAATACTGGGACTTCCCTGGTGACACAGTGGTTAAGAATCCGCCTGCCAGTGCAGGAGACAAGGGTTCGACTCCTGGTCTGGGAAGATCCCACGTACCGCGGAGCAACTAAACCCGTGAGCCACAACTACTGAAGCCCATGAGCTTACAGCCTGTGCTCCACAACAAAGGAAGCCACTGCAATGAGAAGCCCGCGCACCACAACAAAGAATAGCCCCTGCTCGCCACAACTAGAGAAAGCCCACACGCAGCAATGAAGACCCAATGCAGCAAAAAAGAAAGAAAGAAAGAAAGCAATACAGAAAATAAAATTTATAAAAATGAAAACATAATTTAAAAATAAACAATTCAGAAAAATGAAACAGCTTGAATTTTGCTCAGGGACACAAGTAGATGATTTTGAAACGTATCTTTTACAAAATCGTCAGTTTCATTTTCATCTGGACTGTGTTCTGTTCAGACGTGGTCGTATGGAGCCAGCATCAGGCACATCTCATTACATAATTTTTTCTCTCTCTATTAAGGGGACTGAGGAAGTCATTTTACAGAGTTTAAGTTGAAACCCATCCATTTAGGTCAAACAGTGAGTACAAGGGAAACTTCCTTATAAATTCCTATTGTTTGAAATTTAACACCTTTCTGGACTAGATCACATCATAAGACCTAGGGTGAGATCTCCTACTTCCTGGCTTCCAAGTTAGGGTTTGATCCACTGCCCCAGACCCTTCCACAAATTATTGCATTAAACTGAATATCCATAATCAGGTGAGTACCTTTTTCTGTCCAATCATCCAAAACAGATAAGTACTTAAACCTTTTAAGCATGAACCACACATTTTTGGTCCCCCCATTTTTTTTTCACCCCTGTGGGTAATTATAAAACCACGAGGCAGTAATCAAGACTTTCTGGATCATGAGAGACGAGTTCTAGTTAAAAATCCGGAGCAGTTTGGAGAAATTTCAAAGCCACAGAGAGGACGGCCCTGCTAGGCATTCACTGAGTCGCTACTGACATATTTTCAGTATGAGAGAAAGGTTCATTCTCAGGTTTTATTGAGATCTGGTGCTCTGTACAGAGGCAAATGGAAAGAGAAACGATTACCAGTAAAAGTGCTGAACATTACAATTTACAATTATGAACCCAAAACAATGTCAGACGGAGACAGGGCATTGTCTGTGACCAGCAGGAGAAGAACACGACGCACAGAGGATCGAGACGTGGTAACACAGGTTCTGTGGGAAGCTGACGATCCAGACGGACCGCGAAAGGTGTCTCAAGGCGCCGTAGTTCCAGGTGTCGGGGGGTTCTACCAGCTGTGTTACCATGGGATCTGCAAGTTGCCTTTAGGGTCTTTTATGTAAATGCACGCTTAGGTCAAAGGCACAGCCAACTGCATCCTGTCCTTTCACAGTTCCTTTGTTACACGTAAGATTCCAGTGAGAATCACTTCTTTGGTTGCATTGTGGTCATTTGTTGCTTTTCTGTGCCCAGAAGCCCTTTCCTCTATTGTTATGCACTGAATGTTTGTGTCTCCCCCCAAATTCATAGGTTAAAAACCTAATGCCTGATGTGACTGTATCTGGAGAGAGGGCCTGTGAGAGGTGTAAGGGTTAAAAGAGGTCATAGGTTAAGGTCTTCATCCGATAGGGCTGGTACCCTGATGAGAAGAGGAAGAGACCCCAGGGCTCTCTCCCTCCACCACGTGAGGACACGGCGAGAAGGGGGCCACCCACAACCCAGGAAGGGAGCTCGCACTAGGAACTGAGTCAGCTGGCTCCTTGGTCTTGGACATCCAGCCTCCAGAATTATGAGAAATAAACATTGTTGTTTAAGCCTCGCAGGCCATGTTGCTCTGGGGCGGTAGCCGAGCAGACTCTACCCATCTTCACATGAGAGCATCTCTTCTTTTGGAGATGTTCCCTTCACCTTCTCTTGAGGTTCTTGGTGAGGCTGCCAGTCAAAGCCCCCAAAGTCCCAGCCATGGTGGGAGAGCAGAGGGGACACAGATCTAGTTATAGGGTCCACCCGCATGGATGGACGCAGTGTCCAGGCCAGGCGAATCAGTGTCTCCTCCAGGAGAGAGAAGGATGATGTTTTTTCTGGACTTGCTACACTGCTAGTCTGTCTGGAGCTACATGAATCTTGTCCCCGGCTTCCTTCTCCTGCACCGAACAGGCCAGCCAACCAACCATTGGAAGAAGTACTGACCACAAAAATCAAAAAAGGGGAGGATGATGGGTGGAGAGAAGAGGGCGGGGTGGAGGTGGGAGACTGGGGTGGAGGGGGAAGACTGGGGTGGAGGGGGGAGACTGGGGTGGAGGGGGGAGACTGGGGTGGAGGAGGGAAGAGAGAGAGAAGGAGGGAGAGAGGTGCCAGGGCAGACACCTGGAGCTGCTGGAGGACCCTGAGAGCCAGGGCAGCCTCAAGAGTGCTTCCCTGGCCTCAGCACTGCCAACTGTTCTATTGGTCTGAGTATCACGTAGTCCTGAAAGAACAAGGGTAGCCAAGGAGATGGAGCCTGGTCACCTCTTCATGGGGCAGTCCAAGCATCTGACACACTGGCTACTTCAACGCTGTCAAAAGGAGTGGATGAAATCAGCAAGGGGATGAGACCACACTGCTATTGCCAATATAGGGACTGTCGTCACAAGCGGGCGGGGCAGTGGACAGGTAAGATGAAGTGTCCTGGAACAGCGCAAGAGGTCCGGCAGAACAGTCCTTCCACAGATCTCTGTCACGTGTCTTTCGCTGAAGCCTTTCCTCCAAATTCCTTGTACCAAGAGCTAAGCCACTCCATTGATGTCAGAAGAGCTCTCTTACAAAAGCACCTTGTGGGAGGTGGGACTGTGCAATGAATCTTTGAAACTAATCAAAAGCAACCCCTCAGATGTTGTGCGACATCTGAGTTGTGTCTTTGGCTCATCGGAATCTGCTTCCCCTCCCCCTCCTCCTTCACACCCTCCGCTTCCTCTTTTTCCCACAGAATATATTATTTGTGTGACGACAAAATAGCGTTTACATTTTTTAAAGTATTAAACAATGAAAAACTAATCAAACCAAAACCCACATAAAAATGAATGAGATCTTGATAATAATCATAACCTGATAAATGTGTTACTACCTTCCCACTAAAATGTGAACAGTACTCACCCCACACCCCCAAGTTCAAGGACAGTCCACACAAGCGCTAGGCAGCACTGATGAACCTGGGGGCGGATCTCCACTTATCCCAAATCATTTAGAGCTAAAATTACTTTTTATTTTGATTTTTTATAATGGAAAATTTTCCAATACAAAAGTAGAAAGATAACTTCATGAGCCCCACATACCCATCTTGGAGTTTTAAAAATTATCAATTCATTTTCACTTCTCTCTCTCTTCTGTTACGCTGTTGCAAATTGCAGGTACGTCCGTCAATATTTCCTACTGTATTGTATCTGGAATTAAACAAACTCTGCGTAAGCTCTGCATCGTAAAACAAAGATGGGAAGATATTTCATCCAACGGTCTTCCATAGGTGCCAGCGTGAGCTTTTTGGCCAAACGATTGAAGGGACCTCCTATCTGCTTGCTGCTCCCATATCAAGAGACAGGGTCCATCTCCCTTCCCCTTGAATCCGGGCTGCCCTGTGTCTTGCTTGACCAGAGAATGCAGTAATGCTGTGCTGATTTTCTGCCTGGTCTTTAAGAGGCCTGGAAGCTTCCATCGTCACTCTCTGGAAATGCACACTCTTAGAAGCCAGCCATCTTATAAAATGTTCAGGCTGGACTACTATGCAAGAGAGTCCCCGACAGGGAGGGTGGCAGTGCCCCCCGAGCCCTGAGCCCAGCCAGCCCTGCTCTCCCATCCTGCACAGAGCTCACAGCTAAGGTCAGACTCCAATGAACCCAGGAGTTCACAAGGAGCTGAAGGCCACCCACTGGAGCCCCGTGGGTCCCCTCAGTGAGAGATAATACTTCTCTTGTGCTAAATGGCTAGGTTTGCTGGGTTGGGGGGGGGGGGCAAGATGCTTTAAATAATAGAAAAACAAATGTAAGAAATTTTAACATGATCTGCTCAACATTCCACAAAGCAATTAGACAAAAGCAAGTTAACATTGAAAATAATGCAAATACATTAGTAGAATTGACATAACAGTGGCCAAGTGGCACAGCAGCGAAGAAAACAGACGAGGATGAGACTGGCCGCCCTGGAACTCTTCTGTGACTGTGGGACTTACCACATTTTCTTACCTGTAATATGCAAGTAAGTTATCTATCCTATAGGGTTGTCAAGAAGATCAAATGAAATAATGAATGGCAAACGTTTAAAGCGAGAAATAAGACTGTCAAAGCCAGAAGAGGGGCTTGATAAAGCCAAGAAATTAAAATTGAGAGATATCTGGCAAATGTTGACAGTAAAGAGAGGAGAAAGAGATTGAGATAGGAAGATGGACGTAAACAAAGAAGAGAAACACAAATAGTAATGATTAGGAACAAAAAAAGTAATATAATTACAGAAGTAGAGAACAATTAATCTAAGAAAATGTTATACAAATCTCTGAAAAAATTAATCAGAAAATCTTGAAGAAATGACTGTTTTTGATGACAAACTTTGACCCAAGAAGGAATGGAAATCCTGAATAAACGAAACGGAAGGCGCTGAAAACATTATCCAGAAACTGGTGTCACCAAAGTCACCAAAACCGATATTTTTACTTTTTTTTTCCTTTTTATCTTTCAAATAACTGACAATTCTTGTGATATCTTAAAACTCCAGGGCATGGAAATAGTGGCTATTGCTTTCTATTTATTAGTCCTGCAATGAGATTATTTCATCTCTCACCTTACTTCCTGAGCTTTGCAGTATTTCTTTGTCATCTGATTTTGCTTTATCTTCAAGGTGTGATCTGTTGCTTTATTGAGTTAACGTCCTCAAGAAAGTATCTATAGAAACATGAGAATTTTCCATACTTTGCGGAATTTTTTTCTCCTTGAGTTATGCTTTTTTTTTCAATACTACGTTCTTATTTTAAAAATGTGTAATGGGTATGCGTCTCTTACCCAGGCTAGAAGAAAATCTAAAAACAGTCTGGAAAATAAGGGTTATGAGGGGTAATTTTTTCTTTATGACATAAAAACGTATTGAAAATATGCAATAATTAAAAGTACGTTGCTCTGGAATGAGAATAAATGGCTGATTAGTGGGAAATTTCTTAGAAAGGTAGGTTAGGGGCACACATCCATCTACATATCTATTTAGCAGCTATCATCTGTCTATCTCTGTATCTATCATCTGTTATTTTTCACCCAGCATCTAATCACCCTCCTCCTACCTCATGTCCTTCCAGAGGCTCATTCCTTCCTGAGCTCTCATTCCTGTGCTGTTTTTCTGTATCACTTTGGAAAGTGACTTTGGCTTTTCCTGCCAGATCTGAAGCTTCCAGGTAGTTAGTTATGGACCTGCTTCAGGGAGCAGAGAGCTTCCAGAAGCCCCCTTGAACTTTTCAGAAGGAGAGCAAACCCGCAAGACAGAGAATGAAAGGGTCTTGTTATTTTCTCAACTCGGAATTCAGGTGAGCCTGGAGTTCACTTCATCCTTAGCCTTCCAGTTGAACTGACCAAAATCTCCCTTTTTCACTTGAGCCAGTTTGAGTTACATTGGTCCTAGCTGCTATAGGCTTATTTTCTGAACTTTCTTCTATTTTTAAATAGCTTTATTGGGGCATAATTCACAGACCACACAATTCATTTAAAGTATGGAATTGAGCGGCTTTTAGTATATTCACATATGTTTGCATCCATCACCAAAATTTTAGAACTGATTCATGACTCTGCCCTCCTGAGCCATGATCTCTCCAACCCCAGCAACGCAAGCCCTAGAAAACCACCACTCTACTTTCTGCCTCTATAGATTTGCCTATTTCCACATGAAATGGAATCATACAACGTGTAGTCCTTTGTCACTGATTTCTTTCAAAGAGAGTAATGTTTTCAAAGTTCATCCCTGCTGTAGCATCTGTCAGTATGCCGTTCCTTCTAGTTGCCAAACAACATCCCATTGCATGGCTATGCTACGTTTTATTTATCCATTCATCAGTTGATGGGCGTTTGAATAATAGGAACATAAACCATGGACGAAACAGCGTTTTACTCCTTCTATTTTCTTTTTGCGTTGAGCAATCCCTCTGATCCTCAAACTGACCAGGTCTACAGGGAACATCCATTATTAAGACACAAGGCTCTCAGCTGCAAGCAATGTTCTTGGTCTCTCTGTGACTGACAAGAACAGATGAGCTGAGATGACAGTTGCTCTTATCAGCATCTATGGAAGTTGATAGCACCTGAAGCAAACCTCCACCGTTTGAAATTTTAGAGCCCAGAGTTAGCAGTTCTGGAACGTTAATGATCTGTTGTGAGGCCCATGCGGTCACTGGCTGTTTCAGAAAAACCGAATCCTCTTAACTTGGTAGTAACCCAAACAAAAATGGACTGCTAACCAGGCAGTCCTAAATATTTTATTTCATTTATCAATTCTTATATTTTTTTCCAAGCACGCCCCCTCATACCTGGAATCATTGAGCTGTACGGGAGAAAAATATTGGAAATCAAATTCTGTTGACATAACTGAATTTTCCATGTCTTGCTGACACCTCTGCTAGGATGGGTCTGTAGTTAACATGATCACCTTCTTTCTGTTCTGGGATGCATGTTATGATCCATGGAGAGAAAACAACCATCATGAACCCTCTCTCAGTTTTAAACCTAAGGTTCCCGACAGAACCTAGGAATTTTAACTATTTATCAGTACATACTTGACTTCCCTCTTTGTTTTGTTTTCTGGTTTGTTTGTTTTTGTTTTTGGTGGGGTTTTTTTTTTTTTGGTCTCTTCTCAAGCCTGTAGGATTCATCTGCTTTTGGAGCAAGGATCTGTCATTTGTCTGGAACAGATCATCTTCTGGGTACGGCACTTTATACAGACCAGCCTGAGTGAAATAAATACACGAGACGCAAAGCTCAAAGTGACATGTTCCAGATCTGACATTCTTACCATGGCTTTGAGCTTCAGGCACTGACAAATCTTCCACACGTACCAACTCTCCCAGAGGAGGGAATGTACGATGTTTATGTTATACAATATGTAAAATATTTATAGCCCGGCTTCAACACAAACTATCACTTAAATCAGGAGCTAGTGTTTACAATCAGGGCAAGGGAAGCCCTCGGTGCCACCCTTTGTAGGCAAAAGGGGAACCCAGTGTAGTAAATGATGGGTTTATGTCCAGAATAATACTCCACCAGTGTCAGTGCTTTAAAGAATAACAGTTATGGGAAAGGTTTTTAATGTGCGTGCTTCTTTTAGAATTGTTAAATTAAAAGAAGGGCAAAATTTATGCCTTTCTGACTACTGCCCTTATCTTTAGAATGGAAAATTCTTTTCTTTTGACAAACCATTCTTTCATGAATAACCTCTTCAAGAGCATTTACTTATCATTATTAATAAATTGTTACCGTAATAAATTATATTTTAAACATTTTATTAAATGCAGTTCTCATGTACTTAAAATAAATTGCAAAGCCGGCTTTTTTCATGGTATTTAGTATATATGGTGTGACACAATGTGCTTTTAATATATTTAATGGTATATACTTTAAAATGTAAGTGTGTTGTACTTTATATTCCTTTCTGTATGGAAAATGTATTACTTTTTAATACGGGTTCATTGTGGAGTGCCATTAAGAAATAGAGCAGGGTTCTTAAAAGTGGTAACTTTCAGAATTTAAGTACATTAAGCCTGGGGGAGGGGAAGAAACTGCATTATGGGAACATCAAGCATCTAATTGAAACTGACAAAAGCAAGGGGAAGAATCTCACATTGACATTGTAATGGCACTCGCATTTGCATTGACATCATAACAGTTCTAATGCAAGCACAGGAGACACTGCCACTGACAAAAAAAGACTTCCCCCTGACGTTCCTTTGCTTTCGCGCTTTCTTTGGACAGGCTATCACTGTCATTCACGATAAAGATAAAAATATTATGGAAAACATCTTCTTCAGTCCGTGCTTATTAGGTACTTTCCTCAGTTGAAATGTGGTGGTCGTTTTTGAGAGCTTCGTATTTTTCAACCTCAAAAATACACCTTTTGAGTCCCTGGGGAGAACGCATCACCAAATTCTGAATCACTTAAAATGGTTCTGTAGAAAAGAAATTTAAAAATGGATTTTGCAGGAAAAAAATTGTTTGGCATAGATCCCTAAGGCGAGAGAGAAATCTGTTTCTTCTTCTGAAGATGCTGTAAATCTTTCAGGTCAGTAGGGGCGACAGGGTGACAGCAGACACAGGTGCAAAGTGTGTCCCCCCAGGGAGGAAAATAATCCCTGAACTGAAAGGGAGCCGCTGGACCCCGTGATCACAATTACTAACCAAGTTAAGTTAGGGAAGCGCACCTCTAGGCTGGAATTCTGGAAGTCTACCTTTGTTCTGTAGCCAACCTCTGCTGGTTAGCAGCCTTCAGGCTCGGTATCAGCTCTGGAACCAGAACACTGGTCTTAGAATGTTGCCTCTAACAGTGTCTCCACCCACCAGGGCCTTCCTGCAGGGCCGTGTACACTCCTTCGTCCCTGCTGTGTCCCTGCCTCTCTGCACCCTTGGCTGGACCTTACTGTCTACTGCCTGGCTTCCCTGGGGCCCCAGTGGGCTTCAGGACCAGACTCTTCCCCAACACCACAACGTGGGTCTGACCTCCTAGTGTCTGTCCCTTTCTGGAAGGTGAATCTCATTCTAGAGAGCTCACCTCCTCCCATCTAACTTCTCGCAATGCAGGTCTCCAGGCTTTGTCTGGCCATGTCCTCACAAGTGACGTGAGGAGGATTGTTTGAACCTCCATAAGATTTTAATGTGAAAATGTTAGATCCTTGAAGGGAAGGTGAGCTTTTTCTCTCATTCATTCATTCAACATCCATTCCCTGAATATTTATCAAGCACCAGCTCCACGTCCAGCCCTGCTGTAGGCACTATTCATCAGAGAATAAGAAGGACATGTCTTCTGAGGGCAAGAAGTTAGACCGTAAACAAGTAAACAGCCAATCAGTGCATGGTCTCAAATCCTGATGATGCTACAGAGAAAATACGATGAAGACTTGGAACTTAACTGGGGGAGAGGGCGCTTTCTTAACATCGTCAAGAAAGGTTTCTCTTGTGTCGAAGACCTAAAGAAGGAACAGGGGCCATGACACAGAGGAAAGACGATCCCAAGGTGGGAAGATGTGGGGAACCAGGAAGAATCCATCAGCTACAGCGTGGATGATGAGGCTGGGTTTGGGGAAAAGCTTGCTGGTCACGTCACAAAGGTTTGGAAGTTGCCGAAGGATTTAAGTAGCAAATGACCATGTTCTAATCTAAAAGGATGTCTGTCTGCTGTCTGAAGAGTGGATTGAAAGGGATCAAGAATGAAATTTGGAAGAACAATAAAGATGGCATTGCAGCAATCCAGGAAGAGAGGTTAGTTCTTTGACCAGAGTGATGCTGGTTGGCATGAAAGGAGTAGATGGGCTCAAAGTATGTGTTAAAGAAGCCATAGGACCTTGTGATGAGGGATGTGAAGAGAAGAAGGAATCAAAGACTACATCCAGCTTCCTATCTGAGTAACCGTGTGGTTGGTGGGGACCACTTACTGAGAGAGGACAGCCTGAGACGGGCAGAAATGTTTTCAATGTCCTATTTTGCGATGTTTCTGCAAACTCCAAGTAGAAATGTCAAGTAGGCAGTGGGATAAATAAGTTTGAAGCGTAGAGAATAGCTTGGAGCTGGAGATCAACATACCAGAGTCATCAGCATACTGGTGAGGTTTAATGCCCTCGTGAAGGAGAGAGTTACCCAGGGAGAGAACACAGGGCGGGAGAGCCACTGGCCGCAGGACTGAAATCTTCAGAACTCCGAAGTGTGGATATCAGGTTGAAGGGGAAGCGTCCAGAAACAGAGTAGCCGGAAAGAAGAGAATCAGGAAACCTTGAGATGCCTTCCAGAGTGGTCAACAGTTCAGAATGCTGAAGAAAGAGCCAGTGAAATGAGATCAGAGGTGAGGCGATTTGGTCTGAGAACCGGGACTCACCGGTCACCTTGGTGAGAATGGTCCTGGCCGGCTGGAGGCTGGCAATGGGGGCTGGGAGGGACATCCCTGCTGGAGTAGCTTGTGGAGTCGAGGTGGGGAAGGGGTCCTCTGGGACAGAAAATGTTTCAGAAGTTTGCTGAGGAGGAAGGTGGAGAAACAGGACTATTACTGGGGTAGGGGAACGGGGAGTCTAGAAAATAGTGTTTGATTTTAGTGACGTGCATTTACGTTACATTTGAATAGCATCTAACATTGGAGTGGTCTCACAGGTGTCACCCAGTTTGATTCCATAAACACCTTCCGAGGCCCATAGGATGCTTATTACTTACATTTTACTGATGAAAAAACTGAAGCTTGGAGAGACGAAGACCCCTGTCCAAGGCCCAGTACGGGATTATCTCACGGCGTTATGCTTTGTTTTATTGTGCTTCACAGATACTGTACTTTTTCACAAATTGAAGGTTTGTGGCAAGCCTGCAATAATTAAGGCATGTACATTGTTTTTTCAGACATAATGTTGTTGAACACTTAATAGACTACAGTATAGTGTAAACATAACTTTTATGTGCGCTGGGAAACCCCCCAAAATTGTGTGACTTGCTTTATTGCGATATTCGCTTTATCATAGTGATCTGGAACCAAACCCTTAGTATCCCAAGGTATGGCTGTGCCAGCTTCATGAGCATGTGTAGTGCATTGTATGGTGTCTGTCCCAAAGATAAGTCCATGTCCTAACCTACAGAACCTGTGAATGTGACCTTGTTTGGAGCAGTGGTTTTTACAGGTGTAATTAAGACAAAATTGCCAGGTGTTCAGCTTTACTGGGTAAAGTGCAAGCTAAGCCTGTCATCACCACCATCACCATAATCATCACCATCATTACCACCATCAGTACCACCATCACCATCATCACCATCATCACCATCATCACCATCATCACCATCACCATCATCACCATCATCATCATCATCATCATTACCACCATCAGTACCACCATCATCATCACCATCATCACCATCATCATCACCATCATCACCATCATCATCATCATCATCACCATCATTACCATCATCACCATCATCAACATCATCATCACCATCATCACCATCATCATCATTACCATCATCACCATGCCAACATCATTATTTAATATTTACTCAGCACACACCACCTCTTAAATACTGAAATAGAAAATAAAGCAAAATCTCTTTC
Source organism: Pseudorca crassidens (assembly GCF_039906515.1). Taxonomy (NCBI): domain Eukaryota; kingdom Metazoa; phylum Chordata; class Mammalia; order Artiodactyla; family Delphinidae; genus Pseudorca; species Pseudorca crassidens. Next base: position 3,682,033 of record NC_090307.1, on the reverse strand, counting down.
AAATTTTCACTTATACATTTTCATTCTAGGAAGATAGAACTATAAACAGTAGACATTTTTCTATTAATACCTTGGATCTCCAACTAGACTGTAAGCCTGTTGATGATGTACCACATCAGATTCTTTTGAATTTCCCACAGCATCCAAACAACATTGTTTGGAGCACAAATGTGTTCATAAGTAAGCAGTGGACTGGATCTAAGATGAGATAATTTTGCCAAGTAGAAAAACTAATGGGGCTTCCCTGGTGGCGCAGTGATTGAGAGTCCGCCTGCCGATGCAGGGGACACGGGTTCGTGCCCCGGTCCGGGAGGATCCCACATGCCGCGGAGCGGCTGGGCCCGTGAGCCATGGCCACTGAGCCTGCGCGTCTGGAGTGGTAGGCCTGCGTACGGAAAAAACAAAAAAACATAAAAACGAATGGCTCTTGTGTGTGAATGATTGTGAATCATTGATTATGACGTAAAATGGAGAGAGGATTATCTGCTTCCAACGTTGTGAAAGAGAAATTGTTTTACAAAAGGTTGATGAATGAGAGGGCACAAAGCTATTTTTAAGTCTAAATAGTTACTCAGCAAAGACCTTAAGAAGCAGGGGTGGGTGGGAAGGGGAGGATGTGAAAAATCACCTTAAATGTCCCTGAGTTTGTCATGGACTTTTCACAAATTATTTGAAAAAAATTAAATATATTAATTGGAGACTGAAACTGACTTTTAACTTTCCCATCATCTGCTTAAACTCTTTGAACTTAGAGAATTTATTTAACCTCATGACATCAAAAATAAACTTCGCACTCTAAAACATATGATCTATCCATCCAATACTCTTAACGGTTACTTGTTGCATCTCTGTCGCTGTTCCTCCATTTGTCCCTTGATAGATTCCTCTGTTTTCCTTTCCTCTGATTCATACTTTGCCTTCTATTTGTTAAGAATCAGGAGATGTGTTTACAAGATAAAGAAGCCAGTCTCTGAGGTGCTCAGATTCAATGGATGCTAACATGGAAATAATTAAGAAAAACTGGGAGTAGTTATATTACAGAGGTACTTTAAAGGATCCGAGACATTGTGAATGAAGGAGTGATTACGTCTTTATAAAATGTCAGGGAACTGTTTTGGGTTTCTCCAGGGATGGAACGTGAGGGTTCGGTGTTACAAAAGGAGACAGCATCACCTACACAGGTACAGAGGCACGAAAGAGCACGGGGTCTGTCAGGCAGAATTCAACAAGGAAAGTAGGACCACAAGGAGAAAGCACACACACACACACACACACACTCACTCACATACACATACAAACACACAAGAACACACACACTCATTCACATACACATACAAACACAAAGGACACACACAGTCACTCACATACAAACACACAAGAACACACACACTCACATACACATACAAACACACAAGAACACACACACTCACTCACATACAAACACAAAGGACACACACAGTCATTCACATACACATACAAACACACAAGAACACACACACTCATTCACATACACGTACAAACACAAAGGACACACACACTCACTCACATACACATACAAACACACAAGAACACACACACTCATTCACATACAAACACACAAGAACACACACACTCATTCACATACAAACACACTAGAACACACACACTCACTCACACACACGTACAAACACACAAGAACACACACACCTGGCCCAGGAGTCAGAGGCTCAGGGGCCTCTTGCCCACCAGCAGGGTCTGCAGAAGAGCCCACAGTGTGTGCGAGCCCCACCAGCCCAAGCATCTCCCTTGTGCATCCTCAAATTGAAGCTCTACAAGAAAGGGCATTTCAGAGATGGAGTTGAGCATGGCCCTGCTGACAGATTCAAAAGCCCCCGCAGTGCGTAAACAGCAAGTAGCTACTGTGTGAATGGCCTGGGGACTGTGTCAGCGGGAGGCTTTGGGTAAGGGCAGGTCAGGAAGAGCCTGTGTTCTAGGCAGAGTGTCTGGACTTTATCCAGGAGTCGTTTAGAGGCAGTAGAAGATGTTATGACATCTGTTGGCATGATCGCTCTTTCAATTTCAGGAAAATAAGGGTTTGCAACATGGTGGAAGGAACGGAGGGACAGAGGCAGGAGTTGGGGAGATACTCTGGTGTCACATTGAGGGTCAAGGTGAGGTTTGCAGCGTGGACGGGGAGAGCAGGGCGCAGCACAGGGTGGTGGGGAGAACAACGGTGAGGCGGCCGCCAAGTCAGCCACAGGCCCACAGCTCAGCCCAGCGGCCTTGGGCGAGTTACCCACAATCCCTCTGCCTCTGTCACCTCATTGATAAAAATGGGGAAAATAATAATATTTGCACCTGAAGTTTCTCCGAGCATTAAAGGGGATGATGCCAGCGAAGTGTCTGGGCAAATAGCCCTGGATGAATGCTGCTCATTTCTGTTGTTACAGACATCCAGCCCCAAACCTTTAGTCTGTGTCACAGCCTTGGTCTCTCCCCTCTCCCTAAATGCCCACGCACCTGAGAGTATCTGCTCTTACATGCTGACCCAATCAGTAAAGACCCACGTGGAGATCTGGCTACTGTTCAAAACATTATCCCATGACCGTGTCCTCCTTGAGACACCACAGGATCCTAGGATGACTTATGTATTACCAAATACATTGATTTTAATGTATTGTATTTTAATTTGTTTACATCTTTTATCTACTGATGAGCTACACGGTAACCCTCTATTAAACACCATATTTAATGAATCCTAATTCCCTAAATCTGTCATATGATGACAATTCACTGAGGCTGCCAGAAAGCAAAAAATCAAATTTTAGAAGCATGAATTACTAAAAATATTGAAGTATCATTGGAATCTATTATGCAAAGTAAGCGATCGTCTCTACTTTCTTCAGTGTGTTAAATTTTGGGATGCTCTGAAAGCTGCAGTGTTTCCTCTCTGCTAAATAATTTTGTGTAGCCGAACGTCATGGACCCAGACATTTTGGAAGGGCCAGTTCCAAATACCGTAATTGCATGTATTTTTTCCTTTTGAATAATGTGGTGAATGAGGCATTTGCACGGGCAACAGGAGAGCTGACCTCTAGACCAGCCAGAAGGGGTCCTCCCCAAAATCTGCGTTCAGTTTTCCCCGAGATCCTTTTCATACCTGGGGACTGAATTGGTTCTAAATGTGTATAATAAGGTCAGGGAACTACCAAGAGTACCAGCCTCCAGCGCCAGCATCCGCGTGGAGTGGAGCCTGTGATCATGGCCCTCAGAGCAACGTTCCAGCTCTGTGTCCTCCTAGAGAGCCCTTGGGCCACTTACTTACTCTCTCTGGACCTCAACTTACAATGGGAAAAGGGCATGACGGATGCAACTCTATGGAGCCGTTGCAGCCCTGACCCAACAGACATATGTTTCCTAATGTTATGACTTCCTTCCCACCTAAGGGGAGATTCAGCTCAGGTGCAACCCTCACTCTCAAGAAGACGGGTGCAGGGTAGCTGTGGTTGCAGAAGGGCGACGAGCTGAGGTTGATGGTTTGGGGGCACCTGCAGTTGACAGAGGGGTCTGGCTCCTGGTCCAGAGCTCACTCACTGAAGAAATCCGATCTGACTACAGTCACCAAAGAATCGCCTTTTTAAAAAAATTACCCAACATTTAGTTAGTTGAAGTTTCCAGGATATTTGGTAGACCTCAAGTAGAAATTTATAGTAAATTGTATTATTCTTCCTTAAATAAAGACTTTTTGTTCTCTTCCCCCCACTCCCGCCTCATTTCCCTAATTTAATTCATTCTTCTCCTTTCTTCAAACTTATCCTAGGTTCTGGGTAGCTTTCCAGAACAAAAAGGGCGTTTTTGTTTGGAAAGATCTGCCATAGGATACTGACCCTCAGAAAGCTCTAGATGACAAACGAGAACCTGCTATGGAGCTCAGGGAACTCTACTCCGTGCTCTGTGATGACCTAAATGGGAAGGAAATCCAAAAAAAGAGGGGATATGTGTACATGTATAGCTGATTCACTTTGCTGTACAGTAGAAACTAACACAACATTGTAAAACAACTATACTCCAATAAAAATTAATTATAAAAAAAAAAAAGAAAGAAAGCTCTAGACCCACCAAGTGCATCTCCTGCAGCCCCAGGCATGGAGAGCTGCACTCTGTGTCCTGCATTAGCGTATCCCTAGCATGATGGCCTCTGACCATGGGAAGGTCTCAGGGAAAGACCACCAGCATCCTGTGGACCCTTTATTCTTAGGTCGCTGGCTGCTCAGACCTTTCCAGGAAAGGCAGAGGGAGGAGCTGTATGATACGCTGATCTCCTGAGAGCACAGGCCTAAGGAGCTTACAGCCCTGGGAAGACCAAGAAAGCACTCGAGATGGTAAATGGAGAGAAAAGCACCATTGGAAGGACAAAGTGGGACAAGTCGTGCTGGGTTGAACAGTGTCCCCAAAATTCATGCCCATCAGGAACTTGTGAATATGACTTCATTTGAAAACAGGGTCTTTACAGATATAATTCAGTTAAACCTAGTGTGGGCCTAATCCAATATGGCTAGTGTCCTCCTAAGAGGAGAGGAGATACAGACAGAGAGACAGGTGGAAACGCCACAGAATGAGAAGGAAGAATATCAAACTCAAACGATGAACACCATTTCCCAAGGCTGGCATTGACTATTTCCAAAAATTAGGAACTTCCACAGTCAGCATTCATTAGATCTCATTTCCAAACATTTCTAATTTGCAGCATACGTTTTTACTTTATTGATGAGGTATATTAGGATAATAATGGGCCATATTTTTCACTTACACTCTGTGTTTGAAGAAAAAAATTATTTACTAGATGAAGAAGCAGATACAAAAAGATAAGATGCTCAGATAAATCACCCAGTTCATGAAAAATAAATCATCACTCGTAACTTCTTTTCCCGGTTCAAGCCATGACCCATGGCTACACTTTCTCAAAAGCAATCTTGATAGGCACGTAAGGAATGAAAAAAAGTTATTTTGATTCTTCCGTCCCCATGATGATTCATGTTTCTTTGTACACTGAAATGTTGAGAGTCAAATAGATTGTATCAGAAAGAACAAAGTGATTAAAGAAACAGAGACGGAAAGATGTTGAAGACGCAGGTCTTTGGGAATGTTTGTCATGGATGCTGTAAAGAAAACACTACTTTTCCTTAGAAATGTTTCTTTCCTAACACGGAAGAAATAAGAAAAAGAGTTTTCAGGGGCCTGCGTGACATGACGTAATGTGCCGTCATTTCTATTAAGATCTCAGTGGTAATATGGAAGCACTGACATTTAATAGAGACGATTTGAGGTCAGGTGGTTTTTTAAAAATAGTTCTTTCCTTGCTTGGAAAGGAATGTAAGTTATAGAGTAATCCATCAATCTTCTAGACTGGTTTCACCCTTCTGCCAGCCTGGAAAATTTCTCCCATACTTACCAGAAGTAAGACAATGACATATCTGATGGCACTGAGCTTCAGAGTCATGGGTTTATTTGGAAATGCTTTTCAAAGTGCTACTTGCCCTGTTTCAGTGCTTTAAAATGGGACTCCTCTTATTGCATCCCCTGTTCTGAAGCCTCCATCAATTTGTGTGTCTTGATATGTGCAATTTTACTGCAATTGACAAAAATCTTTTTCTCACTTATTTATAGATCTTTTATAGTTTTATAGATCTTTTTCTCACTTCTTAACTACTCCAAGTGCTGTAATGCCCAAGAAAAATCTAAGCTAATAGTAACGGTGGTAGCTGAAGTAGATTGAGTTATTCTTTAAGAATGAGGTATGGTCTATTCAATATCCTGTTTTCCTTTCATTTCCTTTGGATCTGTGCCCAGAAGGGGAACTGCTGGATCGTATGGTAGCTCTGTTTTTAGTGTTTTGAGGAATCTCCACGCTGTTCCACACAGGGGCTGCGTCCATTTACGTTCCCACCAACCGTGCATGACTGTTCCCTCTTCTCCACACCTCACAGACACTACTTGTCTCTTGACCTTGAGTTTACACAATGTTATATGTAAATTACATCTCCTTAAAAAGAAGAATGAGCCGTTGGGTTAAGAACTTTCCAGGACCCTGTGCTGTTCTGTCTTTCCTAATATGTATAGTGCGGAAGAGTATGGGGGGGGGAGGGGTTGACAGAACAGCATCTAATGGCACCCTTCCAGCCATCACCCTCCAGGGTGCACGGGCTTAAGCCCCTCACCCTATGTGTGGTCTTCCTGAAAATCTCCCCCTCCCCATCATGGAGGGAAAATAATAATAATTTCCCTAGTTGAGAGGGAGACAGAGAGTAGTTCACCTGGCCCCTGTACCTGTGACTCCTCAATGATTCCGTGGGGCAAAGAGACTCTCAGCCCCACAAGGGTAGGTTACCTTGGACTGGAGTTTGGTTTTCTTTTCCTTCCCTGTGGTTGGGTGGCTGCTGTTACCTTGTCTGGGGTACAGATGCACAGAAATGCCTAAGAGCTGGGAAGCAAAGAGGAAGAATAGGCAAACATAGGACGTGAGAAGCACGGATAACCCCAGTTTGAACAATCTTCTCTTAACTGATTGAACTCGGGCTTCACCGAAGGCGCGCTCACTGCCCTGTCTCTCCTCCCCACTCCTTGCAAGTTTTGCATTTCTATTTTAATGCTGCTCTTCATGGAAATGAATTGTAGTGCGAAAACAGTGTCTGCCTCCTTCTCCCCGCCTTATTGAGAGTGTAAAAGAACATTACCCCCCAGAATAACTTCGTCAGTTTGCAAACACACTGAAGTGTGTTTCCATCATTTACTCATCTTTGGATCTTCTCTGTCTATCAAATTCAGTCTGTGATTATAGAAGCCAGGCGACGCCGGTGCCTAACGCTTATTTTTCTGTACAGTGCTTCACACATAGATCACATCTAACGCATGAAGATAATAATAGCAAATGTATAAAGTGATCATGAAGATACATGGCTCTGGCCAGTGCTGACAGTAAATCCTCAGAAAAGGATTTCTTATTTTCTGTGTGTTACGAGATAGGTCACTCGGGCTGCTGGTGCCAGCCGTGCAGAGCATCCTGGGTGACAGCTGAACGCTGCCAACATTGACCTGACTTTCATTGGCTCCACTGAACGTAAGGGAGGTAAAGGCCACTTTGGTCCCTGGGTTTACTCACTATTCCTCTGACAGGGAGCTCAGGTTCTGCTTTGGACCAAGGGTGGGGAGGTTGAATTCTCCCCGCCCATCTTCAGAAAAGGAAGGGACAGAAGTTCAGCTTCTTTTATACAATCTCCTGAACCACCTTATGCTAAAATTCTTCCAGACCCTAATGAGTTAACTGAGGTCTGTTGTTTCATTCCAAACAGGAACTAGATATGCCATTTATTAGTGCATCTTCAGGCCTTTCCAGACTGGCAGGTTTCTGGTAACATGAAACATGGTGTCTCTGTTCAGCAGCTTCCAGATCTTAAGTGTCACTCAGGGAAGCAATAGGACATATTCCAATTCCTATTTTTCCAGATGTCTGGATAGTCTATTAAATGGTTTTCTCCACAACTTGAACATCCTTGAACATCCCCACAACTTGAATATTTAACACATTGGTAGGGATTTATCCGTATATTTTATTTTGTTCTCTGCTTTGTTCTAAAAGTCATTTAACCTCACTTAGAGGAATACAAACAATGTGACAAAATGACAGAAAAGAAGTGAGGATGTTTCAGGGAAGGAAAAATAAGAAGTAAAGTTAGTAATGGAATGAGTTAGTGCACGACCTGTACCTGTCAGGGTGGATACGAACATGGCCGTGAGTGTCGTGACAGCCAATACAAAGAGAGAAAGGACGCAATTTACATGATTCATTGTGTCTATAAAGTTAAAAAATGTTTGCTTAGGGGATGCATAATCATCCCAAGCCCTGCAGCTGGTGAGAATTTTTGTCATGAGTTCTCATAAAGAGGACACCATGTAATGCAAGAAACATCAGCCTCAACAGCTAACCCTCCATGAGGGCTATTTCTTGGAACATCCCTTAGGGCGATCTGGAGAGAGAGCATCAAAGTGTAACTCAGGCCAGGCAGTTCTGTAGGACAGGAGAAAAGGTGGTCTGAGTATAAAGGTCCCCGCGGGTTCGGTTAATCTAGTAGATTTTAAGTTCTGAAGAGGTTGGTTGGCATATTCCACAGGCTCTTCTTCATCAGCCTGGCTTTGGGTAAGCCCTGAGCAGCGCTGAGTTTGAGGTTATGCCTCAGGGCAACACCTGAAGTGTGATTACTCTGGGTGTCTGGGAGGCAGAGCTGCCTGCTTTATTCGTTGGCCAAGCTGGGAGGAGAACAGGAAGCCCCACAAGAGTGAAGGAACCTGAGAAGATCATGTGCCTGGTGAGATGGTTTTCTACTTCCCTATGAGGAGGATCTGAGCAGGTAGACCAGATGGACCATCTTGGCAAAGTGAGACAATACACATGTGTTATAGGTGCACATATTATCCGGGTAAGGAAACGGACTGAGTCTCATCCTGCTTGAACAGCTTCAGGAAGGAGCTTAGATTTAGCCCAGCTCTGAAGATGAATCATGGGGAGGGGGATTCAGCACTAATGCTAGCCTGGAGTTGCTGCTTTCCACGCATGCATGCTTTGGAGTTTGGGAACAGCTGCCAGTCTCCACTCACCATTCCTTGCACATCTTTATCTGCAGCAATTAGGAAATAGACTTGATATTGAGTGACAAAGCTGGATCTACAACAATGAAGAAGAAAAGACTGTAGCTCAACCACCAGCATAGAAGTGAACTTGCCACGAAGGTCTTTCATGGCAAGACAAATTCACAAACGACCTAAAGCATCTACCACAGCCATAGGATCGTAGGCTTCCCTGGAGCCAGAATAAGCAGGGACAAGCAGGTCCCTTTGGACAACGATGTCACACAGTGTTTGAAACAAGGGAATCAAGTTAAAACGTATTGTGGTTTCCTAGGAGCTATTTGAGGCTGGACATCAAAGGCCACGTGGTCATTTTAGCCACAAGCATAGAGATATTTCACACAAGCACTCGTGTGTGCAGACACACACACACACACACACACACACACATACACACACACAAGGAAAGAATATTCCTGAAAGAACACTCAGAGCCAGGAGACACGGATTCCAATGTCAACTCCTTCCCTCTCTCACCATGTAATTTTGAACGAGTGCATTAACACAAGGCTTTAGATGCCTTGTCCTGAAAATAAGTACTGTTGAATTAGATATTTTCCAAGAATCCTTAAAATTCAGTAAATCTTTGGAGATGGGCACAAAATCTTTCATTTAAGTTGATGTTTTCATTCCTGAAATAGAAGGTTGAAAAGAACAGGAAGTATTTTACTTGATAACAAATACAAGTAGTGTGGTCCTATCTCAAAGCAGAGTCATTGCAAAGATAGATAAATAATATCTAACCACAGCTTTCTAACTTAATGTTGTTTTATACAGAAAAATAAAATGTGTTTTGCCTTTTTAAAACCAAGTTAAAACAATAATGCATATGATTCTCATTAATAAGTTCAAACACATCTTATTGCAGGGAACTCATCTTACTGCGCTATCTCATTGAAGGAATAGGAAAATATTGCCAATTTACTGCAATAAGGTAATTACTGTAATAAGATAAATGTTAACTTTTTAATGAAAACCACTGTACTTGAGTAATTACCCTTCTGAGGACCACTCCATATATGATTTCTTTGCAATTATTAAGATTAATTCACTATTTTAGTAAGAACAGACCCAAATTCCAAGCCAAATGATCATTTTTATAAGCACATTTTCCAATGTCCTAGAACTTTAAAAGGGGGAGAGAGAAATGGATGTAAGTCTTTTTTCCAAATCTATTTTATTAAGTCACAGGCTGTCAAGTTCCTAGGTTCAGTTAAACGCAAATAAAAGCAACAAAAGCCCGGTAAAAATAGATGTGATTAAAAATAAGAGTGTCCATTGACCATCAGCTACAGCACGGCAAAAAGCGAAGATTTAATTAGAACTTTCTTTGTTCACAAATCCACTAGCTTTCTATAAATAACTCATTGCATGAACAACCTCTATGCATAAATAGATGTGTGACAGCACTATACCTTCTACATTCCAGTAGATTCTGAACGCCTCCAAGATGCTATTTAAGGAGGATTATCACAGTATCAGTTTAATGTTAAAAGTAGCACAGTTAGTGAAACATCAAAATCCAACCAAAGTAGTACCTGGAGAGCATAAATTTCACTTCAAGATGTTTCACCTTCGCATTTGTTTTTATTGCTGGGTTTACTATGCCTGGAATTTCATCTTTGTCTTAGAAAAAATGTCAGGGTCCGTCCTCAGCATTCTTTCCTGGCCTTTGGACGTCGCTTCTATTTTCTAGCGAGCAGAGGAGCCCAGGGGGGAAACTGTGGCCCCTTCTTCTTTATCAGCTTCATGGATTTAAGCGTTGCTTTCTGGAAAGCATCACAGTGCAAAGTGTGAGCTAATTCCCATTTGGATTTCCTGGAGGTCTGAGGGACTCCATCAGACACTTGGTCTAAAGCGACCAGTCCTGTAAAAACAGGGGCTCTTTGCCCAACTCTTACTTGGCACTGACTTTTGTTCATGGTTTAGAGTCACTCAGGAAAATACAAGAGTAAAATAGTTATTAAACCTATCACCATCTATCATATCTATCTATCTCTCTATCCATCCGTCCATATCCATCTATCTATTCACGCATCTATCCATCTGTATCTATCTATCTCTCCACCTATCTGTCTAGTCTGTCGACTTCTCCATTCTAAGTGCTGTATTGAAAAGCGTCAGGAAGGGCAGCTCATCGTTCGTCTGTTGAGTCAGTTCTGGTTTTTACTACTTTCGGCAATTAGAATTAAACAATCCAATTCACTACTAAAACCACTCTGCATTTTGCTCCTTGTAGGACCCTATCCAGGCAGGAATGGAGTTTAGAGAGAATACGGTTTAGAAGAATGCTGGCGGGGCGGATGGGGAACCCCTCCTGGTGTTGGCTCTCAAGCCCATTCCTAGAGCTCAGCAGAAAGGAGCCCAGGGTGGTGGTTAGGGGGGACACGAGGGCCAGACTGCCCCTGACGTACTGCTGTACGATCTGAGCCGCAGACTGGACCTGACCACGCCTCGGTTTGCTCATCAGTCTAATGAAAACAGCACGCAGCTCATGGGGTTGCTCTGAACAGTGCCTGGCACGTTGTAAGCACTACGTACATAGTAGCTGTTATTATCACGGAGGGAAGTTAAAATATAAGATAGTTAGCCTATGTGGCAGTCAGGCCTCTAAGAGGCCCCTGAACCCTGCTTATTCAAACCCTGCTCTGGACGCTGCTGGGAGGGCAGCTGGGAGATGACCCGGGTGCACGGGGCCCAGCCAGGTGCGTCTTTAAGAGCAGAGCATTTTCTCCTGCTGGTGGCAGGAGGAGACGGCGAGAGATGTAAAGCAGGACAAGCAACTTCTGCTGCTTCTGAGGTGGAAGCAGCCACGTACGAGGGATGGGAGAGGGGTCTCTGGGAGCAGACGGCCGTCCCGGCTGACAGCCAGCGAGGGGACAGCCCCAGTCCTACAGCCGCAAGAGGCTGGCTTCCTCCAGAACCTGGGGAGTCTAGGAGGGGCGTCTCCCCCAGAGCCTTCAGATAAGGATTCAGCCCAGCTAATGCCTTAATTGTGGGCTTGTGAGACTGGAGCAGAGAAGGCAGTTGAGCCCACCCAGTCCTCCATCTGACAGGAGGGTGAGCTAGGAAGTAGTAGTGTTTAAGCTGCCACGTTTGAGGTCATTCTTTCTGCAGCAAAAGAAAATGGATGTAACACATACCCTGGCACTCCCGTGGGGTAAGGTCATGCGGACTCTATTCCCTTTGTGATACTTTACATTAGCTTTTCCAGTGGGAGAAATCCTGAAGGAGGGCTAAGCACAGAGGAGAGAACTGGGCAGGAGAAGGTGATCTGTCTGAGCAGCATCTGGCCTCTCTGGTCCCCAGGGGCTGCTTGTCCATCAATCTTCTTTACATCCTGGAACAGCTCTCATATGGGAGAGGGTTTCGTGTTGTCCTGTGTAACCCAAAGGAGGAGCCTGCGGATCCCTGTGCTGTAGGAAGCAGGCCTGGCTGCCATTCAGAGCTATTCACTGCGAAATGGGTCAATTCAGAAAGACGAGGAACGAAACACAGGCCGCATCACTGTGGTAACAGAGGCTGTTACGTGTGTGTTTGAATCCAGGCCCACGTTCTCCTCCCTGGGAACTTGGAAGGTCATACTCTCCAGCAGCCTGCAGTGGGGTGGGCCATAGGAGCAGAAATGGTAGTGGTTACTTCCTGGTGGAGACAGGGTAAAATGGGTGGGTCTCCCGCTCTCTGCCGCTGGCCTGGTGACCGAGGAGACCTTGTGCTCATCCGGCATAGCTAAGTCAGCAGCCTGGATCCCTGGGTCACTGCAAGGAGGATGGCGGTTCTGGAAAGCTGCTGCCTCCTACTGGATGTCTAATGAATGAGAAAGGATTTGTGTGTGTTCTGTGGCTGCCTGTTACCTCGCCATAACCTAGCCTATCCAGCAACTCAACAAAACCATCATCAGAGTGCGTTTAAGTATCAGATGGACTATAATACATGAATTTTAAGACCGCTTCGTCTAAGATCCTTCATTTTCTGAGTTAATCAAGTCAACTCAATGAAACAATGGCAATACAGGAACATTAATTATCGTCATACGTGCAGCCAGTATTAATCACGGACCTATGATGTGCTGAGAACCGTGCTGGACCCTGCCTCATTTTATGCTCACAGCAAACCCATCAAGTAGGCACTATTCTTATTCCCATTATAAGGAGGAAGAGTCTGAGGCAAGAGGGTTTAAGTAACTAGCCTGACATCAAACAACTAGCCAACAGCAGATCCGGGAAGGGGGCTTGGTCTTCTAATACAAACCTTTGTGCAGCAAGTTGGGCAAAGGGAACAAACTGTAGACAGCATTCTAGATGTTTTCTGTTCCGTAATTTTGTTAAAGAGGAGAGAGCCGTTTCTGTTTTATCTCTGACACTCTGTCTGCTAAAGCCGCGTCCTTGATCACGCGAGCACTGTGCGCTATCTTCAAGGGCGCGTCAAGCTCCTTTTACGGGGCCTTCATTAGCATCTCAGGGTCCACGGTGATAAATAAACAGGAATAAAAATGTGGTCGATTGCAAAAGTCCACCCAGGATGGAAGCTCCTCCCAATAAAAGGTGGAGTGTATTTATCCACCCCTTGAATCTGAGCTGACCCACGACTGGCTTTAACCAGTAGAACAGAGGAATGACAAGGGGTAAACTGTGAGCCTCAGCCTCCAAGAGAACCTGCAGGTTCTGCTCTTGAAAGACCTCTGCCTTGCTGGGAAGCAGCACTGAACACAGACCACAGGATAACAGACCACGTGAGGGAGATGGGCTTGGCCGTTCCACCAGCTGGGGCCCCAGACACACAAGTGCGGCACAATTCAACACGCAGCCCCAGCTGAGCCATCCACTGGCTAAAGTCTCAAGAACTGTACGGCCAACCCAAGGAAGCACGAGAAGGAGCAAGTCATCCTTGCTTTGAGCTACGATCGGGTGTGATTTGTTATTCAGCAACATTGACACAATAAAGTAGAAGTCTTTTTTTTCTCTCACTGTTGTGGCCTCTCCCGTCGCGGAGCACAGGCTCCGGACGCGCAGGCTCAGCGGCCATGGCTCACGGGCCCAGCCGCTCCGCGGCACGTGGGATCTTCCCGGACCGGGGCACGAACCCGTGTCCCCTGCATCGGCAGGCGGACTCTCAACCACTGCGCCACCAGGGAAGCCCAGAAGTCTTTTATTAAACCAAACCAAAACCCTAGAAAATTCAGTTTAGGGAATACTCCTGGATTAACTCTAGGAAATAGCCTGGTGACCTCAAAAGGAATTTTTTTTTTAAAATCCCATTTGCTAAATCTGATTATGCTATCATTGATTTTAGAAATAATAAGAGGTAATCTTTCCATCAGTTGGTCAAAACTCAATTTCATTTATCACGGAGAGTTAAAAAGAAGTCTATTCTCTTACTTGACTCTATTTTGTTCATTATCTGAATAGCGTTCCATGCAAAGTATCTATTGGGAAATAATTCTACACTTAATGTTAGAGCCTGTTAGACCTCCCATGCTTAGGCAGGTCAGGCTGGGTCAATTATTGGTCATTTCTGAGAACTATCTTCTTCTGTGCTGCTGGAAGTGTCACCAGAGACTTACTGCTATCATATCGAGCCAATAACCTGGCATGGGGGAACTCTGTCTTTTGGAAAGGAAATAAAAGTAACAAACTGAGCACTCAGGGACATGAGAGCTCATGCCATTTTAATTGATCCCAACGTCCTGGATAAATTCCAATCCTAGTAATGACATTCACTTATGCTTTTGTTATAAGCAATTAAGGCATCTACTGTTTTGTTCTGTTTCATTCTCTTCTAACTTATCTCCTCTGTCTAGTCAACCGATTTCTGCCCTGCTGAGTGACCAGATACTGCTTAGACCAGGGGTTCAAAAACTTTGTTCTGAAAAGGGTCAGAGAGTAAATATTTTAGGCTTTGCAGGCTAAGAGGCAAAATTGAAGGCATTTTCTTGGTATTCGTATAACAAAAGGGGCAACAAACTTCCCCAGATCTTTTGATGAAGGTCAAAATATAACAATAATAATTGAGTACAACATCTTAGGTCTACAGCTAATGAAAAGACATGGAATTCTTTGGCTGCATAACATTCCACGTATTTGGGGTTCAAAGTCACTGTGCCCTATGACAAAATCAATTGCAAATGTTCACCTGCAAACCCATTCTTAGCTCCCAGCCTATGCCAACACAGCCAAGGCACTGGATTGGACCCCCAGGCTGTAGTTTGCCCAAGTCTGGCTTAAGTCATTGCTTTGCCTCTACACAAGCGGGAAACAAGCTTCCTCATTTGCCACATTGGATCAGTGTTGCGGGGGAGGGGGGTGGATTCCACAAGCATGTGGGGCAGGACTGGGAGGCAGAGTTGGATCTTGGGAGGGAAGATGTGCCAAGGGTCCCCAATGCCTGCAAAGGGGAACCATTGCTTTTTAGACCCCAGTCTACACATGGCCTCTTCTGGTTGGGTGGAGCATCGTCTTATGCAATTTCTGTAGTATTAAGACACCACGGAAGGGAGAGGATCTTTCTTATAAGAGAATTTTACTCACCCCCTGTCAAGAATAGCCGACTTGCCCGCCATCCCCAGCCATCTGGTGAGGCTGAGGGTCCAGTGACTGGCCCAGGACTCCCTGCACGTCAGCACCCATTGTTCCCTTCTCTTGTCTTGCAAGATTTATCCTGATCCTTTTTTAGACTGTTAGCGCTCTATTGACAGAAAGCCTTGGGAAAATTGTTTTCAAAAACAGACATTTTTAAGGTCACTTTTGTTTGAATGCATGATTGCAAATCTGAATATTGTGGATAGATATTTCAGCCTGACGAAGACTGAGTTAAATTAGTTATAGTTAAATATACACAGAGTCTTTATATAACACTTTGTTGAAGCCACTGCCTTAGGGTAACAACTGTTCTGAACCTGGTGTTTGAACACTGGATCGGGACAAAATTTATGTCAGGCCAACCTATAGAAACCTGGAAGGATTTGTCTCTGGAAGTTAGGAATTTGTTCTCACAGGAGATACTCAGGCATAATCTAGCGAACCTAGGCAACAGTTGGTGTGCATTTCGCTTGGGGTGAGTATTTGGACTTTCTGATTTTCAAACTTTTTAGCCTGTGACTCAGTGAACCTGAGGTCAAAATCATGAGTTCGAATATCACGTGACTGTATTTCCCTTCTGAGCCAGCTAGTTAAAAATACCAGTTTACTTAAGGGACAAGAGATTATGTACAAACTTACCGCTACTGCTAGAAAACACCACGCAGCGCGTGCATAACATAGTCTTTGGATTAATATTAAATCTCTCTAATGAACTTAACTCTTCTCAATCACCTAAACATTACATAGGCATCTGTGTAAGTAGTATGTGCATTGGATCATATAAGGACCTTGCTCATACCATGCAGTTACCAACTGTAAAATATTTTTCATCCATTTAATAGGTTTTAAAATACCACCACACTGTGGTCTAATGCCCAGAAAGACTCTAATCTAAGACCTAACTTGTAGAAGCAGAGGAATTTACCCACGTTTCTGTTTTCAATAGGGTTCCCAGCCTGGCACAGAATTTAGAGCATCTGATACGAACTCCTTATTGGTATAAAGTGTTCTTTTTGTGTAGGTACATACAATGCCTGGGTTGATAACACCAGAAGCCCTGGAGCTGCACAGTGTCTGCCTTGAAAGCCAGATGCATTGAAAGACAGATTCTGTGGGTCCTTATGTCTTGAAGCACAAAAGAACTCAGGAGGGAGCGGGCCCCAAACTGTACCTGCGCCGCAGGCAGCAGACTGCGGGTGCGTGCCTCTGGGGCCTTGCCTGTAGGAACTTGTTGGAAGTCAATGTAAATGAGAACTGCTTCCTCGGAGCAGAAAGGAGCCTTCAGGAACCTGAAAAGCAGACGTGTATTTGAGGACAGTGCTTGAGCCGGGTCAGCCCACTGTCACTGGATGACAGTTCAGTCCAGGGACTGGGACCCTCCACTTCCATTTTTAACTCGTGTGCCACAAGGAGGAGGAGAGAGAAACACAGCTGCCTACACATTTGTGTTAGTTTTTATCTTTTTTTTTTAAAGGAATTTTGCCTTTTTATTTTATTTTATTTTATTTATTTTGGCTGTGTTGGGTCTTCGTTTCTGTGCGAGGGCTTTCTCTAGTTGCAGCAAGCGGGGGCCACTCTTCATCGCGGTGCGCGGGCCTCTCACTATTGAGGCCTCTCTTGTTGTGGAGCACAGGCTCCAGACGCGCAGGCTCAGTAGTTGTGGCTCACGGGGCTAGTTGCTCCGCGGCATGTGGGATCCTCCCAGACCATGGCTTGAACCCGTGTCCCCTGCATTGGCAGGCAGGCAGACTCTCAACCACTGCGCCACCAGGGAAGCCCAGCTTTTATCTTTTTTAGAAAGCCTTTAAAAAACATTTAGAATTCAAATTTAAGGGAAAGTGTAGTTTAGCAGCAAAGCTTAGATCTCTGCTGTTGATTCTTTTTTCTTGATATATACTTCACAGAGGCACAGTCACTCTTTTTAGTGTATAAAACCAAGTCTTAACAAACGTCTAGTCACATAACCACTATCACCGTCAAGGTATTATAGGACATTTCTGTACCCTCCCCCTTAGTCATCGCTCCCCTGCCAGCCCCTAGCAATCACTGATCTGTTTCCTGCCCCTACAGCTTTGCTTCTTCCAAACGTTAAATAAGTAAAATCATCAGCATGCAGTCTTTTCAGTCTGGCTTCTCTCACTTGGCACATCATTCTCCTGAGGTTCACCATGTTGTGGTGTGCGTTCTCGCCCTTTTTATTTTTTAAGGGAAACGATGTATCAGTATTTCGTTATGTATTTTTTATGGTGATAAGAACAGATAATGTGAGATCTACCATCTTCACAATTTTTTAAGTGCCCAGTACAGCTCTGTTAACTGATCTCTCGAACTTACTCATCTCGCATAACTAAAAATGTGTGCTCCTTGCACAGTGATTCCCAATTTCTTCCTCCCCCCAGCCCTGCCCCACCCCCATTCTAATACCTGTCTCTATACTTTTAAGTATCTCATGTAAGTGGAATCACGCAGTCTTTGCTTTTCTGTGACTGCTTATAGCTCCTAGGTTCAGCCACATTGTTGCCTACGGCAGGGTAGCCTTCTTGTTTAAGGCTGAAGGATATTTTGTGGTGTGGACATCACATTTCCTCTATTCATTCCTCTGGTGATGGACAAGGGTTATTTCCACATCTTGGCTACTGGGAATATTGCTGCAGTGTACATGGCAGTGCAGATATCACTTCCAGATCCTAACTTCCATTTTTTCAGATAAACACCCCGAAGTGGAAGAGAACATGGTAGTTCTATTTTCAGTTTTTTGAGGAACCTGCATGCTGTTTTCCATAGTGGCTACACCATTCACCTGCCCACCAACAGTGGACTAGTCTCCAGTTTCTCTACATTCTCGTCAGTACTTATCTTCTTTTAAATAACAGTCATTCTAACAAGTGTGAAATGATATCTCGTTGTGGTTTTGATCTAGTGATTATGAGCATTTTTCCTCTGCATGTTGGGAATTTGTATGTCTTCTTTAGAGAAATGGCTATTCGAATCCTTCGCCATTTTTTGTTGGATTTTTTTTTTTTTTTGCTATTGAGTTGTAGAAATTCATTATATATTTTGGATATTAACCCTTTATCAGATGTATGATTTACAAATATTTTCTCCCGTTCATTCACGTTGTTGTGTGTGTTACAGGTCCTTCTTTTTCATCACTGCGTAGTATTCCTTTGTGTGGCTGCATCGTAGTTTGTTCAACTCACTTCAAATTGAAAGACATTGGGGTTGTTTCTAGTTTGGGCTGATTATGAATATAGCAGCTATAAATATTTGAGTACTTTTTCTTGTAAGAACATAAATTCTCATTTCTTTTGGGTAAATATCCACCAAAAGAAATGAAGGAGCGGATTGCTGGGTCATTCAGTAAATGTCTATTTAACTTGTTGAGAAACTATGCAGTTTATTTCCCAGTCAACACAGACTAAGGATATATTGCCTTTTCTTTAAGAGCAAAGAGTAGAAATTCTACTGCAAAAGTCCTCTTCACAGAAACAGTTCATGGAACAGTAGAGTCAGATGAACTGTAATTTTTGTGTGGTCCAATCTCTTCATTTTTTCAGAACAAAGAAACGATAGCCCAGAGAGATGGGGCAGATCCATGAACATGCGATGAGGAAGGACAGAGGCTGGACGGAGGCTGGACCTCCGTGTCCTGCTCCTGTTTGCCCTGTCCCTGCAGCCTGCTCTCTGTAGAGTCTTCTGTGAATTAGAGCATGGGGAGGAAGGTCTATTCAAGGAAAAGATGCCCTGTGCCTTAAGGAATAAATGGGGTGTAGGAGTGGAAGGATGCAGATAAATTATTTACATTAATCAAATTCATTGAGAAATGACTCAACTCCCCATTTCCTTTGGCCCAATTATGTATATACCTAAACTACTATATTTTAGTCCATCTCTCTTTTCTAGAGAACAGCTAATACAAGCATTAATACATTTATGTTTATCTTATTTTTATGAAATCCCTACATGTGAAAATATGAAATTTATAGCAATCACAGCTCATTGTAGTCACCCCTGACACAGTGCTGTCACCTTGTTCTTGACTGTGTTATGAGTCCATTCACTTGGCTCAAGTTCCTCTTGTTAGCTAAAGTCACAGTTAGCGCAGAGAAATTTTCTAATAAACATCTGAGATTAGAGTACCATTGCTGACAGCAAAATTACAATTTGTAGTCTAAAGATGCATTCAATTATGATACTCAGAGAGAGAAAAAATAAGGGGAAAAAACCAAAACACAAAACCACATACACCAAGGAAAAGCAAGGTCTTCCAAAGTAATTCAAATATTAATCCAATAATCTATTTTTAATTACATTACAGTCAGTTACAGGGTGATCATTTCAGAGTCTCAAATATCCAAACTTTTGGCCCCAAGCCGTGGGGGTAATTGCTTTATAACTGGGGAAGAATATATCATCTATGTCTGGTATACATTCAGCAAGGGTATTTGTAATCAATATTTAAAGCTGCATCTCTGGATGGGATTCAATCTGCCTGGAGACTTTTTACTAATATTGCTTATTTTGTCTAATACCTTCACAAAGTGTTTAAAATATTTTTATGCCTGAACAAGTACTTCTATTTTCCAGCTCTATAATCTGGTCATGTGGTTTTGAGGAAGACTCTAGGAAACAGCCAGTGCAAATGTTGCTGTCAACGTCCTAGAAATTCCAAGGGTCAGAGGCTGTGTAAAGGACTACTTGTGTTGCTGAATAAACTACGACCCTAACTCCACACTGAACCCAGCCCCTCTGATTCTGATACCCACAGGGTTCTTGGCCTCCTTAATCAACAGAAATTGAGAAGAGGCCAGACAAGAAATTCAGGCAAGGCTTTATCGGGGCCCCTGCTGCAGCAGGGGGTAGTGAGAACAGGTAACAGATTCCCTTGCTGGCTCACTCAAGTAGGGCAGAGCTGGTTCCTTGCGCGGGGTGAGGGGAGGGGTGTGTCCAGGGGTCGGGCCCGAGGGCTGACTTAGGTGGTCTGCCCACCCCTTTGGCGGTGTTGAGTGCAGGGGGCATGCGCAGCGCCCTGCTTTTGCTCCCAGCTCTTCAGAAGTGGCAGTTGGGCTTTTCTGGTCTTTTTGTATCTTGTTGTCCATAATTTGCCCCAGCTGCACATGCACGCAGTTACTTTTAGTCCCTTATAGTTTCTTTGTATTTTGTTGCTCAAGGAGAGGTTTGCACAGGTGCAAGCATTGCAGCGCTGCAGCAAAGGGTCCCAGGTATCAGGTCCCAGACTGTCTCAGTTCTACCTTCCTGAATTTCACCTTCATCCTTCCCACTGCTGGCACTCTGTTGGCCTCAGGTGTGTTCCAATTATTCTAGAACATTGTGCCCTAGCAGTCAGAACCCAAAGTTCAGAACCCCTCAGTTGCCCCTGATGCAGAAGAGACAGGCTGGGACTTGCACGAAAGCCCTTGTTTCAATAGGAAACAAGAAGAGAGAAGAATGAGCCCAATGTCTGCCGACAGTGGTTGATGTACAATCCTCCCTTACCCGCTTTCTTCCTGGGACAACAAGTTTTGTTTCATGTCATGTGGCTTCCTAACGCTAAAGAGGTTCCACCTAGGTCATCTCTTCCCTTCTGTTCCCCTTTTCTCTCTTGAATCCAAATACCTTTTCATTTGTGTTTGCAATGTGAGAAACATACTTCTAACCAGACCTCAGAAACCAGGCGCATCCCATGTGCGCACGTGAGACTCCGCCCCTTTCCCTCTCACCCAAGCAGCCTTGCTCTGGATGGTTCTCTTTCCAACAGCCCTGAGATGTGCCCTGGGGAAGCCCACGCAAGAGCACACAGGAGTTCGGAGCACCAGACCCCAGTGGGCCCAGCCGGAGGCGGAGCCAGGCGCATCCGTCCCAGAGCAGACCCGAAAGCGGTGCCCTTTCTCTCGACCTTTGCGGCGCAGAGACACCTCCTCCGCGGGGCGGGCCTGCGGGGCGAGGCCGCGCAGGCCCCTCTCCAGCAGATGCCCCTCTTGGTCACGGAGGGCTTTGGAAGTCCCACGTGCACGTGGCAGCGGGTTGTCAGCCTTTGTTTGTTGTTCAGCCCGCGCCAGCTGGTGTGCTTTTGCTGCTGCCGCTCGTTCCGGCCTCCGCGGCTCGTGATTCCCAGCTTACATGTTTTACGCAAACAGAACACATCACCCCAGGGAAGCAACCTCTCCATCCAGTGACTCCCCGTTCTTAGACACAGGTTCGGGAGATGTTTGAAGGGGTCCTGGGCCTGTATCTCCTGGGCTGGGACCTTGACGCGAAGCTGCCCAGGGTCAGTGCGTCCCCGTGGGCACAGAAAGCCTCTTGCTCCACCCGGCCTCCCCACCTTCTCTTTGGTCCCTTCCTTTCTTGATTTATAAAGACATCCAATGGCACGCGAGGGCCTCACGCTGATGCCCTTAGAGGTTTCTCGGGGTGGCAGCGCCCGCCAGGACCCAGAGCTGGCAAGGCAAGGACACCATGCTCCCTGTCTCCAAAGTTTGTTCCATTACCAAGATTCAGGAGGAATCTGGATCGGGGATGGTGTCGGACTGTCCTTATTGCCGGAATCCTGCTACGGGGCAGGGCTCTCCGCGGAGCTGCATGGCCGTGCCCTCGGAAATGTTGTCAGCGATCCCGGGTGGCATAACTCAGAATACGCTACAACCACATGTTCTTTCTAAGCCTTAGGCGGAGAGTAAGTGGTTCCAAACTCTGGCAGATATAGCATTTTGATACCCGTTGCCTCGCATCTGATAATTCAGGTTGAACACAACGCGCCACTTCCAACGGGAAATAATGGAGCGGAGCTCTCAGCCGGGGAACTTTCTCCTCCATATGCTTCACGAGCTCCCTGGGATGTGTAATCCTACTGGGAGCGCCATCTGTGAGAGTCCACACAGGCCTGGGCTGGGGGAAGCTCTTCCCTGCTAACTGAGCCGCAGATTTCCTTCTGCTGCAAATACACTCAGACAAAAGGAAGACTCTCTTCTGCCCGTCTTTCCGGTCACTCACACGTGTCACGGGGAGCTTATGTGGGATGTCTCTTTTCTGGGTAACGAGTCAGCCTTGCAAGCCCCAAAAAGGTGACCCGGAGAATCCCCTAGCTCACCAGGACCCCACACAAAGGATCATCTCTACAGGCGTGAGTGGGTTCAGGGAGGGAAAAATCATATTCACATCCCACTGAGGGGGAGCTGGCCTTATCTCACCTACTGGAGTGTGAAGTCCCTAAGGCCACTGGGAGGGTCTTAGTCATCTCTGGGGCCCCCCAGTGTCCAGCGCAGGGAATTAATTCGGATTCTGAGTCATAAGCTTGAGATCAACAGAAGCAGAAGAAACCGTATTGAAACGGTGTCAGGCAGCTCCAGGAGACATAGGGGAGGCTGGGGATCAAGGTAGAGGGCGCATTGTAAGAAACACTGCCCCAGTGAGCTGCCTGCGGGGTTGGTGAGAAACCACACCGGCTAACACCCAGCCCTCTCGAGCCGCTGCCTGCACCCAGGTCGCTGCCTTTGGCTGCAGTGAGTCCTTGTGCAGGTGGAAAATTCCCCCGTGTCCATGGTCCCTCTTGCGCCTCTGCCTTTGAGTGACTGTCGTACGGGAGCGAGTCTGGTAGAACATGAGTGACATACCTGAGCCCCTGGTGTAAGGGAAGCTGGGAAAGTCAACACTGGAATTTTCTGCGGCTGAAGAAGAGATTCTCTTTGCATACTGTCAACATTTGTGAAACAGGGTTCAGATGCTGGACAGACAAAAGGAATCGTAAATATCCACTACCTATAAGTAACTCTTGTATTGCTATTTATACACACCAACTGAATAGACTAATTAATGAGAGAGTAGTTAGGGACGAATGTGTCTCTCTTTAGGCTAGTTTTTTAAAGGCTTCAATTCATTCGCATTGTCTCTCCAGATGAAATCCTCTTCCTGGTTATCAATTTGAAGAGTTCTAGAAACACTGAAAGACTTTCTAGTCTGCAAGACACACACCAGGGCTATCACTCCTGACCTGTCAGAAACGGAACCATCTCAGACTTTCTGTGTCCCAGCATAAAGTCTTAGAATTATCATCCTACGTGAGCCAACAGTTGTCAAGCTGTATGTTCTTCTAGAACTGGTGCACGCTGTACTTTTAACAATATTTAGGGCTTTTCAGTGAGTGTGCTGGAATAATTATCCCGGGACTTAGCAGGTCCATAGAGATGGTAGATACAAGGAAGGAAAAGTTAATTCATTGCACACTTTCTGGTTCTGTGTGTGTGTGTGGGGGGGGTGTATGCATGCGTGTGGGTGAATGTATATGTGTGTGAGTGTGTGTCTGTGTGAGTCTCTATGTGTGTGTCTGTGAGTGTGTATAAATGTGTGTGTGAGTGTGTGCGGGTTTGTATATGTGCCTGTGTGTCTGTATGTGTGCCTGTGTGCGTCTGTGAGTGTGTATACATGTGTCTGTGTGTGGGGGGGTTTGTATATGTGCCTGTGTGTGTCTGTATATGTGCCTGTGTGTGTCTGTGAGTGTGTGTGGCTTTGTATATGTGCCTGTGTGTGTCTGTGAGTGTGTATACATGTGTCTGTGTGTGTGGCTTTGTATATGTGCCTGTGTGTATCTGTATATGTGCCTGTGTGCGTCTGTGTGTATACATGTGTATGTGACTTGTGTGTGAGTGTGTATGTGAGAAAGCAGATAAGTGTTTCTGATCTAGAATGAACGACAGTCCAACTGCACCAAGACAAGCCACATGGAGCTTCTGTTGACTTGAATGTTCTTTCTCTGGATCCAAGCTTACCAGATAATTGATACAATCATCCACTCAGCTTTGACTGCATAGACCAACCCTATAGAAATGCTGACAGAAGCCTGCCTATGTCTCTCTTGCCAGAGTTGAACTGATAATACGTGCAGAGTGTTTTTTCTAGTCAAGAAAGCTACACAATTTTAGAGAATTCCATTTCTAAAAACTTAAGAATTTTATAAATGGGTACCATGTGCTCAGAAACGTTTTAGAGCCTAGGAAAATGATTAAGACCCAAAATCTGCTTTAGAAGAATTCACTACCTAGCAGTGAAAAAAAATAGGGAAG
This sequence comes from Pseudorca crassidens, assembly GCF_039906515.1. Lineage (NCBI taxonomy): Eukaryota > Metazoa > Chordata > Mammalia > Artiodactyla > Delphinidae > Pseudorca > Pseudorca crassidens. The sequence goes on along the minus strand of NC_090307.1, from coordinate 3,657,738 downwards.
GGGCTTCCCTGGTGGCGCAGTGGTTGGGAGTCCACCTGCCGATGCAGGAGACACAGGTTCGTGCCCTGGTCCGGGAGGATCCCACATGCCGCGGAGCGGCTGCGCCCGTGAGCCATGGCCGCTGAGCCTGCGCGTCCGGAGCCTGTGCTCCGCAACGGGAGAGGCCACAGCAGTGAGAGGCCCGCGTACCGCAAAAAATAAATAAATAAATAAATAAAATAAAAATAGGGAGTGATGGAAAGCACTGCGTGAAGGCTGCTTCAAATACTATCTTCATGATGTCAGAAACCAAGTGGCAGCAGTTTTACAAGCGACCCCCAAAAATGCCCCTGGACTTTATTGTGGATTTTAAAATACAAAAATGTTTAAATAAGCACATTAAACAAAGAGAAGGAAATAGACTAGCTACAGTGCATAAAAGAAAGACAAAACAACCTAATGATAACAGGGAAGCAAGCCAAAGGGTGTTTGTTCACTTCCTTTTCCACTCTCACTTTTACCTGCATTAAGTACCCAACAGCTACCTCATTTCATATGAAATGGTCATAGCAACTGGATGATAATAGCTTAGATGATAACACTTTTTAGAGTTTGAAATGATTTCAGTTCATCCCTCCATCAGCGCTATGAAAGAGAACACAAGAACTCATGTTCCTACTTTAAATGAAGGGTTTTCCAGGTGGAACTGAACTGGTCATATAATCTCAAATACCATTCTGATTTTGGGACAAGATCCCGTCCTGCATGGGGTGGGGATCAGGGAGCAGTGGCAGAAAGAAACAAAAGGAAAACAATAAAGTTCAAGTGAGGAGGAGATCTGCAGGGCTCAGTCTATCCAAAAACATTGTATTGTTGTGTTTTAAAGAAATAGAGTAGAAAGTGTTGCAGTTTTCAGCAGCTGGTCTGACTGGTCGACAGAGGTTGGTTTCCAGACTCTTAATTGAATGTCAAGAATTCTTAAATTTGCCCAAGGCTGATCTGAGAAGGAGCTCAGAGCAAAGAGGAATCACAGGGATGTCCTTCTAAAAACAGCATCAGCCAGTCCTTTTCCAGTGGTCGGAAGTCTTTTTTTCTCCCCTCTGTGCTATACAGTAGGTCCTAGTTGATTATCCACTTTATTTATAGTAGCATGTATATGTTAATCCCAACCTCCCAGTTTATCCCTCTCCTGCGCCTTTCCCTTTGGTAACTATAAGCTTGCCTTCCAAGTCTGTGAGTCTGTCTCCACTTCATAAATAAGTTTATCTGTATCATTTTTTTAGATTCCAGGTACAAGCGACATCATATGATATTTATTTTTCTCTGTCTGACTTATTTCACTCAGTATGACAATCTCTAGGTCCATCCACATTGCTGCAGATGGCATTATTTCATTCTTTTTATGAGTAATGTTCCATTGTGTGTGTGTCTGTCTGTATATATATATATATATATATATATATATATACACCACATCTTCTTTATCCATTCATCTGTCAATGGACATCTAGGTTGCTTCCATGCCTTGGCTATTGTAAATAGTGCTGCAATGAACACTGGAGTGCATGTATCTGCGGTACGCGGGCCTCTCACCATCGTGGCCTCTCCCGCTGCGGAGCACAGGCTCCAGACGTGCAGGCTCAGCGGCCATGGCTCACGGGTCCAGCCACTCCGCGGCATGTGAGATCTTCCCGGACCGGGGCACGAACCCGGGCCCCCTGCATCGGCAGGCGGACTCTCAACCACTGCGCCACCAGGGAAGCCCGCATGTATCATTTTGAAGTATGGTTTTCTCTGGATATATGCACAGGGGTGGAATTGCTGGATCATACGGTAGCTCTATTTTTAGATTTTTAAGGAGGAAGTCTTTTCTGATTAAGGAATTAACATTTCTCTATTCAGAACATCATTTTATGCCTCTTCCCTCCCTTCTTCTCCTGGGTAATTCATATGCATTCTTCAAAATCCAAGTCAGACAGCCCTTTTCACAGAAAGTCTTCTCGGCCCCTGTAGACTAGGTAATAGTTCAGCTCCGCCCATCACAGCCCTGGTCGCATGTGACTGTGTCTTCCTCAGACCTGGCTTTTATCTCTGAGTCTCCACTACCATGTACAGGGGACGTATTTGAAACATGTGTACTGAATGAACGAATGAATGAATGAACAAATGAACAATGGGTGAAGGTAAGGGACAAGAGTACTGCACACCTGCCTTTTTCTTACCTTCAGAGACCAAGAGGACACAGGGGCACAGCAGGGAAGTATGTGTTCAACCCTAGAAAAACCTGAGGTGGCCGACATCTATCTCTGACTGAGTACTGACAAGTGCCAGGCACATCTCTACTGTATGTTTTCTCATTTTTCCCTATGAAATAAATACCCAGTGAGATAGATATGATTAGCCCTTTCTTACAGATGAAGAAACCAGAGCTAGTAAGGTCTACCTGAGTTCAGAGTCTTTTACTGCTATAACGTAGCATCTCTCTAATGAATGGCTTGAATATCCATTCATTTCAAAATGAGGCATTGGGTCAATGCACAGAGGATAGCTTTTTTACCTCAGTACTTTTGTCAAGCCCTCTTAGAATTCAGACTAATCACATTACTGAACTGACAGTCTAATACAGTGGGATTTTCTCCAAACATAAGAAAACAGGAGCTAAAGAATTAGACCAAACTGATGCTCCAGTAAGACCAGAGAGCCTTGAGTATATCTTGTATAACACCTTTTCCTCAATACCAGGAAATGTGTTAGGTCATGTTTACTTGTAATGTCAGTTCCTATTAAATCTGGATTTTAAAAATTCCTTTGATTTTTGCTCCAGATATAATTTCTATCATTTACTTTACTGTAGAAAATAGCTCCGTGTAACAACCTAAATGGGAAAAGAATTTGAAAAATAGATACATATATATGTATAACTGAATCACTTTGCTGTACACCTGAAACTAACACAACATTGTTAATCAAATATACTCCAATATAAAATAAAAAATTTTTTTAAAAAAACTAAAAAAAGGAACTAGCTCTATGTTACACTTTACTAGGAAATTTTTTTCTCTTGAAATTGTTTTCAAATTCATCACCCCTGTCCTGAATGACGGTTAATTCTCTCCTTACACACATATCTAGATGATTCAATGTAGTCATGCTTACAGATCGTGAAGTCAGACAGATTTGGGTTTTAATTCCTGTTCCATGACTTTAAATTATAGATTGGGGCAGAGAACTTAAACTCTCTAAGCCTCCATTGTTGTTCTTATTAATAATGGGGATGAGAACACCTACCTTACAAGGTTATTATGAGGTTTAGGGAAATGCTGAACATAAATTGGCACCTACCACAATGCCTAGTACTAGAAAGGACTCAATATAAAGGTAAGTATTAATTCAGTCGCTTCCCATCCTTCATTTTTTTGCGCAGCTGCCACATTTAAACTTCAGAAGTCATAAAACTAATCACGTCATATCTTGGATCAGAAATACTATTGGCTTCACACGAAATAAAGTTAAAAGACCTTAGTCTAAAATTTAAAGCTCAATTCCTTTCACTACCCTTCATATATCCCACATCCTACTTAAAATGAACAAAGTATTAATTCCTCCACATAACTTAACTTTCTACATCTTTGGTCTTATTTCCTTGCTATTCAAACTACTCAAATTTGCATTTTTGGAAATCCAGTTTAAGAACAATTCTTATATTATATCCCATGTATTCATGTTTTATCTCTCCTTAAGGGGACGAGTCATTTCTTCAAAGACAGAGGAGCATGAAAGATGCTAGAAATTTCACATGATTCAACAGTCTTCCATCCCCAGACGGGAGTGAAGAATTGCTCTTTAAGGAAGAGACACTAGATTCCTTTCCAGATCAACCCATGGGCATCGAACTTCTCTGCTCCTTGGGAAGATTCTGTTAGAAAGGAACTTCTGGACACCCACCATGATTACCATAAAAGGAAACTAAACTCTGAAAACTAAGTCTCTTAATTCGATGACACATTAAAATCATCTGGGAAGTTTTTCAAAACGCATATGCTTGCCTTCCACAGACACATCAGGTCTGCATGTCTGGGGTTGGGACACTGGCCTGAACAAGCAGGGAATCTCCCTCTATAGATGATTCGAAGCTCCCTCTTCATCCTAGAGCCAAACGATTCTCCCATCATTTACAAGATTGCATATTATAGCAACTTCCATGTAATTATTTAATTGACACCCTATTCTCATATATATTGAGTCCCCACGCTGGACAAATATTAGACAAGTTTCTAGAACAAATAAGACTATCTCACTTTATTTCATCCTACTGTAAAGTCTCTCCCCAGGCTTTGAGTATCAGCGATTTTGGCTTCAGTTAAACTCTACAGATCTTTATAATCACTACGGTTTCTCAACATGCCAGAACATTTACAGCTTGTATGAATGATCGTGCATTTAAACTCATGAAAAGATGTGATATTAAGATTTCTCTACACAAAGCTTATGACTTCAGATTTGTCAAACTGGTAACTTTGCAAATCTCCATTTCTCTCCCATACGGCTTTATTTATCTTTTCTGACTAGTCCTATACATTATTCAAAGGATACATTTCAGTGAATGTATAGAATGTATATATTGCTACGGGTGTATTGTTTGTCTTTAAAAAAGCTGCTTGGGGATGAGAACGCGTGCATTTAGAAGGAAGAGGGGGCACTTATAACAATCTTTAGCAATTCTTAAATATTTTCTTCCCCAGTTCACTGTGGTCCAAAGAGAGAGCATGCTCAGTGGTACTTTGAGACATTTTGTGCCACCTGGTGGAATTTCCCTGGAAGAGAATTATCAGGGGTCTGAATTACCACTCAGCTGGATCATCACCTGAGGCATTTTCTCAGTGCTTAGTATTACTAGTCTAAGTATAGATTCCCTACTGTCAGGCAATTTAACTGCACTAGGCCCATAATAAAGATTTTTTTAATGCAAAAATTAGTCTTTAGTGAAAGAGACCGATTTTGTTAGCTGCTGGGTAAATTCAGGTAACACATCGCACTTCGGGTCATTCTATTCTCCTCTGGTTTATACACGGATATTATTGCCAACCTTCAGGCGGGCAGCACACAGATGTTAACGCTACTTTCCATTGGTTAGAGACAAAACTAATTGTAATTAACCTTTTTTCCTTACTCTCACCCCCAGGGAGTCAAAACTATCTGATAATGTCGTATTTAGCAATTAGTGATGTAACTGTTTACTCAGGTAGAGATTTTTACCAAACATAAAAGGTATTTTAAAAACACATGTGCTGAAGTGATAACTGATCTGAGGAGCTGAAAGTCTCTTTCCTGAGATGCCCAAACTAGTGCCAGTGAAAGGCAGCTGGAGGGAGACACCACGTCCTCGCAGGAGGCTGTCCTGGAAGCCCTGGTCCAGCTAGCCATCCTGCTCCAATAAGACACTAGCTTTCATCCTTCCATTAACCCAGCCGCCATGTTCTACAATGCAGAGAGATTCAGTACCGACAGAATCCATGGTTCCAACGCTAGTTTATTCATTTGGTTTCCTTTTATTCCATGAGATCTATGACGAAAAGAGAAAAATTCCTCTTTCAAGCCAATGACACTCTTCATTTTGCCTGGGGCAGAAAGGTCAAATGAAGAAAAGAAGTAGATAATGCATAAAAATCCCCAGACTTCCCAATTCAACAGCAACAACCAGAGGAACAAACAAGAACCCATCTTCTTTGACAGTAGAACTGGCTGAATAGGCAAAAGGCCATGTTTGGGGAAATATTTATATAGAATTCCAAGGAGCATCGAGTCCCCAACCAGACGGTAAATTGGTGAGGATGGGGGCAAGGATTGAGTCTAACAACACTAATTCGAGTGCACTGATGGTGTCATTGTCCTTCGTATTCAGTGAGGATGCCTCTGAGATGATTTTCTGTTGTTGGTATTATTCAAGTTTGTCATGATTGGTTTGGTTTAACCCATGTCTGCATATTTGCTGCCAGGCATTCTTTCCACATTGACTCATGTAAAGACTTTTCCTTTGGCCCACAACTCCAGCCACTATGTGCACTGCTTATAACTTTTGACATTTCTATCTCTTAGATTCATGTTTGCTGGCTTCTCCTTCACTAAAAGACCCACCCAGCTCTGATTGCTCTGTGCCAGGCCAGCCCCAGCAGTGCCCAATCATACTGCTTCTGCTGGAAGCCACTCTTCACCAGCGCCGGGAGGAATTCCTTCACTCCACCCCGTTTGGAGATCTCCATTAAAGCTCATCACACAGCAGCCGCTTAGACATCCTTTTGTCGTCTAATATCTATTTTCCGTAAATATCCACGGCAGCAGCATTGCTTGAGAATTTGTCGATGGGCTGTATTCCATGGCTCGGTTTTATAGTCATGGTGAATGATAAAGGACAGGAACCGAGGATCCTGATCCAACTTAATCCGAAAAGTGAGATATGGTGGTATCACTGATAGGACTGAAAAGTTAGGCTGTTAGATCAAGAATGTGTAAACAATGGGTCTGAGGAAAAAAAGCATGTGGAAGGGGCTATATAAAAATCTGTGTGATTGGAGGCTAGTCCAATGAAGTTCTCTGAACAACAATATTCCTATTTGAAAAAAAAACAACAAAAAACAAAAAACAAACAACAACAAAAAAGCCAGAACTAATTGTACCTACTTTGTAGAATCATTAGAAGAGTTGGACACGTTATACAGATTCAGTAGTCCAACATCAGATAAGAAACAAAATCTCAAAGCAAATGTAACAGATATTGTTATTATTAAATAATTACCATTAACATTATAAAGCAAAGAAAATCATCACTATCTTCAAAACCTAAAAATGGAAAGGATTGACTGGACTAGAATAAAAATGGAAAAGAATGAAAGAGTAGGAGCTATAATAGAACTCAGAATAATAAATTAGTTGGTTCTTAGCCACTCCTACAACTTGTTACCAAAAGGGATACATGATAGACTGAGTTTACTAAGCTAAGCTAAGAATGCTGAGTCTGTGCTATGTCACTTATAATTCATGTTAACATGTGACATTCACTGAACTTTTCTAGTGCTACAGTAGGTCACTTATAAAATGCTATAAATTTGATTTTCCCCAATGTTTTACCATTCTATCAATATATACCTTAATAAGACCAGGAAAGAGTCAAATACCTTCTCTGCTTATTCATGAGCCAGGTCATGAATAAGGGTCAGGTCATGGAAGGGAAGTTGAATCTATTGGTTTGAATAGGGTCAGCAAACCAGGCCTCTGGACCAAATCCTGCCCACTTCCTGTTTTTGTGAATAAAGTTTTATTGGAACACAGACCCTCATTCACTTCCATATTGTCTATGGCTGCTTCACATTACAATTGAGTAGTTGTGACAGAGACCATGCAGGCCACAAAGCCTAAGATATTTCCTGCCTTGAGCTTTACAGACAAAGTGTGTTGGTTCCTGTTCTAGAGACAAAATTAAAACAAAAAACAAAAGAGTAAACCACAGCTTGTCAAACAATTTTTTGAAGTTGTTTGGGGAACAGTCTCTTATTTTAAAAGACAGAGAACTCTTGGGATCTGTCTTTTGTCTATTCCTTTTTTGGGGAAGGGTTAGTTACCTGTATGCAAATCGTATTGGACATGATCATGAGAAACTGAATTCATGATTTAAAAGAGAAAAATAAGTAGAGAGAAAGAGATACATGTCAGGGAAATAAATTTCAACAAGTTCAGAGGATGGCTAAGAGACATTTAATTGGAATAAGATAAGACAGCGGAGGGGCTTCCCTTCCCTGGTGGCGCAGTGGTTGAGAGTCCGCCTGCCGATGCAGGGGACACAGGTTCGTGCCCCGGTCCGGGAAGATCCCACATGCCGTGGAGCAGCTGGGCCCGTGAGCCATGGCCGCTGAGCCTGCGCGTCCGGAGCCTGTGCTCCGGGAGAGGCCACAGCAGTGAGAGGCTCGCGTACCGCAAAAAAAGATAAAAATAAAAATAAGACAGCAGAGTCGTGACCGCTCATCACTATCCTTCTACAGATAGAAGAACAAACCTACCTTCAACCTTGGGAATAAACAAGGAGTCACACGTTCCCCAAATATTGAAATTTTGCAGAAAACTAAAGCCTGAAATGCCTGCAGGGATTCTCCTCGAGTCACAACCCTACCTTCAGTTCCTAATTACTGACCATTCAGTACTCCTCTTAGCCAGTAACACTAACGACTCAGAAATCAGCATGACACCAAGGCACTTCGGAGGAACGTTTTCTTCTATTTTTCAGGGGATGAATTAATCATCTAACACGCATGTGATCTTCAGCAGTAAACTCTTCCAGGGACCTAGGCTGTGCATGTCATTCTGTAAAGCTCTAGACCACCAAATACAAGTGCCGATGGCCCCATTAACAAGAGAGAGGCAAAGTTCGAGTATTTTGGTTTCTCTTCTAATATCTCAGAATCTTAGTGGGCTGAATGAAACTAGGGCTATAGTCCCAAATGGTCAGTCATTTCTGAAAAGCCATTTTGGGTAAATAACAATGTAAAAGATGAATATCTTATAATATATATTCTGATGAATAATTTATTTGGTTGCCATGTTAAGTTATATCCAACACTTTCTTTTTAATTCTTTAGTCAATCATTTCAGCTCTTTACCACCCCAGGCTGTACATTCGCCTGAACCTCTCTCAGCGGCATCCCAGTTTTCTATGCGCTGGACATACTTTCCTGTCCTGTAAATCTTTCCTAAAAGTTTCTTCCAGAAGTACTGTCTTCTCACCTTCTCTGTACCAGCCATATCTGCACAAATGGGATTTTTACTGCTGGCTGCTGCCTCCTTTCTGTCTGGCTCAGGTTGTAAACTCTTCAGGGCTGGGGCCTTGTCTCTTTCTGTTCCACAAAGTCATGTGAGCACCCACAGCCACCCACAGTGCAGAAGAGGGAGAAAACGTGTGCTCCTTACCCCCCAGCCTGCTTCACCCGGGAGAAGAAACCATCTCAGCTGGGCTCCTACACCCCAAGTCAGAGAAACCACTTGCCAAGCAAAGAAGTTCTCCCCTTCCATAGGTTATTTGGAATGGCTGCTCGTATATGCTTTAAAGCCAGGGAAGTTGCAGTACGTCCAGCCACAAGAAACAAATGACACAACTCTTGGCTGACAAGTCACTGGACGGGAAACAAATTTGGGTGCTACTGACTTGAAAAGGTGGACGTGTCCCTTAGGATTGAAGGTTTCACTCATGATAGTCAGCCTGGACCGCGACTTTGAAAGGGATAATTTTGAGAAGGAGAAAATCAATACTCGGCATCAGATGAGTTGAACTCCTGAGCGGAGGTAAGTGGATCCGTTATTTAAAGGTAGAGAAGTAAAGCGAAGAATGGGCTAAACGTGGAGCATGTTTGCTGGTGGTATTCACTGCTGGGTCAGGATCTGGGCTTCGTGGGGAGATCTCACACCTGAACGCTAGTTTGGGGGTTATTCCCTTGGACATCCTTTCCACATTTAGGCTGAGTGCTTGGGTTAGTGTAACTTTGGAGGTTCTGTCCCTTTCCCTCTGGGTGAATTTGGGCAAAGAACCAGCCTCCGGGATTCACTGAGGGGAAGAGATGAGACAGGAGCTCCACAAGCCCCTGGACCCATGTATGTGCTCAGTAAATAATGTCTATTGATCCACTACCCATACTCCTGGAGAGTGACCTGCTATGTAGAACTGTGCCCTTGCAATCTCTGCTGCTTACACACACACACACACACACACACACACCTTCCACTGCGTGCTGTTACCTTTTCACTAATTGCAAATGTGGCTATAACCTCGCCCACAACATGTGAAGCTCCTCATATGGTTACAGTCTTACAATACCATTGTTGATTGATTTAACATATTTGAAGTAGCTTTGTTCCCCTATTCTTTGACTTAATAATAGCGTTCTCTGATGTCTAAATTGGGCTGCTATGTATCTGAAAATGATATTCTTTCAGCTTTGTCAGTTCTGGGAGTTTATTTTGCCATCCATCAAGTGTTTTTCAAATATCACCTTTGTGCTATCACCTAGCACGCCACAGAAAAGCCTGAAAACAGTGAACAAAACAAGCTGGCAGAGGGAATCCACGGAGACTCTGGAACCTGCTCCACTTCTCAGGTACCCCTGGCATCACCCGTGGTCATGGGCCCTTCCTACTCTTTCCTGCTCCTGGGGCCAGTAGAAGAAGCAAGTAGGGCTTCTTATTTCCCATGTGGAGTTTCATGGGGGGAAGAGACATTCTTGGTAGCCCACACTGGAAGTCAAATTGAGAAATACAAATATTTCACAAGGTATTTTGTGTGATATCAGGACTAGAGTCAGGGTCCTGAGGTGTGGCATGCAGAACAGCCCAGGAGGGGCCAGGAGACTGAGGGAGGAGGAGAAAGAGAAGAGACCAAGCATCTCCAGATTCAGGGCAAGAAGCTCAGTAGCCACAGAGAAGGGCAGGTGAAAGGTGAGATGTCTTCGGCGCCAAAGGTCAAAGTCAGGGTATCTGGTCAAGCAAAGGGAGAGGCAAGATTCCCATGTAAGGTATTTGGCTAGAGTCTGCATTTAGCGACCCAGGAAGCAGGGTCAGAGGGTCAGGGCAGAGGCAGAAACAAAATCCAGGTCTCAAGAATCCCAGTGAGGCTGGAGGAGGGGCGGGGAGGAGTCAGCACTGAGCCGGGCACCGGAGGCAATTTGACGTCACCCATCTGAGTCTTAGTCAATGGACATGATTGAACTTCAGCCTTCCCACCTCTAAAGCTTTGTAATTGTACGACTCAATACCAGACGTGAGTTTGTGAATTTATCCTGTGCTAGTGGGCAAAGGCAGAAGAAAAGCCTTATTGCATGCCTGTTGCAGTCAAGACTCAAGCAAAGTAGGAAACAGGCAGGGGAGGAAGTAGATGGGAACCGGGAACCATCCCTGAGACTGTAGACCAGGTGCTGACTTTTGTCCCACTTTCCCATCACTGCCCTTTACTTGAAAGCAAAGGTCTCACAGGTGAGGGCCAGGGTTCTGCAGGGCCAGGTCATTGCAACAAGATTCAATCCCTGGAGGACTCTCTGAACTTGGAATGCCTCGTCTCATCCTTCCTTTTTCTTCCAGAAAGGCCCAGTGGATGACATTCCCCTCTTGTAGGACATGGACACTTTCAAAACCAATGTCTTAGCTCCAGGTTCACCCAATTCCCATTTAGAGGTGAGCCCTCAAACCCTCAGAGTCCTGAGCCATGAGGAAGGGCACTTAGCTGGAGCACAGAATGAAGGACCCCACCCAAAATGAGTCACTGGAAGACGGTGGACATCTTGAGGCAACTCAGGCATTGGGGGATGGGTTATAATGAAGGTTCTATAGCACCAGTGGCTACATGTGGCAGCTTGAACCCCAGTCTAAGGTTTGTCTCTTTGTTCTTTCTGGAAATGCAGAGGCTTTATACCTCATGGCCCCATGAGTGGATGGGCGTGGGCCATGCCGGTGATTTCCAGTGCCTGTAACACTATTCTGCCTTCTCCAGTTACTGAATCAGGATGGCACGTGGGTCAATGCATTGGTGGGTCAATACGATCCAGTTTACAGCTCATCTAATTAGATGAATGCAGACAAAAAAACACACCCACAGGGAGTTCACCAAATATGGTGGCAGTGAATCAAGGCATGAAGAACATAGGTGAGTGTGTAAACTCTGGGTTGATCAGAAGAAGAGCCTACCATCTGCTTACTACTCTCAGGAAGCTCTTGAAACTATAACTCAAAATCTTAATTCTGGGTGTCCAGTCGTTTGCTAGGCGGGTTGAATAAAGATGCAGAGTGGATGTGGAGTGAGGGCTTTGGTCAGAAAGCCACTGGGGACGTCGATGTAACCTGCAGCTGCATCTCAACAAGAGAGGGGCAGTGTGGGGGTGGTGTCAGAGGGGCACCTGCCCAGGGAAGCCTGTGGATGAATTCAGCGAGACCACCGCTGAGGTCATTCTGTCCACGGAGAGAAGGAGATGGTGGTGCAGAGAATGAAGCCATGGCCTGCAGGACTGGCCGGGGCGTGGGGATGGTTGCTAGCATGTGGTCCATTCGGTCTGGGGTTGCCCACTTCAGTGTTGATCCTGATGGCCAGCTAAGGCTGACCATCTCTAGTGTGTTGGTCCTCAAACAGCGGTCCAAGTCCGGCTCCACGGCATCGACACACCTGCAAGCTTGGCAGAAATGCAGACTCTCAGGCCCCACTGTGGATCTGCTGCCTCAGAATCTGCATCTTCACAGGACCCTCAGGTGATCCATACGCACACTGAAGCTTGAGGACGGTTCTAGCTCTCAAAGCGTGGTCCCCAGACTACCTGCATCGACATCACCCTGGACTTGTTCAATTTTCAGGTCCCACCTCAGACCTACTGCAACAGGAACTCTGGTGGTGGGTCCACCACGCTGAGTTCAACAAGTCCCTTGGATGGTTCCCATACATGCAAAAGTGTGGGAACCACTGCTCCAGGGTAAACCCAGAGGCAGCTACTGTACATCCTCGCTCAGGTGAAGGTCCCCTGAAATGACAGCATTCTGCTGGGTCAGCATCTCCTAGAAGTCCTAGCACAGGAGTTGCAGGTTCTTATGGAACTTCTCTGGGTTTCACTACGTGCCAGGGGCTGCCCTAAGGTTGGGATGAATAAGGTGATGATCTTTCCTGAGGACGATCAAGGTAAGTGAGCCTGTGGCATCTGTCTGGCACTGCAGCACATGCTCTGTCTCCTACAGCAGTCCTGGCATGGAATCGCCACCTCCCCCTCTTCTCACTGCAGAGCTTTGCACGTTTAAGAGACGGGGTAAAACCTCGGGTTGCATCTTAAACTCTAACGCTCAAAGAAGGCCAGATCACTGCCCGCAGGTGATATGATTCCTCAAAGGTAGCTTTGATCACTAAGTATTACTGGATCAAATTGTCCTTGTTTTATTAGGAGATGCAAAAGTCATAGCCTGAGGCAAAGAAGGGTAGGTCCCTGTCCAGCTACCTTGGTCACCAGTCAGCTCTTGGGATTGGAGAGGAAGATGGTGGATTCACACTCAAGTTAACACAAACTAGAACTAGTCAGATGGTGGATGCTGGAAGTGGAAGACATTAAGGAGACTCTCGAAATAGTGTGTACAGGTCATTAATGATGAGGTCCCAGAAGAAGTCAGTGATAGATTATCATTTCCAGCCCTTTGAAGGAACACCACCACTGTGTAAACACCTGTTCCTCATGATTTTAATACTGTTCTGCTGTTAACTATGTGAGTGTGCTTGCGCTTTCTTACTGGAAGAAAAATTGTATCAAGTTGAGCACTTGAATTATGAAGTACTGATCGTTTGTCCCAGCACCGTGATACCCAAACAGGATCTCGCCTGAACGTCATACTGCACACAGCACATTGAGGGCAGTCTTCTATTGTCTGATCATCTGCATGTAAGACATAAACGTCTTTTTCTGCTAGAAATTTACACAACCAAAGCTTCCCTGGAGCTGCTTAAAATGATAAGAAATAAAAGTTTCTTGAACAACGACGGTGTGAGAGGCCCAGTGTCACTGCTGTACGGGACACAAAGATGAAAACAAAATACAGCCCTGGCTATCAGGCACGTCGTGTCTAATGCAGGAGCCCACCAGAGAGGGAACTTACGTCATAGGACAGGAAAGGAACAGCCCTATGGGGAGGCGCATGGATCAGTCCTGTGGTGAGGGAAACAGTGCATGGACCGGGTGGCTTTGTGGAAGGCGTAGGTTTCTTTGTTCTTTCTTTGTTTTTTTAATTGGGGTACAGTTGATTTACAATGTTGTGCTACTTTCTGGTACACAGCAAAGTGATTCAATTATATATATTCTTTTTCATTTGGTTTATTACAGGATATTGAATATAGTTCCCTGTGGGTAGGTTCTTGATGGGTAATGTTAAAGGGAAAGTCAAACCGCACTTTCCTGCATCCCTCCAGAGTGAGGGCTGTTTCCGGACGTGAGTACTGAGAAGGGTGAATGCAGGGAGGATGGAAGCTGGAGATCAGTTGGGAGTCTCTAGAAATATTTCAAGTCATGGATTATGAGTGCAGAGGAAGTCAAGAAGATGCTTTAGGAGGTATTTTGGAGATAGAATCGCGAAACGCTGGCAAATGTGAAGTCCAAAAAAGTCAAAGATGCTTCCAAATGTTGTAGCCAAGTGACCGGGAGATGGATGTTGAGTTACCTCCCTCTTCACTTTGAAAGCTGAATGTTACACATAAGGCTCCATAGGCAGTTGCTGGAAGAGAAATACGTTTTGGAGAAAAGAAATTGAAGTTGGTTTCAGACACGTGTTTGGAAATCAGGATGCTTCTGTGGTGGTCCTGCAGGCAGTAGAAAATGAGATCTGAAGCTTAGGAGGGAGGTGAGGTCCAGGGGGGTAACCTGGAAACCTTGGGTGTAGGGTGGGAGTTGGCCATAGAAGGACAGATGAACTTGCCCAGCAGAGAACACAGAGGGCAAAGGGGAGGCTGGGGCAGAATACTGAGGATGTTTCTACTTAAGCCATAGAAGTTATCAGGGTGGAAAAACCTCTGGGTAAGAGCAGGCAGTGAGGTTTGAAGGGGACCCTGAAAGCAGGGTTCCAGAGGGTAAGGAGCGAACACTTTCAAAGAGGGAAGGTTACTTATCCATGCCTCAGAGATTATCGCTGAAGAAAACCAAGCAGTTTACAATTAGAAGGTGGCCACCGGAGATGCCAAACTAAGGCCTCAAAAGCGAACATCCTTCTCGGAGCGCAACTCAGCACATATATCAAAAGGTAAGCTCTATAAACTCTTTACCCAAAAATTCCATTCCAGGAATTTACCCTAGGGCACAAGTTGTGGAAGAGGACAGACATCTGGGTATCTGGAGGAATAAGACGGCATGTGAACCACAGTCTTCTTCAACAACGGGGTTAGTTAAATACATATGATGAAATGTCACAAAACAATGAAAAATTAAATATTATGCTTCTCCTAAATGTGATACTATGATGTGATTGTTATTAAATAAAGCTGTGCATCATATTTTGAACAGTGGAAAAGGCAGACAACAAAATAGTATGTATAATACCCTGCCTTTCTGTGAATATATATGTAGAAAAAAAAATTGAATGGTTTTCTCTGTCCAACAGCAAAAAGTAAACACCAGAAGTAAGAAATGCCTGAGTTTGAATCCCAGCTCAACCACTTCTGAGCAGTTGTGTGACCTCCAGGGAGTTATGTGTCCTCTCTGCCTCACTGTCTCAACCTGTAAAATGGGAGGATAATAATTGTACTACCTCACAGAGTTATGAGGATTAAATGAGCAGATACATTAACTCACTTACAAGAGTAACTAGCATATAATAAGTACTCTATATGTGTGTGCTATGATTACAACAAATTATACTTTCTAATTTTTTTTCTTTTTTTGAATCTCTTCTTATTTTTCTAAAAAGGAAAAAAGATTTATGTTAATTTTTTGAAAATGCAAAATTACTGATGACATGCAAGAAAATAAGTTTCTGTGTAGGGGCTAGAGAATCTCTTCTTGGGGTCATACCATGCAGAATGGTATCATTGGAGGACTTTGGGGGAGTATTAGCGTGGCCATTTGAGACCCGATCATTCTTGAGTCACTGATTTGAAAAAGTCTACTTGGAAACAGCACTTGTGGGTTTCTCTGAATCATGCTTGATTATTAGCAATTACAATTTACCATTAAAATAAACCATTCTGTTTCATCTTTACTGAGATATATTTATTCAAAAATATCAACACGGCTTTAAAAGTTTGGGAGACATCTGTCACATGGTTTCAAATCAGATTTTAAAAGAGAATATAATCTGGGATGTTTTATTAATTCTGATTGGTTTTTAAACTATGCCTTAGTTTCACTGAGGATGTTTCATGCAAAGTTTTCCTTTTTTTTTCAAATTCAGAATAATCGTTACGTTCTGATTCAATGGTATATGCACGGCCTAGTGAAATTTATACATATGGAAGATTTTTCTTGATTAATAAGTGCACATTTCTAAAATTACCGATGCCATTTGGCATGGAATTGTTGATAAATTTTGTAATCGCATTTTTCTTTCAATCTTCTTTTAAAATCACTGTAAAATATACCTCTTTAGAGATATTATTTAATAGAAATGCACAAAATCAAGAAATTCAAAACTTCAAGAAACGAACATAAATTATAGAAATTAACATGCAACAGGTACACCTCAGTAAGGAAAGAATAGTATTAACTATAAAAGGATTTGTTTTCAACATAAATCAGTATTTTAGTTCTCATTCAAGGAAACAGAAATAGGCTGGTGCCTAGGACTCATGAATTATTTTCAAAGTAGGGTGAACTGCATCCAATCATATCAGCAATTGCACTGAAAGATTCCCTGTGTGGTTTGGAGCAGTCCATGTAGATCTCTAGCCACAAGTTACCTGACGATCTGGACCAGAAGATATGTAAGGTGCTTTTGTGTGGTCATTAGTCAAAGTATCTAAAATGAATAGATGTTAACACTGACCTGTTAGGAAGAGAAGAAATGCAGTAGGGACTCTTTCAGAATCTAAAGATGATGTATTCACTTTTTTGGTAAATGCTTCCAAAGCACCCTATGTCTGGCACCCTCCACGTTATAATAAACTTATTTATTGTCTGTCTTCCCTGTTGAACTTGAAGCTAATAGCAAGATCAGAGACTGTGTTTTATCGTGTTACTTGATCCAGTGCTGGTTATACTGTTCCACCAACAGCCCTCAGGGCTTACTTAGAATCTGAAGCTGGGATCCACTTCCAAGGAGACAGGAACAAATCTTACCAGAATGCCACCTGCTTCGTATCGTTTCACATGGGAACAGAGGTGGCAGAAGTGAAGACAAAAACGCCAGGAAATCACATTTCTTCTCACATTTTATTTCTAGAATTTCTTGGTTGTTGGTATGTCTTTCTGAATCAAAGTGGGAGAAACCAATTAAAGTATCGCATTTAGGATTTAATTTCTCCTGGTAGAACACCAAGCTGATCACCAAAGGTCACTATTTCATCTTTTCTTCGGTGCCTTCCTTTTAATCCTCCTGCGCTGACTTTATTTTATCATTTTCAATACCTATTTAAGTAATTCAGACCACTCAATTACTCTTTAACAAATTTTTTACCGATGACCTCTCTCAAGTATGGTATGGGGGGGTGCCCGTCATTAGCTTAATGTCGTACAATTAATATCTTCTTGGTACTCCCTCTTCATCCAACAAGTAACACTGGTAAGGGCCAACCTATCTGTTAAAGGTAAACCTTGTCCGGTTCAACAAAAGAATGAAATCACTCTAGATCTATTATTTCTCGGAACAGAATATTCCCATTTGCATAACATATTCTTCCTTTGACAAGTTGCCAGGAAGAAACACCTCATGCCCATTCTTCACAGAGCTCTTTCTATGGCATTAAGAATAGAAGAAATTACCATGGTGGCCTCAACACTATTATTCTCTCCCCTGCAGCTCCCAGCCCCTCCTGATTTACAGTATCATGCCTTTTCGAGGCTCTGTCACTGAAATGCCCAGGTAATGGACAAAGGGGAGCCTCCTACATAATGTAACCTCACACGAAGGAAACTGTTCATAGGTTGCAATATTAGGGTCAAATGCAGAGCCTATAACCCTTGGGTTGGTTGAGAAATAATAGCTGGAGTCGAAATTTGAATAAAACTTAAATCCGAACATAGTCAAATGATCTATGATCTACTTGTCTAGGGACAAGTAGAGTAGTAGACCAATAACATGCTTAAATACCAAGGGAAAGCAAACAGTTGCTCCTCTCAGGGGAGCACTGTAATATTAAAAATTATAGCTTGTAGAAAAATGGATGTGTTTCCTTAAAATATAAGTGTGCAAGATAATGCTGATGACGGTTCTAAATAGAAGCGTTCTGGTTCTTGAGGAAATGGGAAAGCGAACCATTTATGAGTAAAGACTTCCTCTATCAGTAGGCAAGTGTGGTGGTTAATTCTGTGTGCTGACTTGACTGGGCCACAGAAGGCCCAGGTATTTGTCCAAACATTATTCTGACTATGCCTGCGAGGGTGTTTCTGGATGAGATCAACGTCTGAATCATAGACGGTGTCGAGCAGATTGCCCTCCATAATGTGGGTGGGCCTCATCCAATCAGCTGAAGGCCTGGATAGAATGAAAGGCTGACCTTTCCCCAAGCAAAGGGAATTTCTCTTGCCTGACTACCTTCAGACTGGGAATCAGCTTTTTTCTGCATTTGGACTCAGACTGAAACACCAGCTCCCTGGGTCTTGGGGCTTTGGACTGAAACTAACCATCTGCTCTCCTGGGTCTCCAGATGGCTGCCCACAGATCCTGGAACTTGTCACCCTACATAATCACGTGAGTCATTTCCTGATAATAAATTTCTATGCATACATTTATCTATACATCTCTACACTATATATATACTTCTGTATACTATACACAGTTGTGCCTTGGACAACAGGGGGATTGGGCTGCTGACCCTCTGGCAGTCAAAAATCCATGTGTAACTTTATAATCACCCTTCTGAATCTGAGGTTCCAAATCTAAGCTTCCAAATTCATGGCTCTGCATCCTCAGATTAAACCAACCTTGGATCCCTGCAGTACTGCAGTACACATTGATTGAAAAACTCCACGTATAAGAGGACCCGTGCAGTTCAAACCCATGTTGTCCAAGGCGCAACTCTGTGTGTGTGTGTGTGTGTGTGTGTGTGTGTGTGTGTGTGTATCTCCATCCTACTAGTTCTGCTTCTCTGAAGAACCCTGTTCTACAGCAGCAGAGTTGTGGAAAGAGCTCACATCCAAGTAGAGACAAACCATCCCATGCCCCATTGCATGAGAGGTGTCACACCCATAGAAGAACCAGGGTCAGAGTATCAGGACTCTCCGTGGTGTGACCAGCGGTGCTATTTGGCTACTAGCCACGTGACATCCCCAAGGCTTAGAGACCCTTTAAATTTTCTGTGCCTTCAAATCGGTTTGGTAATTTTTCCAGTTGCCATTTGAGCACGTGTGTGGCATGTGTGCTTCTGAAGGAACCGACTGGAGAGCTGACGGAGCAGAGCACCCAGGCTGGAATGCCATCCGCCTCCTGCAGGAACCGATTGGAGAGCTGACGGAGCAGAGCACCCAGGCTGGAATGCCATCCGCCTCCTGCAGGTATGTCTTCTCATCCTCAGCTGGATGCTTTAATTTTGGAGATTAAAGTATGGGGTATACTTATGTCATTGGTTTACTAAAATAAAGCTGTCATTTTCGATTACTCAGTCACGAGGGACAGCTTTTAAAGAAGGGAGATGCAGAATTTCAAGCCCTGATTTGTTGGCTTCTGTTTCCTCAGTTGTGGGGCAGGTGGTTCTCAGTTTACAAATGGGACACGGGTTGATGGTGTATCAGCCGGCCGATCTTGATATTCCAGCCCTTGTTTATCCTTCAGGGGCCTTAAACTTGGACAAGTCAGAAAGCTCTGGAAGACAGAGCTTTTTCCCCCTTTCCCCTTTTTATCTGTAAAAGGGGAGTGGGTTATGTTCCTGGAGTTGCTGTGACAAAGTACCACCGTCTGGGTGGCTTAAACAACAGAAATTCATTCCCTTGCTTCTGGAGGCCGGAAGTCCAAGATCAAGGTGTCAGCAGGGTTGGCTCCTTCTGGAGATTCTGAAGGCGGACCTGTTCCAGGCCTCTCTCCAGCGTCTGGTGGTGGCCAGCAATCCTTGGTGTGCCACTGCATCCCTCCAGTCTCTGAATCCATCAGCACGGGACGGTCTTCCCCCTGGGTCTCTACATTTTTCTCTTTCTCTCTTTTCTTATAAGGACACCAATCATACTGGATCAGGACCCACGCTAACCCAGTATGACCTCAAATTAACGAATTACATCTGCAAAGACCCTACACCTACACCTGCTCCTCACATAGGCCATCGCTTTGCAGCCTCTGCACAAAGGAGCTATAATGGTCGTTATTTTGTAGGATGTTCATCAAACATACATGCGTCCATTTAGGTCACCTTATCAGAAAGGTGTCTAGTGACAAGGTAGCACCACCCGTGGCCTACGACCCTCTCTCCCCACCCTGTTTTGTATTTTCCTTAGGAGCACTGGCTACCCCCTGGCATGGTGTATACAGTTGGCCCTTGAACAATGTGGGGTTTAGGGAAAGACCACATGTAACTTAGGGTAAGCCCTCTGGTTACACAGTTTTGTATCTGCAGATTCAACCAACCTCCGATCTTGGACTACTGTTGTATTTACTATTGAACAACACAAGTATAAGTGGATCCATGCAGTTCAGACCCGTGTCATTCAAGGATCAGCTGTATTTGGTTTGTTTGTGGTTTTTCTCCCCACGAGACCAGGGATTTTTATCTCTTTGGCTCCCTGCTCTATCCCTGGCACCTAAGATAGGATGAAAAAATCCTATCTTATAAATAAATGAACAAATTTATTCTATAAATGAATGAACAAATAAATGAAAGAAAGGATAGTTTGGGAAACAGAGAGGTTAAATGAATTCCCTGTCACGGCAGATCTAGGACTCAAATCCAGGTTTTTCCGACCCTGGAGACTGTGCTCTATGAGCAGCTCTGTCCTTGCGCGTTGCAGCCCAACTGTCTCTCATGGTAACCCGCCCCCCATCCCTGCCAAGGTCTTAGAATTCTGGGCAGAACAGAGTTGCTCCAGAAGGGGCAACGCCTTGGGATTCGGTTTTCTTTTCTCTGTACTCGCCTGTGCCGCCAAAGTACTGCTGTGGATAAAACGATTCCCTTTCTAGAACCAATATTTCTGGGGGTTAAAAATAAAAACAGACTTACTGATGTTGCTGTCCAAATGCTTTGTGAAATGTCAGAAAACATACATACAACCTAATGTCAGAGCCTAAAGATCTAAAGATCTGAGAGATTGTTTTAGTCCAAAACCCTCGTTTTAGCTGAGGGTCCTTTGACGTGTGGTCCTTCCAGCTAACTGAAACACATATGAATATCTGATGCACACTTTATTTTTTCTTCCTCAGATTCATAAGGATTTTTTTGTTTTCCAAAGGAACTAGGAAACTCCTCTGCATTAGAGATCAGGCTACATTTCTTTGTATTTCCCACATCAGTTATTAAAACAAAATGCTGGATGATTTCTTGGTCATTTACTGTCCAGGAAAACCTATTTCAAGTAGGTTGATTTCTTTGGGGGTTTTTTTAAGATTCAGAAAATACAGAACTTTGTTACTCTGTTGACCAAATACAATATTAGGAGTAACTCTACATAAACATCTGCCTTTGCTGGACAAAGAGACTTCTTTAAAGAAGTGAGATGGGGAAGCACCGAGCAATTCTGGGGGCAGAGGTTCCAGCCTCGATGTTGGGTAAGGGACAGACAGTTGTTTAGGGGGCCCTAGAAACTGATTGAAGTGTCTCCTAAGAAAGAATCTGAATCATTCAGAAATGCAGCCACGTGCCATGGATATGGGGCGGGGGGTCAATTTCTCCTCTCAAGAGTAGCATCTCGCGATACCCATGCAACAGAGGGAAGTGGGCACATCCTACGTGAAAATTCCAGCACTCTCTGTGTCCTGTAGAGAAGGATGAAGAACCGCTTACTGACACGCACAAGTGGATGCAAACGCACACCAAGAGTGCCCTTTGGAATCCCACACAATCCCCTCTGCTGCCCAAGGAATCGTGTGAGAAGAGCGACCCTAGGGTCCGGCCGATTGGGAGACACATCACCGCTTCTCCGGGGCCTGGGCAGCCTTCTAGAGGGGATGCCGGCGACGCTGGATGAGAGCTGGGGTCTCAACACAAGCCTAGGAAGCCCGTGAGGCCACAGGCGTTGCCTGATTCGTTGTTAGAAACATTTAGATTCTCTATTGTATATCTGGAGCTCACCGTCCCAGCCATCTCACGAGCGTAGAGCAGCAGAGATTCCAACAGACGGGAGGGTGGGTCGGTCCCTTTTAAAAATTTGGCCGGCTTGGCTTTCAATGCCAGGCAAGCCGGAGCCGCTCCTAGGAGCCAGGCCCCCTTCCAACCCGCATCCATCCACATTGCCTTCTGCCAGCCAGTTAGCAGCGCTCGAGGAGCCAGGATTTAAGTGCAGTCTGTTTGCCCGCGATGAGTCGTGGACCCCGCGCTGCAGCCCCGCGCCGCTCTCAGAGAATTAAGTTACCTGCTAACCACCTAAAGTGGTCCTGGGAGAACGGGGGTTCCTGCTTTCATTTCCACAGGACAGGAGGGGACGGAGGGGACGGGAAAGGGCAGGAGATGGAAATGGAGGGCAGAGGGCTCTTGGAGAGCGGGGTCTGCTTGGCACCGGGCCTGGCCCTGGGGGGCCGGCAGCCAGTGCGGTCCTGGCAAGAGCTCCTGGCGCCCGCGCTGCTCCTTCCAGGGGTGGGCGGAGTAAACCTGTCGTTACTATGGCAACTAGTCTCCCTGGTTACCTGGAGAGGCTGAGTCCTCGGAGAACGGAGCGAGGAGCAGCTGAGGCGAGGTGTGAACGGCCGCTCTGGGCTTGGAGGGCGGCGAGGCTGGGAGGAGAGGCGCCTCCGACAGAGCGCCCTGGTTGGAAGGCATCGGGCGGCCCGGCGCCCGCCCCGCCTATACGTGCGCCGGTGGGAGGGGGTACCTGCAGGCACCGCGCCTGAGATTGGGGGTGTGCTTCCACATCGCAGGAGGCCCGCCCGCAGGTGCCGCTCTGGGGACCAACTCTGAATCCTGAGACTGGTTTCCGGGGCCGTGGGAGGCTTTACAGGAACGATTCCTTAGGGGCAAGTGTGGGTCCGAACATCCCAGCACCGAGGCTCCAATGAAGGTGATTCAGAGAGATCTAGAGAAATGCGCCATTACCCAGAGAACAGAGAACCCTTCCCCGGTGGAGCGGTGCAGAATCAGGAAGATCCAAGTGAGAAGGTGAACTTCACAGGTCCCGGACTAAACCTCCGGAGTCCCAGCTTCCCGTGTGCTTTTCCGCCTCTGGGTCTCTGCTGGCCTCTCTCTGTCTCTGTACAGAAGTAACTCCAGGTTCACACCTTCCCTCCAGCACAATCTCAGTTTCCTCTTAATGTGAATGCTGAAAGAACCAGGAAGCCAGTACTTGAAGATTTGAGAAGGACCATTTAACTAGCTTCAATCTTTGCCACTTTATTTCTTGTTGTTAAAAAAAAGGAAAAGAAAAGAAACAAAAAAGCACATGCACGGCCCAGAAATACGGCCTCTGCGCGGTTCTCCTGTTGGAGGAGCAGCTCGGCTCCATCAGGCAGGGGACGCTATGGACGCAATTTCCCAGGAAAACGTGTTTGTAGAGCAGATTGCATAGAAGGTTGTCCAGGGAATCGAACCCCCTGCAGCCTCCTGTTCCCCACCTACATCAGCCACTTTTCTGTAGCAGGGAGCCTTGCGGAGCCTACAGTGCCGCTGGGGTTACTACTTGTCTTGTGAGGAAGAGCCTTCCTGTGTCCGGCTCACACAGGGGCAGCTCTGGTAGTCACTTTCCCCCTGACGTTGTTGGGAAGATTATCTGGGACTCTCAGCCCATCCCCATGACCCTCCAAACTGCCAAACTCACCCACAGAACAGCCTGTGGTCTGGATGGCTCCCAAGGTCAGGTGACCCGAGCCTTTGGCAGTCCCTTTGCAGGGACCGGGAGACCACACACGGACTACACGCCTGCGTGCCCCAAGTGAGGCCGACAGGACAGCAAGGAGCCCGCGGCCCCTGCTGCCACTAGAAAGTGCATCGCTGGCGCCAGGGCCCTGCCGGGGGAGCACTGAGGCCTGAAGGCCCCAGGCTTCGTCACAACACTTTTGCTCCAGGTTTCCCTTCAGGAGCAAGTAACACATACACCTTTGGGGAAATTCAGGAAGTGATGACCTACGTACGCACCTTTTCTTTGTAGCCTCTGACACTTAGGAAGGACCTCAATGTGCCTTAAGGGCCAAATCCACTGGTTTAGCAAAGTCAAAAAAATGGGAATGACCCTGCTTCTATGTGTAACTCCGAAACCTCCTATACCTCCCTGTCACAGAAGTGCAAGGGGATTCATCATGAAGGTTTATAAAAAGCTCTGGAGAAAGAAGTCATTACTCATCAATGCTAAGTATTATTAAGGATGTGGATAACAATATCAAGATAAATATAAAATTTAAAATGCTGTGCGTTTGCTCCGTGTATTAGTAATAACCTTCCGGGCTTCAGTTCTGCTGGCTGGAAGAAGCACCCACGTTATCCAGTGCTCCTTTGGGGTCATTTGAACACCGGACACAACTGAGGTTAGAAAGTCATTCAAGAGGACTTCTTGTCCAGGGATACAGACTTACACAGACCTAGGTGACTGCCAGGGAGTCTGCTTTACTGGTACCTTTGAGACTGTCTCCTGGGCCACCCAAGGCATTCATAACATGGAACAGGATTTGTATCCCTTACTCTTAGAGACCCAACGGGGATAAAAGTGCGTGCCCGCTTGAGAACAAATTCCTTGAACGAGTTGCAAAGTAAACGCACGAAAAAAGAAAAGTGAAGAAAAGAGAATTCATCTGCAAACGTTAACGTATGCACAGAGAAGCAATTTCTACGTCTAACTGAAAAGCTTGCTTTGTTTTTAACCACCCTCAGATGCACAAAGTAAAGACCCCAGCCGTACACCACCACCCATCGTGCAGGGAAGACACAGAAGGTAACTGCTCATATGAAGGCAGAACAAGAGAACAACACTAGCCCTGGACTCCAGGTGTCCCAGGATGCAGTGTCGCTGGCTGCCCGGCTTGGATTTAGAATCTGGGTACATACTGGGGGAGGAAAAGCAGCAGAGAGAACACCGATCCTGAGTCTTCTGAATACACCAGTAGAAAATGGATGTATCCCCTAAGAGCTCACGGGCCTAATTAAGATTTTTTGAACTTGATCAAAATGTTAATTACTTTGCACATACTGAGCAAACATATAGATGTCACATCCTATGAATGTTTCTTTCAGTCGCCATCCTGGGAAGATAGATGGAAATGGAAAATAGCGCCTCATTGAGTAGACTACACGTCTCTACCCCCCTCTCTGGCTCTCCTGGGTGCTGCATCTTTGCTGACCATTTTGTTTCTCTTTATAGTCAACCAGGTAGCATATTACAATACCAGTGACTAATCTTTATTGAACACTTACTCTGGTCAGGCCCTTTACCTTTGCTCCTCTATTGGATCTGTCAATAAAGTTACAAGATGCATTTTAGTATTTGCGTTTTATGGGCATTCGTACACAGAGAGGCCAAGAATGTGCTCTGAGTGACACAGCTGTGAGTGGTGGGGCTCAGCCAAACCCAAGTCTGTCCGGCTGTAAAGGCCACGCAGGCTCCTGCCCCTGTGCCTCCACCTGATGGAGGAAGGAGGCAAGTGGGCCAATCCTGCTACATCAATACCTGCCCTGGAATACGCTGGCAGCCGGGCTTACTTCACTGTGGAAGCAGAGAGAATTCCATGTGTTTCCACCCCACTGCACATCTCTGTCCTCCTCTTAATGTACATTTTTCCCCGTGGGTGTCTGTGGGTGGGATTGCTAATGGGTTACATGTTTTCCTGGCCGAACCCTGGAAATTCACAGAAACGTGTTCGCAGAAATTGCTCCGATACGCCTTTAATGGATTTCTAGTGTTAATCAAGGAGATGAATAAACCTAAACCCGGAGTGTCCTTTGCTCCCGTGCACGGCAGTTCCACAGTCTAAAGACCACGAGGACCTCTGTTTTGTGTATCTATCTGGATGCTTTCCTTTTCTTTTCGGAAATGAAATTCTCTCTCCACCCCGTTAAGTCCTTTGAAGGGCATTCCCCCCTTTCTTCTCTCCTGCTTGTGGGCCGATCGCAAACTTCACTGTCATCCAGGACTCGCTCTGGAGCCCAGCTCTCAGCGCCCTGAGGGGTGTCCTATCCTGGAGCAGAGAGAACTGCCAGCCAGAATTCGGTTCCTCCAGAAACAGGACTGGCAGGTAATGTCACCCGGTCATCCTTGTATTCCGATGGATGTGCATTGAATCAGGAAATAAGCAAGCATTCCCTGAGTAACTGAAATGGATGTCCCCAGGTCTATTCATCAGCGTTTCGTGCTCTGTGGTCATCCGCCCTCAGCTTCTCCTTCGGGGCCTATTTGCTCTTGTCTTATACACAGTTCTAACAAACTCTGGGGTTTGTTAGAGGAGGGTGTATTTTCATTGACAAGCATGCAGCCATCAGTGAGAAGGGAACCTGAAAACATGATTACAAGAAGAAGTGGCAAGACAAGTTGAGGGTATTATCCTCTTGGTTCCATAACTGATAACACTAGGTTTAATCTTATGCATGTGGCACCAGCCAGAGAGCCCAAAGCCTGAGGGCGTTAACCTTGAGGGGATTCATTCCACACCTGGGTGGAAGGGGAGTTCCTCCAATTTTTTTAACTGCTTCTCAGCATAGATCAGAAAAACCGACATTGTTTTAATTTCCACACTGGAGCAGCGTTTGTTGCATCCCTTTGGTGGCTTTAGAGAGAAGAGGTTTCAGAGGGAGAAGTCTGGAGGCAGAGAAACTAGTGGGAGGCTGTTTCGAGAAGACCCAGGAGAGGTAGGTGATCATGGCCTTACAGGAGCCCTTAGATGTGAGAGAGCCTGCAATAATTATTTGGAGTAATTATTTGATCTCTGTGTGATTTTCTTTTGACAAGCCTACTTATCTTCATCTTTATGGAATTCTTCTAGGGTTAAGTTAACAATTAATTTTTAACTGCCAGATTCTCTTTGTAAATGTCTTTGTGTGAGATTTAAACAATTCTCCAATATACCTTTTATTGATTTCTCGAAGTTGTATGCATTTTACAGTTTTTACAAATTTTCCTTACAATTCAGTTGTATTTTCTTTGCATTGTATCGTCTGAATCTCTATTATTGAGTGAGTCACCGTCAACTTAACAGAAATTAATAAACCATTGCATTAAACAATGGCAACTAATTTATAAGTGGTCAGCTCATGAATGAAGATCTTCCTGCTTTGACGACTTCTTCTTCCCTGTGCAACCTTGCACCTCTGAGGACTGGATGACTGAACGTGGACCATGACCTTTCTCTTCTCTGTGCCCCAGTGCAGCAAGATCCTTCATCCTTCTATACCATGGTCCATGCTTTCCTGTCTTCATCCTTGCTCTGTCTTTCCACCAGGAATGCCCTAACCTATTTCTCATCTGTTACTTTTTCCATATAGTGTTTCCTAATCCTTCTAATCAGATTTATAGTCACTTTCTTGCTCACTTACTTTTTCATTCTTGTTTTCCTTTAACCTCCGTAACATAAAATCCAATATAAGTGCTTTAATGTGGTACAAAAGAAGTTCTATTTGTTCCATGTGGCTGACCTTTTCCGTCACTGTCTGATATTTGATACTCAAATAAAAGCATAAATCTGCTTAAAGATACTCCAGCAAGTGCTACGACTTGCCTTTGTGTCTGCATACTTATGACCTAACATAGTTTGTCTAGTCAAAGATTGACATAGACACGTAGACACACGCACAGAGACATCATGCACTACCTTTGCTTGACTAATTCGCTTCATTTGATGAGTGTTTCTCACACCATCACCTGGCTGGATGCTCTAAACCCCACATTTGTATTACTGTAATTCCTTGTGCCTGTCACGTTACCACTACATACAGAGATGAATTCTCATGATCTGCTACATGTTGGTCTCTCCACCTAGACTTTAATTTCCTTGAGGGCAAATACTGGATCATACCTTTCTTTAAATCTCCAACATCTAGTAGAACATGTTACATAGCAAGAGCTTTCTAAGATTAGTTTAATTAAGTAATGAATATGTATGAGATTTTTGTTATAATTATGTTTAGTTGCAAACTCCTAAAAGGCAGAGACTATACTCAACTAAGATATAGCTCAGTGATCAATATCCCATGGTGGGGGAAGATCCAAGCAGGTCACCATGCATTCTTCCCCTTAATCTTCATCCTGCCTCTCCTGGTTGGATAACCCTGGGCAGATCACTTAACCATGGAGCATTCCCATCAACTGTGAAGTGAGAGGACTGGGCTAGCTGGTCCCCAGGGACTCCTCCAGCTCAACAACTCCATGAATCATTGGACAATATGTGACTTACTGAACAGGAAATTTCCTTTACAACCAATTCCTGATTTTTTACTTATATATATAGTAATATGTTTTTTAAGCCTGTATTTTACATTCAGGAGTAATCTGCAAATATATCAACATCTTTCTAGTCTAATATTTAATCCAGTAATGATTTTACCTCACTGATAAAGTGGATTCACCATCTTGGGATAAAAAGTTTGAGATGCTTATAAGGCAATGATTTATTTGGAGCACTGGGTTCCTTTCTTTTCCAACAGAACTTTTAAACTATTTCAAGTGTGACTACAATGTAGAAAGATACCGTGGTCCTCACTCTAGAGAGGAAATATTAAAGCACAACAGTTTCAAAATAGAGGTAACAGACAATAGAACATGCATTCAGAGGCCATCAGGAAAGGCCATTCCTTCTCGTTGTTGAAAGACACGCAGAAGAACCGACTCTTCCTGCATATATGTACCACAGGAAACTATCACAGATGAAACTGCTTTCACTGTTTATCTGGTATAGACGCAGCTTTTGAGTACGTTACGAACCTTTTCACCTTGAAGCAACAGTATTTTCAGGAAGGAAACGTCAGTTTTGTGCTAGCATCTGAGAATACCAGTGTATGGTGTTCTATGTTGTTATATAAGTTCACTAGCATTATTTGGTGCAAAGAATGTAATTTTCAGGAAGTTAAACAAATCTGCAAGTGAGAAATCTGGCATTGTAAAAGAAGCAAGAGCAAGAAACTTTGACTGCCTCAGGAGACTTTAGAGCAGGTGAGAAGACGTCTCAGGCGACGTACAGTTATGCGACCATGTAGAGGACACAAGGAAATGCTGAAAAGGTCAGAGGTGTGGCTGATGCAAATACATGATTAACTGTGAGAATGATGGCTGAAGAGTTCAATTTATACCAAGGGACAGATGCTCGCATATTCTGAAAGAAAACGTGAACATGAGGAAAGTTTCTGTGCAGACTGCACGAAGCGCTTTGAGTGACGAACAGAAGCAGCAAGGTCTTGACGTTTGTGCTGAGCTTTCAGAGGGAGGCTGGGTGATACAATGCTTTAGGAAGAAAAGAGTGACCAGGAGTGAACCAAGGAGCGAGAGAACTGAGACTCAAGAGAAAGAGAGGCTTCGGCAGACACTTCACATCCCCAGTACTCCCCCCCAAAAAATCCTTCATTAAATCATCGTTCAGGTAGTCAATACACAGTGGGTGAGAACACACTAGGTATACAGAATTGTGTTGAGCATAGCAAGAGCTATAAATACGAGAAGACCTCATGCCTGCCTTCTAGCTCTTCATAATATAATGAAGGAGAGTAAGACAAGCATAAGAATCATGATAAATATCACGATATGAGGCAGGAAATGGTGAGTGGTGAGGAATCGCACAGCCTAGCACTTTTATGAGGCACCTACAGCTCTTTTCAGAATGAATACCAATGCGTTTCTTTTCTATCAGCGGTATACTCAACTTACCTTTCAAAGTATAATAGTATACTGTTGTATTTGGAAGAAATTCTGGGGTGGACTTTGGCATTACGCAAAAGGGGGAAATTATGATGAGTATCTTCACTATCCAGATTGCTTCAGAGCGCACTTTGCTCTAAATTGGTTTTGTTGTGTTGATGTGGTGGATCGCACAGATGTAAAAGAAACATTTAAATAGACTTTGGAGGAATAGGTTTCCCACTTCTGAGAAAATTTAAGAAGATGTGATGTAAGTTTTGAAGGGATTCTCCAAAATGAGTCCCTCGATGGCTTCTCCAAAGGATGTCTCAAAGTAGGATGATGTCCATTTCATCACATTTGGCATATTTATTGTAAAAAATCGTCACTTAAGATCATATATTTTATGAGTTTATTCATTCAAAAGGAAACCATGCACTGCGTTCTTATGGTGTGCCTGGCATCTGGGAGAGCTAGATTTATGCATCTATCTCATCTAAAGTTTATAGACTGCTTAATTTTCATCAACAATCAGCAAATTAGTGGATTCCATGTTGACTTACATTTGAACCTAAAGGCTTATTTATTTTACCATCCACATTAAGGAAACATTATAGAGAGCTTTTAAAAGAAAAACAAATAGCTTTGGGGTCACAGGAGTAGAAAGAATCCCAATCTATCATTCAGCCAGGTTCAGCAAACATTGCATTATGAACCAGTAGCCCCTAATGAGGACAGCTCCAATACACTAAACAAATACGCCATTACACTTAATTGACTTAGATAGAAATCTTCCAATTTCCTGATTGTTTATGGACTTGAGCCCATTGTGGATGACAAAGTGGCGTATATGTGTGTTTGTGACAAGCCTGAAGGGATATCTTAGGTATTAATGATGAAATGAATACATTTTACCATGTGCACCCAAGAGGAGACAAACAAGCATTGGACACTGCTTTGCACTCATTCTAATTCAGACCAGAGCATCGTTAAGAATGACACTCTTACATATCTGCAGCCTGTATGAATTTAGGGGGTTTTATAAATGTAGAATGCACCAAGAATGTAGTAATATGAGTAAAATATTACCAGACGTAGCCAAGAGGAAAGCAGAAGTGAGGAAATAGATGAGCAACCATGTAATATACTGAGCTAGATCCTTTCAAATAAACCAGTGTTAAAGCAACCAGAGTAGTGATGAGACTCAAAACCGAGCACCTGACGTATGATTTGTGAATGATATCCTTATTATCTTCTGTTCCAGTGACTACTTGAGGGGCAAATGACTTCGGAAGAAGAAAAGGCACTTACATTTTAAAATCCCAGAAAACCAATAACCTCATTTGGCATTCTGGATAAATGCTTTCTTTTCTGTTGGGCATTACCATGAGTTATGACACCAATGACCAGTGATATTAAAAGGTCTTTGTTGTTTTTGTCTTTAAGAATCTAGCCATGGACATTTTCACATAATGAAAATAACAATCTTGTTTTGGGATGTGTTACAATATAGCTTAAACATACAAATAAATAAATTTATGAAGTCTAGACCCTAAGGCTGCCTCTGGGGTTCACTTCTGTTAATTATTGTGTGTCCCAAGTTGTCTTAGACATTTGAGCTTAGTTTTTCTTAAGGTAAAATGAAGAAAATTTGACTTACAGAGAGATGAGAACTAGCCTCCATAAAAATGGCTCTGGGGCTTCCCTGGTGGCGCAGTGGCTGAGAGTCCGCCTGCCGATGCAGGGGACACAGGTTCGTGCCCCGGTCCGGGAAGATCCCACATGCCGCGGAGCGGCTGGGCCCGTGAGCCATGGCCGCTGAGCCTGCGCGTCCGGAGCCTGTGCTCTGCAACGGGAGAGGCCACAACAGTGAGAGGCCCGCGTACCGCAAAAAAAAAAAAAAGAAAAAAAAAAAGCTCTGAAGATCCTAAAAGGCTGAACTTCAGCAAAATGATTCGTAGCAGCTATTCATCGAGCATTTATTTTGGTTAAGGTTGTAATGAAGACTTTTTTCCTTTTGCTGGGAACCACTATTTCATGGTTGCCATGAGTTATTCGAACAAAACTGCCAACCAAAATTCCCATATTCAGTCATGGAAGATTGTGAGGTATTTTAAGTGAGTAGCAACCTTGGTGAATCCAAATGGAAAAGAATCTATTGTAAATAAAGTGTTTGATGTAGTCAGTGCCAACATTTCTCCCCCAAATAATTTGTTGGTGGTATTTATGGTGTGGGTGAGTGGGAGGTGGGTTATGACTGCAGTTGAATTATTTTAACCCATCCATTTCAGGTGGTTGGGAAAAATGATAAATAGAGGGGAGAAATGCGTAAAAGGAGGAATAAGGAGAAAAATTTTGTAACAATGTTAGCTTAATTTAAGGAGGTACCTGTAATTTAAATTAAATTCACTTGCTCCATCTTGGAGGCTATGCCATCCAAATTTACATAATATATAGATCTAGATGAAAACTAGTATGTCCTCAGACCAATGAAAGGAAATATTCTCGGTCTAAAACAACAGCTAGCATTGCAAAAAACTCCCTGTAAAATTACACCACTGAGATCTTTCATACGCCTTTAGAAAGTAGAGGGTTCATAGATTTTGCCCTGAAAATTCCAACAATCATTGTCGTACTGGGAGGGATCTGACAAATTCTTATTGTACCATCTGTTCGGATTTCTAGAAGCTTAATTCTACCCTTCTATTTTCAGAAAATATGTGTTTATAACACGGAGGGGGGGGAACCCACCCCTTTTTAGGCTCCTACAAGGTAGGCTGGTTGGAAAAAACGAATAAGTCTAGCCAGTACAACAAGTTATAGGAGTCCTCTTAACGGACTTTGGAGAACAAAATTGACAATTTATGCTGCAAAACATATTCACTTTTTATTCATTGTTATTCTTTACTCCATCTAAATAAGCTCCTTGTTGTAGTAGGTGATAAATGTGTTTGTAGTTTTTGTATATTTCAGGATAACAGGATATGAGGTAAGGCTTCTATACGGTAATATATGGAATTTTATCTTGTTCTCTCAATAAACACATCCGTTGACAGCACCTACATATTTTGACCCACGTTTACCCATTTTGAATATAGCTGTCTTCATTTCAGAAGACAGCTTCTCTTGCAGTGTGCCGAGTATCTGCTCTATCTGAGGCTCTGCAGAATGCATTTTCTCAGTGCTCTGAAGCTGGCAACTTCGTGCCAGCCACCTGTGCAGTTTCCATTGGTACAAACACACAATGAGGCTCCGAATAAGTTACATCAGGCTGCATAGCAGTAAGGCATCAGGCTTCATGTGCAGATATAAGATTAAACGATATAAATAAAAAGCCAGAAACTGCGATTAGCATTCAGAAGCAGGATCAGCAAATTTCAGATGAGATAATAAACCAATGGAGGTAATTTAACGACTGTTTAAAATACATTTGAAATATCTAGTTTCATCTCAGCGTAATTTGTTGGTCTTTTTTTTTTTTTTTTTTTTTTTTGCGGTATGCGGGCCTTTCACTGTTGTGGCCTCTCCCGTTGCGGAGCACAGGCTCCGGACGCGCAGGCTCAGCGGCCATGGCTCACGGGCACAGCCGCTCCGCGGCATGTGGGATCTTCCCGGACCGGGGCACGAACCCGTGTCCCCTGCATCGGCAGGCGGACTCTCAACCACTGCGCCACCAGGGAAGCCCTTGTTGGACATTTGATATTTGAGTGTCTTGGAGGAAATCTAAATTACTATAAAATAGGATCAACAGGAATCAACAGTGACATATTCATAGCAAGCCCAAGTGAATGCATGCTTTTACAATACCTTCAAGTTCACCGAAAAAACAAGCTTTTTATATTAACACGTATATTGATTTGGGAAGAGCTATAAAAAAATGAATAGCCTGCCTCATTTTTCTGAATCATATTAACATTAACTTGCATATACATAACAAAGAGACCTATGTCTCTTTGTGAATTAATCATTTCCATTAATAAGAAAATCTTTTAAAAGTGAGCTCACTCTTCCACAGTGGCTTTCACAAAATCCTGTCTTTCCATCTGGAAATATTCTGTGGTTCTGGAGAATTGTTATGCCTTGGCTCTTCCTTTTCTATAAACGGAGGCATCGGAGGGTGGCAGAGAACCAGGAAATCTGAGCAGCTGCCTATGTGTGTCACATCCTGGACTCTACTCCTTAGGAGAGAAATTAATTTTTTCTTTCCTTTTTTTTTTGAGTAACTGTAGGATTCCAAGAATGAAAACAATCCCGAGGAACAGTGAATCCCTATCTAATAGATGGGAGGAGATTATACCCCTGTGTTTAGGGACGTACGGTGTGTTTAGACAACTTTCTGCCATTACTAAATCAGAATACCTTTGGGCGGGTACTTTTTTGCACTGCTATTGCCATTATAGAAAATCTCGATATTTGTAAGGGGCTTAGAGTTTCTGGAAGCAAAGAATTCCCTTGGAGATTTTGTTTTTGTTTTTGGTGGGAGAGGTGAGGGGACAGATGTGGTAAATGTGCAACTCTTCAACAAAACGGCGATGGCCCATAACTAGTTAAGCATATTTTTATCGCTAAAGGGAAAGTTTTTAAGTGTTTTTATGTCCTGGGTATGTTTTATTGCTTTTTTGGTTTACAATAAGACAAAAATCAATGAATGCTGTTTGAGTTTTATGAACCCTCATAAAGGCAAGAATGTATGTGTACACGATTATTTAGACGTTCAGTTTACATGCATTATGTTTATGGAATCTCTCCATAACAGCAACAAATGTCACATTTGCATTGTACCCACCTCTGAGGACTTCTATTTTCACAGGCACCATTTCCTAATGTTCACGATGCTCTGGAAACACCGAATGAGGATGATAAGTTTTCCTGCTGGTGCTGCAGCCTGAGAACCAGGGCCCAGAGAGGTTGAGCCACCCGCTCAAGGTCACACAGAAGATCCTAGGATCCCACAGGGGGTCCCAGCAGGACACTCTCCATAGATCATCACAGCCTTAAAAAAGAGAAGAAAGTAAAGCACTGAATTCCAAAAGGCCAGAACGCTTGATGCGAATCCTCGGGGCCTCAGCTGCTTTGCATATGCATATCGATTACAATTTGAAAGAAATAGTTCCTTATATTGTCAACTACACAGCTACCTAGCCATCTCATCTGCATCACAAAAACGAAAATACGCACACGCCAAAGATTTCTGATTGCCTCACGCAAGACTTTTAACATCCCATAAATAATTGGGAGGCTCTGAGTTTGTGTTTTTTTATCTTCTTTTCTACATTTGTCAATTTTTCATAAAATCAGAAATGAAGAGGACCACCGCCCACACATGCACCCCAATAACAGACGAAGGAGAAAGGAGGCCCGCAGGGTGAGCAACTGGCTGAGGCCATGTGAGCCAGGTTTCTCTTCCCGCCCTTTGCACACTACGTTTTTGGAAATAAGTCACAACGCACAGCCCACACTTACGATTTGGAAAATTATGGTCCGCCTCCTTCAGGGAGCAGTAGACTGATATTTTTATTTATGAGATTTAATGCATAACTCTTGAAATCAAACGGCAAAGTAAGAAGTGCACGTGTTTGATGCTCAGTGTTTACAATGGCTGTTTCCCATTCCCTGTTGCATGAACATAGGACTGGGATGCACTTCCCACCTACAGAGCCCAGAGATAGTCGTGATACATGGTGACGTTAGTGAGGGACTTGAGGGACCACAGACACTGGGAGTTGGAAGCCCCGAGAGGTCGTCGGTTCACCCCACTCTGACCAGAGGTGGACAGAGCATCCTTAGCAGCTCAGGGCCAGCGAGGCCTCACCGGGCAGCTGGGACGTTGTGCTACGTACGATGCCGCAGGGTGAGGGCAAGCGTGAAACATAGTAAATGAGGTTGAACAACATGCCAACAAGAAAACTAGAGAATAGAATTTTAGGCTTATGTTCGGTGTAATTAAACTAAAGTATATTTTGTTCATGTAAGTTTGTCCACAGAAAAATATTAAAAGGAAATATAAAGTAATAAAATTCTACATTCAGAGGGCCAAATCTTTGTGTTATTTAATTTTGGGAAGTTCTTATATTTAATCTACATTCTTCCACTCTATTCCAGAAAATTTTACATTATTCTATTAAGAAAAAAATAAGAAAACACCAAATGAGGATTTATCCTGAGGATTTATCCTGTGATCTTCTGAACTACCGTTTTCCTGCCTGAAATACCACACAAGGTTCAGCTGGTCGCAAGCCTTTCTTCTTTCTACTCTCAAGTCCATGTAAACAAGAGCAGAAAGACACATTTGCACACAGATTCACGCCTTGGTCAGTCTCGGGGGCCCAGGTCCAAGAGCTTCAGACCCCCAGTCTGCCTTCTTATGGGGCTTATTCAGAGGAAATGTGCCCCAGTCACGGTGGGCTTGCAGATTCTTCTGGTCCATGGTGGCTGCCCGATGGTGAGCCATGAGTGCGTCTGCGTGTCACGCGGCAGGAATAACCACAGCCCAAGTCAGTAGTGCGAGGCGAACAAATGAGCCCCGAGATGCCTGGAGTTCTCTGATGCTCCTGTCAGCTCCTGCCTCTCCTAGGGATGGGTACTTTGTTCGGAAGCCATCAGTCACAGTGACTCTGACCTTTGGGTATATGCTAGACTGTTTCCATCATGAGATGTGCGTTTGCTTCCAAAGAAATGATCAGTGTCTCTGTAACTGACGAATTTATGAGACACAAATAAAAGAAAAATGGTCTTTAAAAAACACAGCGTGTCTAGAGGTGGGCTTGGGGAGACCTCCTTCCTGAGTTCTCCCCCAGTGGGGCGGGGGAGGGGGGTCCCAGCAGACGGCCTCCATCCCTCACGGGGGAAACACTGGACGCCGTATGAAACTCACACATTCTGAATTTCTAAAATGTTAACTCCTTTTCCACTGAAATTTAAACTACAACTGGAAGACAAGATTGCTTACATTGGGCTGCGGAAGTATTGATGACAGAATAATAATATAAAAGCACCTCTGCTCTCAAATTGCCAAAAAAACGAAGCCCGAACAAAATATACTAAACAAACAAAATATACTACAATTTAGTATATTTCCATGAGAATTGCCTATCATAGAGAAAATTCAATGTTAAACGACACAGTTATTGGCTGCTGTCTTACAGAGGTCGAAGTTCAAAGTAGAGGCTATCCGGAGAGTGGGCTGTGATTCAAGGTAGGTTTTTAAATGGGTTTGATAAAGTCTTGTAAAAAAGCCAAAGGAGATGCTGCAGTTTTAATGCTAAGTGGCTTTGCATTGGAAACATGCCCAAGGGCTGTGTCTAGCACAGTCGCTTCCTAATGATTGACTGGGAGATCAATGGGGAAGGAATGCACAGGCTTTGTCACCACCTGGACACTCACTCGGCCGGCCGGTGTGTGATGGGCCTTAAGCAGCCGAGGCCCGCGTCCTGCCCTCCGGAGGCCGCCCCCAAACCCCCGGGCACCAGTGCCGGGGATGCGCAGGGCCTGAGGTGGCCACCGCCAGCTCCTCGGAGACAGGCAGAGGCCCCCTTCCAGAGCTGGAGGGGAGGAAGCAGGTTAGAGAGGAGGTTTTATGGGTCTTCATTTCAACACTGCACCAGGTCATTGCCAAATGAATTAAACACTCCCGAGCCCCAGGGCGCGCGAGGTGCGGAAAGCCTGGGAGCGCGCGGGGAGCAGCGAGATGCTCCTGGCTCTTCCTCAGCTCCCCCTTCCTCTTCCTTCTCTCCCGGCTCTTCCCGGGGGCACCTTGTTCCTCCTTTGCCACCCAGCCTCTTGCCACGGGGTCAGTCTAAATCCCCCTCCTCAAGCAGACATACCCTAAGGCCTCTTTCTGGTCCCCATAAATTGGTCATCTTTCTAGTGGGGCGGGTCCATCCCCCACAACAGCTGCCTGGGGAGCGTCTGGCCGGTGCGGACCCTGACTGCGAGAGGGAGAGCAATCTAACTGAGCCTCTCTTGCGACAGTAAATAAAAGGGGTAACGGAGAACGACGCCAGGGCCCTGTTGTTACGGTTAGTTGCTTACATCAGGAACAGTAACACAGAAAGAACAAGTACAACCTCGGGGGAGAAAGGGGTCTGGTTTTCTCAACTCAAAAGTCATAAACGTTTTTTAAAAGGGAGAAAGAAAGAAAGAGAGAGAGAGAGAGGAAGGAAGGAAGGGAGAAAGAAAGGGAGAGAGAAATGTAGAGGAGAAACCACACAGGCAGTTTTTCTGAGCTCAGGGTAGGGACGGGAGCTGAGGCATGTAGGCAGCCTGTGCCCCAAGGCAGAGCCTAGGTGGGCAGTGGGGACGCTGGCCCGAGGACCCCGAATCTGTGACCGCGCCCCACCCCTCCTCAGGCTCTGTGTTCAGAGCTACGATTAGTATTGGGAAGCAGCCATTGTTAATTGATCAGCTAATGTTTATAAAGTGCTTGAAAGACAAGAGAACTACAAACAAGTTTACTAATATTCGTTACTGTTATTAATAAGTTAATATGCTTTTTGAATGTTCGCTTAAGTGCACCGTGGCTCTTTCTTTCTAATGGTTCCAGTGAAGCTTCTCCAGCAATTGGATTCCTGCTTCCTGATCGCCTTCCTCCTCTGCTCACCCAGGGACCAGTGACCTTGGGTGCAGGACTCAGGCCTCCTCACGCCCCGGGGTGATGCCACAGCCCGGTAGAGCCCAGCTCGCCGGGAGTGAGGGTGTGGCGACTGCTGACAAGTTGTTGGTATATTTGTTTCTGATTCATCGTTTTAATTGTCAAGAAGTTTCTTCGGATGAAATCTTCCTCATCGTTAACCACTGCTTGCCCCCAAGATCTTTTTACTCCATTGGAGAGAAGATATTTTCAACACTTTCCAGTATCCTCTGAACACGATGACAGGCTGCCCCTGCATCACACACTCAGTCAGCAGTGCTGTGCACCTCGTGTGTGCACCAAAATTCCAGGCAGTGTGGTGGCCTCATCGCCTGACATTTTAATCCGGGTTTGCGCTGAGAGCGTCAGCAATCGCCACATCTCCAAATTTTGCCTGTGTTTCAAGTTCCCTCCATGCCCTCCTCCATCAGACCTTCCCAGATCTTTCCAGCTAGAAATGGTCTCATCTTTCTATGGCCTCTTGCAGACTTTTCCGTAAACTATTTCTATGTCGCTTATACATTCAACTTTCTCGTTATCCATGTTGGTGATGTACCTCCTTAAGGCAAAGACTATGCCTTGGTCATTGGTTTATCATAAAATACCTTACACACAGTATGTTCTCAATGAATATTTAATGACTAACTTCAGAAGTTCTGACTGCATTTACCCTGAAGAACTACTAGAAAGATTTTTGAATCGTAAACGTAATTACTAGCAGATCTGTAACATCCCAAAGTAAGATTAATATTCTGGATCAGAATTTCCCCATCCTTGATTCTGCACAATAAAGATGACATATCAACATAGGAAATACTGTATTGACAAAAGGATTAAAGGAGATTTCTAGTAAAGTGGCAGACTGACTGCAAACACATAAAAATGCTGGGTGAAATACAGAAAAATTTTAAAAATCATACCACATTTGGAAGAAAGGGAAATCTGCATTGAAAGGGAAATCCAGAAATAGAGAAGTCCAGGACAGGGTGAAAAGCAGGGTGCTGTTCCATGGGGTCTCTGAGCCCCTCTAGCCAGGATGCATTGCTTTCTGCCCAGTGGGTGAGCTGGGACCAGTAAAACTTTACCAGCTGGTGCTGGGAAGCAGCAAGGAAGCTTGCCACCTGGCCAGGACCTTGAAGGGAAGGGGAAAAGCATCTGGGAGAAATTAAAACCCTCAGA
Source organism: Pseudorca crassidens (assembly GCF_039906515.1). NCBI lineage: Eukaryota > Metazoa > Chordata > Mammalia > Artiodactyla > Delphinidae > Pseudorca > Pseudorca crassidens. Next base: position 3,618,384 of record NC_090307.1, on the reverse strand, counting down.
GTGGTGTTTGGCTTTGGTGTGCCAAGCAGAAACTCTGAACTAAGAAATTACCATAAATGTTGGACCAGGACCATTGAAATCATTAGGGGCCCAGAAGGAGCAGAAAATCAAAACAAAGCAAAACCTGGAGGTAAACAGGACGATGGCAAAACGAACCACCCCCTCAGAAGATAAACTCACAGTGAAGTATTTCAATCCACATGACGGAAAGAAGCAAGAGTCAGAGGAGTCCATTACGAGAAGAATCAGGCCCTTCGAGAACCAGAAATGATGCGACTGTATGAACAAATACGAAATAATGCAGCCATAGAGCAAATATGAAATAACATTGAGGCTGAAGACGTTTATAGACATGTTAAAAGTAGAAACATAATAAAATAGGACGATATTTTAAAAATAGGCATAAGCTTAGTTGCCTCTCCCACAACTTCATCCATGAGCCAGGCTGCACTTTGTCACTCGCTCCCCAGGAGTCATACAAGACATGAGGAAGCTAATGCACAGAGGAGAAAATCTGGCCGGTACCACCATGGCCAGGTGGTCAAGGTTCACCTCATCAATAACAAGCGATAGGGCTTCCCTGGCGGCGCAGTGGTTGAGAGTCCGCCTGCCGATGCAGGGGACACGGGTTCGTGCCCCGGTCCGGGAAGATCCCACATGCCGCGGAGCGGCTGGGCCCGTAAGCCATGGCCGCTGAGCCTGCGCGTCCGGAACCTGTGCTCCGCGGCGGGAGAGGCCACAACAGTGAGAGGCCCGTGTACCACAAAAAAAAAAAAGAAAAAAAAATAACAAGCGATATTGACAGGATACATCCTTGGTCCAATGGGATGGAAAGGGTACTTGCCCTCCACAAAACACATAACCTCAGTCTAATCATGAGAAAAACATTAGCCAAATCCCAACTGAGGGACGTTCTACAAAATACCTCGCCAGTCTTCCTCAAAACTGCCACAGTCTTCAAAAACAATCAAACAAAAAAGTATGAGAAACCCTCACAGCTAAGAGGAGCCTAAGGACACAGGATGATTCAGTGCAATGTGGTGTCCTGGATGGAATACCTTACCATGAAGGTATTTAAATGCTGAAATGCACTGACATATTTTCTAAGATTTAAGTCTTGTTAAGTCTTAAAAAAAAAAAAAGGCTGTCCAGAATTCTCACACAGTGAAGGAATACAATATCCTCAAGGACTAAAAGAAAATGCAAACCAACCATCATTTATTCAGGAAATAGAAATTCAACTTTCACCTTGAGGCCTAAGATTTTATTTTTATTTTATTTGGAAGGTCCAAAGGGAAGTCCTTTGAGGTCAAGAAGATACTCCCATGACCTCATCACCTTAGCCTCCCCACCCAACATAATATACCTACTCCTGAAGTTTTCCTTCACTTACAGCCTAAGCTCCAAGGAAAAGGGTCAGTTAACATTTAAATACAAGTGACTTCAACCAGAAAGAAGGTTAAGTTAAAGTCCTTGCATCTTTCATCTTCCAGCATTTGCTTACTTTTGTCCAGAATAGCAGAGCTCCACCTTATACATCTTCCCTTTACAGATGCCTAAGGATTACACGTGTCGATGACATTATCTTACATTGTGCGAGACTTACGTCCTCTGGTAGTAAAAAATAAAAAAGATTGGCAGAGAAGTGAGTCCCTTTCTGTTTTCATTGTTTGGGGCAGGAGTTTAGGTGATGGTGTCAGCAGATGCCTGTGTGTTGTGGGAAGGGCTCTGTGGAGCTCCAGTAGTCAGCCCACTCATGGTCAATGGAAAGAAGACATTTCTGAGGTTTTCTTTAGTGAAATTAGCTATTCGGCCGAGGAGGCCCCCCAACGAGATGCCTATTGCCAGGGGCTGCAAAAAGCACACCTTGGAAGAGCAGTGCTGTAGATATGTTTCTGTCAAAAAGAAAGGAGATAAGCATGCCTAGAATTCACTGCGCAGCGACACAGGCTGCTCCCACCCGGTGGTCCTGTGACACACGTAGCACACAGCTGTCCTAAGGGCAGACTGGACTTGGGCAGGCAGAGGCTCCAAGTCTTGTCAAATGGAATCCACATGACATGCTCTAGTATTTGCCGGCTAACCTTCACAAAATGGAAAAGTGGCTTGAAAGTTTCAAGAAAGAGAACTTCAGCTTTGAGATGATACAACTGGACAGGCAGTTGAAACATGAAGAAATAGCAGAGGTGAACTTTCTCCTACCTCTTTTGTGAGTTTTTCTCGGCCACATTAAAAGGAAAGATTTAATTTCCACAATGATAGGAAGATAATAAAGAAGAGAGACCCTTTTTTTCTCCCTTAACCTTATCCTGTCTGCTCAGGAGGCTCCCGTGAATGAGTACAGGAATGACTGGAGCAATGGCAGTTATTCTGTAACCATGAGGTATCAGCATGAAGAGAAGAATAAGCATGCTAAGAATGGCAGAAAGGAAAGAAAGAGCCTGGGTCCTTGACAGCATCACAGAGCTCCTAGTCCATCCTGTAAGAACTTCTTATTACATAGTTTGTTTAATACCTTCCTGACTTTAACCACTAAGTCAAGTTTTCTGTCATCTGCAGCCAAATGCATACTAACTATAGAGTTTTATATCAACAAAATGATAGAAAGCATTGCTTACTGGAAGAAACAGATGACTGTGTTTCCTTCATCTGCAATTTGTGGTTTAAAATTATGTAAATACATTGTCCCTAAAAAAAAAAAACACCACAGCTGCAAACTTTAGAAACTTAGAAACAGAATCCTCTGATGTGCTTAAAAGTTTTCTTCCCCCCAAAACAGCTAAGAATAAAAATAAAAGACGCATCTTCCTATTAGTTTGCTGGTGCAATTGACTGATAAAGGAAGATGGACCTTTAATAGCAAGAGTTCAACAAAACCTTTACATAAAAGCTCAAAAATCAAATACAGTAGGTGTGAAAAACAAATATAATTTTATTAAATAAAGCTCTTGGTGTGTTTCTCCCACTGGGAATTATGTATCTTTGTGAAGGGTTTTTTATTTCTTAGTTATGACAGCTATTGAAAGCAAGTAGTAAAATAAACTGAACTTATGAATAGACATTTAAATTACTGTATTACAAAACTGAAACCAAAGTTTTCAGAAATAATAAAGCATTATTGCTCTCACTATATTATTATTAATTTTCTACTATTAGCACATAGTAGAAATATTACTTAAAATATTGTTTTTAAATTTATCTAATATTTGAAATTCCTGTTTAGTGAATTTTTTATGAAAACACATGATTCATAATTGATTTATATATTGAATAGATCCTTAACATTTTATACTGTAAAGATCACATGACAAATTTTGAAAATTATTGTTTCCTTTATCAACAGATGTATCATTTTGGCACCTGGCTGCCGGTGCCACCCCCTAACCCTCCCTTGGCCTGGCAGAGAGGTGGATACACAAGAAGGCTCGCATTTTTCTCACGTGTTCTAACGTTGGAGTTTTGGGGGGTTTGCTAATTCCTTTACTTTCTTGTTAGCATCCCAGGATCATCACTTTAGGGACAAGAAAGAAACTTTAAGAAAACATTTTCCATACACACATTACTATATATAAAATAGATAACCAACAGGGACTTACTGTATAGCACAGGGAATCTGTTCAATATTCTGTAATAAGCTATACGGGTAAAGAATCTGAAAAAGAATGAATATATGTATATGTTTAACTGAATCATTTTGCTGTAAACCTGAAACTAACACAACATTGTAAATCAACTATACTCCAATAAAATTTTTTTTAAAAAGAATGCATTTTCCTTTTTCTCATCTATTGCCTTCAAAGGAATAACAACATAAGAAACAACAGTAGAAGAATATAGCAAGCATATTTATCAAACCCTTGGATGAGGCCAGGACAAACGTTACCTCACTTCACATTTAGCCAAATTCTCACGTACAAAAACAGAGGACCAGGTTTTGTAGGAGATAAAGATGAAACAAAAACTTCCAGTTTTCAAAAACTGATGATTCCCAACTTGTAAATGGAAAGGCATATAGTTGAGGCAAGGAATCCATTGAGTTCTGGAAAAAAACCACAAGACGCTACGTGACTGAGAAATGACTCAGATGAACATTCTTTTTGAAAAGATGAAAAATTAAAAATGGAGTCTTGGGTTTTCCTGGCATGACGAAAGGTATTAACAGAGAAAACCGAAGCCGAGTTTTTCAAGTCACAGAAAGCAGCCTTGAGCAAACACACCAGCTCTGAGAAAGTCGCTGCCCAAAGAGATTAACTCATACCCAACATGTGCTTCCGGTGAGGGGATAGGGCTGGTGGGGTGCGAATGAATGAATAATAATACCTCACCTCTCTTCTGCTTAAACATACTTCCTGATGGGAGCAGATTGTCAAAAAAAGGCCCCATGAAAATGACTAGAAGTGCTCCTGGCAAACTAGTCCAATTTTCCGTTAACTCAATTATTAAAGAGGAAGTAGGTCACTCTCTTCCTCAAATTGATCTTTCTACCAGGAACTCGGTTTAGTTTTCTAATTGTTTTTAAATTACTATAATTTTTTAACTGAGCCATGATTTCCTTATAAAAAGCTCTAAGACAGGCGAAAGCAAAAAGTCAAGTTCAAATATTTACTGTTTTGTCATTGAGCAGTTAAAAACCTACTTCAATTAATTCTTATCTACTCTATTTTAATCTACTATTATTGAGCAGCTGAGCTCTGTAGTCTGCAGGAAACATTAGAAATAAAACTCTGAGTTCAAGTATAATTTGAATGTCTGGGTTCTTGGGCAAGCCACTTAATCTCTGGGTCTGTACAAAGAAAGGGGAATGCCGGCTTACCTTCCAGGGCTAGTGGGAAGATTAACTAATTAATAATCGTTGAGTACTTTGAAAGTATAAGGTGATATGCAAATGCTACGTAGTATTATTATTAATGTTTCACTTAAAATCAGAGCTTGCAGGGATAATCATTTTTGATGTAAGAACATAGTGAATATTCCAGAATGAATTCTTTAATATTATTTAAATCTTAAAGGGAAATATGCAACTGAATATTTTGATGCTATCGTGAAATAAATATAATAATAACTTGCCATTTTATTTAAGGGAGGACTAGCTAACATATAAACTTCTAGAAAAGAAGAGAAAGAATATGTTTTAAGGGCTTTTTCAAGTCCAGAAAGCCTTGGGGACAACTCAGTTCTAAACCGTATAATTTTATTTGGATGGGTCAAATTCTAGGCAAAAAACCCCCAAACAAACAAACTTCTAAAGACTTCCTTAAATGTAAGATCTGACCCTAAAACTAGGAGAAAACAGGGAAAATGTACCTTGACATTGGTCTTGGCAATGATTTGTTGGATGTGACACCAAAAACACAAGCAACACAGCAGAAAGCAACATGTTGGATTACATTAAACTTCTGCACAGCAAAGAAAATAACCAACAAAATGAAAAGGCAAACTATGGAATGGGAGAAAATATTTGCAAGTCATATATCTGATAAGGGGTTAATGTCCAAAATAAATAAGGAACTCATACAACTCAACAACAAAAATCATCATCATCAAATTAAAAATGGGCAAAGCACCTGAATAGACACCTTTCCAAAGACATCCAAAGAGCCAAGTACACGAAAAGGTGCCTGATATCACTAAGCATCAGGTAAATGCAAATCAATACCACCGTGAGCCATCACTGGCTACTATCAGAAACAGCAAATGTTGGTCAGTCTGTGGAGAAAACAGAACCCTTGTGCGCTGCCGTGGGAAAGGTACATTAGTGCAGACACTGTGGCAGACAGTATGGAGTTTCCTCAAAAAATTAAAAATAGAGCTACCATGTGATCCAGCAATTCCACTTCTAGGTATATATAATCGAAGGAAAAGAAATTGCTATGTCAAAGAGATATCTGCACCCCTATGGTCACTGCCGCATTATTTATGATAGCCAAGACATGGTAGCAACTAAGTGTCCGTTGATGGTTGAATGGTAAGGAAAATGTAAAATATCTATCTCTATATAATTCAACTATGGGAAAGAAGGAAATCCTGCCATTTGCAACCATACAGATGGACCTTGAGGGCATTATGCTAAGTGCAAAAAGTCAGAGAAAGACAAATACTTTATGATCTCGCTTATATGTTGAATCTAAAAGAGCTGAACTCATAGAAATGGAGCGTAAAATGGGGATTGCCGGGGGTTCAGAAAAATGGGGAGATTTGGTCAAAGGGTACAAACTTTCATTATAAAAAGAATAAGTTCCAGGAATCTAATGTACAGCCTGGTGACTGTAGTTAACAATACTGTATTGTACACCTAAAAGGAGCCATGAGAGTAGGTCCTAAATGTTCTCAACATAAAAACAACAACCGAATGGCAATTATGTGACGTAAAGAATATGTCAGCTAACTTTATTGTGGTAAACACTTTATAATATATGTGTAGCAAATCGTCACGTACACCTTAAACTTACCAATGTCATATTTCAATTATATCTCGATAAAACTGGAAAGAAAGTAATGAAACTAAAAAGAAACTTCCTATAGGGTAACCATCGCTTTTATTGACTGAGTATTCTAATAATATTCTATGAATATTATCTTTATATTATATTCTATGAATATATTATGCTTGAATAATATTCTATTATTTTATATATCATTCACTTATAAATTGTACTGTACTTCAAAAATATTTTTCAGAGCTCATACTCTTAACACTTGTAAAATTAATATTCAAAATTTAAAAGACACAAACATAAGAAAAGACAAATTTAACAACAAAAGGTCTGTATATTAACGCAGCAAACATCATAGCGTTTGTATATCAATTTATATTTTACAAAGCACATTTCAAAAAAAGCTCATTTAAGCACAGATTGTATTCATCTGTGAGCCTCTTAGCAACCAAAGTGAAAAAAATAGTTAATATAGTCTTAACTAAAAAAAGGAAGCTTATGAATTTTCTTGGCCTATTTCCTGAAAGAATGTGTTACTTGGACCTTACATTAATGACTTGGGAAACAGCTGGTGTTCATCTTTATTAATATTTTGTAAAATAACAGAAATTGTCTTCCTATGGAGTTTTGCCGATTCATTTCTATACGTTTGCAGAGCTTCCATCTCAAAACCCTAATTCAGTGCTGACAAGTCTTCAAGAGCATAAGCTAACATGGTCCAGATAAATGAAGAGCACACCTCAAACTTTTTCATTGTGTTGAATGCTAATGCTAAAAGTTAATGAAATAGAATATGCTGAGTGTGTGTGTGTGCGCGCGCGCGTGCGCGCTCTAATCAATTAAATAGGGAGCTTTCTAATTAGAAACATTAAAATTCAGGCCCTGAACGTGAATGTAAATGGCAGCTATTACAAACATTTAAAAACCATAGGAAAACAGGAGTGCAGTTTTTACTCATCTTTATGTGCGACGTGAAGTACAGGAGAAAGGAAATTAATGTTTGCGAGATGTAACAGTGGACCCGGTGCTTGACAGATATTTTCTCATCGATCTTCCCAACAATAGTCTGATGAAAAGATTTTACCATTTTACGAAAGAGGAAACCAAGGTTTGGGAAGGTTAAACATCCCGGTATCTGAACGTGGACCCTTCACGGCACTGCCAGTCACATTCCACGCTTCCACCCACACACAAAAGCTATTTTTTATTTTGTTTAAAATCAAACCACAGTCATTAGACCCAAAGGTCAATATTGTCTCAAGTGTGGATCTCGGTCTATGACTTTAATTTTTTCAAACAAAAGTCTTAGTTCCACTTCTGATGTATCCTTGCATTACTGGTACCTGTTCCTTTTTGCTAACAGGAAAAAAAAAGAATCCTGATATTCTCTTATGGCTTCACAGACAGGCAAATAGTCTGAACTTCAATTACATTTACTACATCAGAAAACAGAATATGCTTGATTTTGTCCTTTAGACATAACCTAATGACAGACCAATATTGAAAGTAAGCAATTGCCTGAAGTCCATTTCAATTCACAGCATCCAATATGTCTAGTATAAAATAATAAAGTGTTCCTAGAAATATTAGAAGAAACACCATTATTTAATTACCATAAGGCCTTCCGGAAGAGAAATAAAACATGATTTACGCGGATGAGCAAGGGGTGTGGGGAAGACTGAAAAGATATTATACAGATGAAGCATGAAATATGCTAGTAGAAAAGAAAGCAAATTGTGGACCAGTCAGCAAAATGCTAGATGAAATGTTAAAATAAAATAATAAAGAGGGAGAAATAGGTTCTATAATGATATTTTGTATTATTGAGGGTGAAACAAACAGTTGAAGCGTAAAGGGGAAACAACACTTCTGAGATTCAGTCATGTTTTTTCAAAGTCGACAGGAAAAGAAGTCATGGAATAAACTTTTAAATTTTTATTTCTCATAAGATGGTATATTCCTTGTAGAGCATCAGATTAGGTAAGCAACTGGTTTGGTCGTAAAAGCCATTGGGCCTATAAATGGAGGAACCACATGGCTAGAAACAAAATAACAAGTATATAAAGAAGATCTATTCAATGAGAGATGGATTAAGAACAAAAAATTAATTAGGAAATATGCATAACAGTCTTGGTAATCAAGTAATCAAAAATTTCCAGGAAAACTTACTCTAAAACGTCAGCTATTTTACTATATAGTTTTGAGATTTACTCTTCAGAAATATAGCTAGGAGATGCCAGATCAGTAGCAGAAGTTTGGATGTGTAGCAATAGATGAAGCAGGTCAGCATGCAAATTCACTTTATAAAGTGCTTCAAACACCATGAAATAGTTTATGAGCACTTCCTCTCTCTGTGAAGATGTGAGTTTTTCTTTCTTTGTGATATAGCCTGAGTCTCAACACCTCCATTGTTTCAAGGGATTCCTACATGCATTACAAAGTGTAGGTTTGGGACATGCTAGGATCTTAGTTATTTCCCTTGGTCCAAAAATAATAAGGCTTATTTCATTTGAATTAATATAAGAAATGAAAATAAATAAATTTAAAATAATATATAATATACATTTAATTATATATATTTTAAATATATATAAAGGATCTTGTAAATATTGATTGATAATTTTTAAAAACTATAACTTGAGTAAAATGGCAACATCTTGATCAGAGGATGCTACATTGCCTTGAGAACTTAGAAGGACTGGGTTTATTTCTTGCTCTTATTATGTGTCCTTTGGGGGCCAACTGGGGGCTTTGCTCTGCACTGTCTCACCCTGGGACCTGGATGACCACAGCACCTGTTGTGACACTGCGTGGACACTGGCAGAGGAAAGAGACCACACCCTGGATAGTCTTTCCTATCCATGACGTTAGTCATTTGAAAATAGAAGTGAAGTTATATAATTTATATCCTTTGAGCCCAATAATTCCATTCTAGAAATGTTCCTCAGGAAATAAAAAGAGATGCTGTTAAACGCCTGTTTTCAAAGATATTTGTTACAACGTCCTTTTTTTACAATTGTGGAAAATTGGAAGCATCCTCCACGTTCAAGGAGAAGAATGACTAATTACAGGTTTGACAACGCCATAGCGGCCATTAGATTATGTGGGTACATACTATTTAATGATGTGGGGAAACGCTCACATGTAATGTTCAGTGAATACAAGCGGCATGAAAATTCATATGTAAAGTAAGTCTCCAGGGAAGCGGGCAGGAAGGTGACTCAGCAAAATTGCTCACAGTACTTATCCTTGGGTCCAGTGACAGCAACAATTTCTATTGTTTTCTTTATAGTCAGTGGTATTTTCCAAATTTTCTGTGATGAAGATGTGTTCATTTTAGAATTAGAATAGAATGATGAATAACTTACAATTATAATACTTAAGGCTAGTATGGGTGCAGTGAGCCTTGAAAGCTTGGACTCCGTGGGTGGGAGGAGGAATTGGTAAAACCACTCCAAACAACGAAATACTGCAACAGTCTTAAAAGGCATTCATGCCCATCGGATCCCTGATTCTATCTTTAGAAAGATAGCCAAAGCATATAACAAGTGTTATTTATTCGAAAATAAATTTCTCTACCTAAAATTAAAGAAAATATGACTAAACCTGATTACACAAAAATATGACTCTTCTTTATATCCATAAATTTATAAATAAAATTTCATGTCTGCCTACTTGGGCAAATAACAGGTGGGAAAATTATTTGATAAATACCTTTTTTTTTTTAGAAATACATAGCCATGTATTTATATTTCACAAGCAAATATTTATATATTAATATGAATGTAAGTAATATACAAATGATATGTATGTCTTGTGGTTATATTTTATCCTGACAAAAATTACCTATATGTCCATGAATAGCCATGGGTTACATAAACTTTGACCATCGATGCAATAGAACATGCCTATGATATGTTAACTTGGATATAAATTTCCTAGAGAAGACAACATCAGTTAAGTAAAAAAGTTTGAAATGGAGAAAAGACTCAAGGAAATACTCAGGAATATGTTAGGTGCATGTTATGGAAACTTTTCATTTATATCTGTATTGGGGGGTATTTTCAGTTTTTCCTCAAAGTATACTTTTATAAAGAAGAAAATCTATTTAACTTTTTCAAAGTCAAAAGAAATATTGGTTGGAGTTGAAAGGGAACTATTAAAGAATTTTAACATTGAATCTTAAAATTCCAATGCATCCCAAGTATCAACACAGTTTTTTTGACCATTAATTTCTTCAGGAGGAATATTTTAACATCTTTTTCTTGTCTCATTCTTTAATTGGTATGACATTGATACACCAATTCAGACATCTAGCTCAAAGAAAACCAGTGAAGATTTTTTTCATTACACATTTTGTGATGAGAGGGAAAATTTGCCTCGACAAGCTTGCAAAATTTCCTTGGAATGAGGAAATTGTTTTAGGTGACTCATCTATACCAATGTGCCTGTCTGTTGTGGGTAATCCCTCTATAAAGCTTTTTGAATGAAAGAACTGTTTATGACATCAAGTCACTAAATTATACTCCTGCCTACAAACTGGTAGAAAGGAAATAAAAGTAACCCGCTTCACTATAGCCGAAGAGAGATTTAGAGATGAGCGATGCTGGCCAATCAAAACCGTCAATGACACACACTGTGGTTGAAATGAATGGTACCCACAGGCTCACAAAATCCAGCCACGGCCAAAATTATTCATATGTGCTTTAAGATCTCAGCAAGGTAAGGAAGAAAGAACATCCGTAATCATTGTCTTATTCAACTAAAGTATCCACAAATGACACTTTCTTCAGGCCATGGTTCTGGAATTAGGGACAAAATTATTGTAGAATCACAAATGTTAATGAGGAGACTGAGTCACTTGAAAATGCACCACCTAAATCTATAAGGATGGATAATTGTGTTTGTATTGAATTATGAGGAATATTTAAAAAAAAAACAAACAAACTACTGTGGCGTCTAATGACCTGATTTGTAGTTCTAAGCTCTGTGATTGACCAAAAGACTTTGAGCAAGTCATCAAATTTCTTTTTTTTTTCCTCATCTGTAAAATGGGTATAAAAAATAACCATTTCAAAATGTGGGTTTTGAAGCTCAAACTCAGAAAGAAAAATAAATAAGCCCTGTGTAAACGGAAGAAATCCCTGTCAACAGTAAAGTGCTTTACAAAGGAAGCGACGTTATACTAGTTCATTGAACAGGGAGCTTTGGAACCTGCCAAGCACTGTGCACTGGGGAAACAAAATGAAGGTTTCAAAATCTCAGCCATGCCTTGAATTCATCTCAAAATTACAGTCAGAGACTGATTGCATCACCTGGGGCAGTCCACCATAAAGAAGCCTTCCCTGCATCATCTCATCGTCCATAAAGACAGCCGCCATCTGCAGGACCAGCCCCTGATCTCCTGCTCTCCCCAGGTCCAGTCAATACCGGAAGCAGATATGTAATGCCCACATCCTAATGATTCTGCAGCCAGCTCAGTCCTGACCCAGAGCATCTAATCTGAAATTAGTAAGCGTCCAAGTGCTTTTTAATTTAAAGCCACTAGAAAGAAGGGTGCCGCTAAACACCATTTGTGAAGAAAGTATCACGATGAGAATGACGGAAGAAAGGTAGGTTGGGCATCTGTGAATTGCAAATGTACTTCTGTGCGTAACTAGCCCTAAACTGCCTGAAAATCAATGAATTGGAAAGGAAAGTTATTACATCTGCCCACAGTAGCATGTGGCCATAACTGTAATTGTTTCATTTTAGAATATGAATCCTTTGGGTTTTCTCTTTAGTAACTTATCCTGTAACTTCATCACAACCCTTAGAGTTGCACTGAAACTCAGAAGACGAAGCCATCCACTGGGTCTTGAAACCAGGAGGAGGAGCTATGTGTCGATCAGCAAGTGAAGAAAACAAGAAATGATGCCCTGTTTTTCTTCCCACACTCCTCCCTCCCTCCCTCCCCTTCCTTCCTTCCTTTTTCCTCTTTTCCTCTTTCCTTCCTTTATTTCTTCCTTTCTCCTCACATTCAATAAATACTTACTCACTGCTTCCATGCCATGCTTATGGGAATATAAAAATGAAATGGAACTACCATATTTCTAAGTATAACACAAAACCATAAGAAAGGAGAAGCACCGAATTTATTATGTGTTTTTCAGAAGATTTCAGCAATTCTTTCTATGATATGTATCAAGGAAAATATACAAGAGTGCAGGGAATAGTGGAATTTGGGGCTTTTCCTAAACTGGCAAAGAGAGTGACTTAATTCAGGGCCAGTATATATTTAAATTCTACAATTTGAAAAAATCTGTTCCCTGGATAATAGCAAACAAAATGAAAAAATGATGGCCGGGTTCAGGGGTTGGTGTACGGGAGACGGGGGTAAAGATGCTTAAAAGAGTACAAGGTCGCATACTATCTGAAAATTTCAGTGTGGTAACTATTTTAAATAGACATATGCGATAGGACTGGGTTTGAATTTGATTTCTTTTTCTCACAAATGAAAAGCTTTCTACCAATAGGTCCCAAACACTGTGCTAGACCCACTGGGAGCTACAAGGATGAGCAAGAAGTGGTCTCCAACTTCAAGAGGCACATGGAGCCTGGAGAGGGAGAGAGAGAAAGAGAATTTATCTTCTCACGCTAAAAACTTGATGAACACGGGAATTAGTGCAAGCAAAGAGGGACCCAGAGCACAGAAATACAAGGCTGGAAGAAGATGAAAACTGCCTCGTGGCTTCTGGGAGGCACGTGGGGAGATAAACTGGGATTTTAAAAGGGTGGGGAAGGGAAGCAAGAGAACCGAGGGTTTCAAGGAAGAGCAGAAGCAAAGATAAGCGATGACAGATATGCCCACGTGTGTGGTGCTGGGATGGAGACGGCAGAGGCCAGTTCGGAACTGGAGACTCACTGGGTGGTGGCGGGGGGTGGGGGGGACTTGGTGGGTGAAGAATTACTCACAGAAGGAACCACGGCCAATGCTGCCAGCCGCAGTGGTCCTCTGTCTATTGCTGGCTAAGTGTGCTTGTCCTCTGGTCCACACAACTGCGAAGGTCAGTGCCCTTACGGACCCTTCTGCCCCGGGATCCCTGCGGTGGGCAGTCCTTGACTTTGTGTGCAGCGTCTGAGGTCATCCTGGGAGGTCGCGTGTACGGGGGTGATATGGCAAAGTCACATTGTGAAGGGCATCCTGGTACCCTGGGGCCCATCACTAGGGCGATGTATCAGGTGGACCGCTCATTAAAGCGCGTGCACTCCTTAACTTGTGTTTTCCTTGTCTCCTAACACTCCTGGGATGACATGATTCTGGGAGACTTCTAGATTTACAGCGGTGAGGCAGCCAGTCACTGACAGCAAAAGCATTGCCAAAGCCTTGCTTGTTTTGAACTTGCCGATGGCAAAGCTGTGCTCCCCAACCAGCCTGTCTCCTTCGGGCCCCCCTCAGTCCCTATCTTCTGGAAACGTGCATGCTGCACGTTCATTTTAAGAGCGAACAATGAAGAAATTACAATCGTTTCCATGCACGGGTATTCTGATGAGGACCGTGTGATAATAGCTGCAGTTGCATGAAAAGCTGAAACTTTTCAGTTACAGGAAAAGCTCCTACATGTGGGTAATTATGTCCCGATTCGAGGCTTTCCAAAAGAATGAAACAATATATACATAGTTTTATTTTGTTTCATTTTGTTTTCTCCCAGACTAATGGAGAAAAGAGGGGAAAATAATATCCTGGCTAGGTATGAAAAACTAACTGATTGTGACGGTAATAGATGATTACGTCATGCATCACCATAGCAACTCAACTTATAAAACAACAATTATGTTAGCAGAGTTACTTGAAATAGCTTTCTTGATAGCTGATATACAACCCCAGTGAAAAGATGAGACGGATAAATAGAAAGATTTGTTCTTTCAATTGAGGTTTGATTCACTATTTTTCTCTGTTCTTGATTTTTCCCTATTATACTCTGAACTTCTTTAGAGGAAAGAAATATCCTTTTGTCTCTTTGATGGAATAAAAGCAATGCTTAAACCTTTCTCTCTACCATTTTCGGCTTTGGAAGAGGGCTACCATTATTTACTTTACTCAAAAGGGAACAAAGCCCACGTTCAACAAGTACAACACATGTAACAATAAGAAAAATATCATGGGGAAGTATTTCCCCAGAACAAAAAATAGAATGAAACTAAAGCGTCAATGAAACCAGCTACAAAGTTCCCTCCCATTTTGCAGGCACAAAATGGAAGGGGTCTGAATGTGTTCCTTGTGTAAGTTAGATTTTATTTTTGGTTTAAATCCACAGTATGAAAGAAACATAATAGGCTAGATTTACCTTGTAGAATTGGAATTTGTATTCAAATCTACCTTGCACCTACCTTGCTACAAACTCCTTTTAATGTTTAAAAAGCTGTTTGACGTCTACAGAATTAAAGTGTTCCTAATAATTTAGGCACCTAATAGACTTACTTTACAGCCAATGTTTTCCTTCTTTCTCTTTTTTCTTTTCTTTCTTTCCTTCTTGCTTTTTTTCTCTCTTTTTTCAAGAAATGTGGAAAACATTAGCTAAAATTGTGTTGGTCTGCACAATTTTATTCTGTTAAAGACAGGTTTTCTGATACATTTAGCCCTTTCAATGACACTAATAGTCTCTGGAGACATATGGGTTTTCCTCTGTGTAACAATTAAGTCCATTTCAATGCTATTTGGAAAAGCTGAAACAATTCAGTTACTATATGTCTCTTCCTAGGTCTGTACTGTAAGCCCAGAGGAAAGCACCAGAAGTTACCTAAATAATAAAGCCTTAGCCAACTTCAGACGTCCACCAAAGTTTCGCTTTTTTCATATTTCACTCCTTATTTCACTTCTCTCATTTCTCACAGAAGGGGGATAATGAGACCTTCTGAGGTGTGTGGTGGTCGGAGGAGAGACTCAGTAATGAGCTCTATGAATCACACTGGGTGCTTTTCTGCCCTCCCTGGAGTTTGAAATGTGTTTCCCACCAGAAGTAAGGGTAGTTTATTGGACTTACTTATTTTATTTTTTTAATCAAGTAAGCTAGGATAAATATGTGTGCAAATTAAACACATGCATTCTGCTTTTCAGAGGAAAGCACACTTGTATAAGTAGAAATCTGTTCAGAATATATATGTGTATGTTGCCCAATTATGAAGCTCAATTATAATCAAATTATTGCTGCCTGAGAAATAAGGAAGTCGGAGGAAGTAACTTAGTGAATTCCATATCTGCACATTTGGCCCAGCTCATACTTTTAAGTTTAATCATTGGGAGGAAAGTAGAAGGCCAGGAATGCATCCACTTCAGCAAAAAGTCCCCAGGTAATATATTCACTTCTCTCAGACATCTGATCTGTTTAAATTACCTTATTAGAAAAATTGCTGGCAAAAGTGTTTGGGTTTTTTTGTTTTTTTTTTTTTAACATGGGCACATGTTCTTTTGTCATTCTTTGGGAGAAGAAATGGAGATTCTTAATAAAGCTGGAAAAATGATTTCAAGATTTTGAAGACTTGAAGGAATTATTGATGAGTTTCCATCTTCCTGGTATCTAGTCTCTGAAACCAGAAGAAGCTTCAAGAAGCAGCAAAAGGAAACAACCACCAAAACAAACAAATCAGCCAAACACAGGACCCTCCACAGAAACCTGGTTTTAACTGTTAATCAAATTGAGATCATGGTAAACATAAACATCTCAGGTGCTGCTTTTTTTCCCACAATTTCCTCTTAAATTTATTAATATAATAATACTCAGGAAATAGAGAATCTTGTCACGGGTCCTTGTGAGATATCTAGGATGAGTCAGAAACATGGATTTTCTTCATTGTTTGCCACCAGACAGTAAGAATGCCAATGTAAAGGAAATCTCTCTCCAGCCCATAGCAATCTGTGTTCTTCCAGGATTAGTTCCCCCGCCCCTCCTGCAACAATCAAACAAGCAATAGCACAGGGCGTCGCAAATTCCTCTCCACGTGGTTGTGCAACACTCCACCATGGTTTTGTCCTGGACATCTATATGTCCTGTCTCCTCAGGGACATGGTAGCATCCTTAAAAGCCAAGGGTTGGTACTTGCTGATACCAATGACCCTACCATGGTGTTTAAAAATTTTGTGAGCTAAAGTCAGGCCCTCCCAGGATTTGTGGGTTAAGAGTCACATTAAAGTTACCCTACACCACAAAAACATACCCATGAAAAGCAAGGAAGGAAGGAAGGAAGGAAAGAAGGAAAGAAGGAAAGGGGGGAGGGAAGGAGGGAGGGAGGCAGGGAGGAAGGAAGAAAGAAAGGACCAAGGAAACCAAGGTAGTAAGCGTCTCACCATGGAAGCATGAAAAAGGAAATTATTTTTGCAAATCCAAAAGAGAAATAAAGTAAATATGGATTTATTATCCTATACATATATATTTATAGTAGTGAATGAGGAATTTCTTCAGTATTTGGATTAAGTAAGTTGAAGATGTATGTATTTTTATATAGTTAATGTTGAATAAACAGTTATTTTTTCAGCAAGTTTTCTCGTTCAAAACTATATAATAAACCATTTTATTGTTTCAAACAAGAGAGTTGTAAGATAAATGAAAATGTCTGAAAGGAACTTTAAAGTAGTCAGAGAAGGCAATAGATTTTTAAATGCAATGCATTTTTAAGTAATTAATTTTTGTAAAATCCTTTCAAATTGTCCACGGGAACGCAATTTCTATGGTAAATGTAAAGTGGTAGGTTTGAAGCTTATACTAGAACTTCAATATTGAAATACTAAATGTACAATTTTTATTTCTTTCTCTGTGTAATTGGACAAAGAGAAAGTTTACTGGCCAGACTAACATAAGAGGAGAAAGGGATCAATACAATTTTCAAACTAAATAAGTTCTCACTGCTTTTTTTATTTCTCTTGTCATTTATGAAGCAAAATGCCATCAGTGTGTCTGTCCACATTTTTAATAAAAATCTCTAAGCCGGACAACGTTGTTGACATCATGATAATGGCTACCTAAATTTCTCCTGGGTATTAGAATATTAAAATATCATTTGAAATTGTTAATTTTCCATCATAACCAGGTGTCTCATCCTATTTACCTTAAAATTAACAGGATTGTTATCAAATTCATACAATATTTGAATATATATAAGTCAGGAACCATGTAAAATGCTTAGAATTGAAAATAAATGGCCCAACAAAAAAATTTAAAAATAAATAAATGCCCAGTTTCTAAGATTTAGGAGCCATAGAATTTGGTTGAGTTCAATTTATGTATGATTTCTAACCAAGAACACATTGACCCGATTTGAAAAACTTTATAATTCCATAAAAAATGTTTTTATTGTTTGTAATTTTGTTTTCTTATTTATTATTTATCTCAAATGTTAAGTTTAACGACAAAGCAGGATTAAAGCTAATTCAAAATTCAGAGGAATGCTGTCAGACCAAAGTCCTTCAAACAGTATTTAAGTGAGTCGTGTCAAGAATAACTTTTTTTTTTCAATTCTTACCAATTGAAGATAATATTTTCTCATTCTAGTCAGACGAGCATAGACTTTGGAATAAACACAATCTGGGTTCAAATCCCAACTGCCTTTCTTACGCGCTCAGGTAAATTACTTTCCCTGTCGGAAGAACCATTTTCTCGATGTTAAAAATGCAGTCCTCTGAATGACCCAGGAATGCAGGGTTTATAGAGTCCTGGGACAAATGAGCAGCATTTCGTGGTAACTCAGCTTCATTAACCAGAAGAAATGTAGCCTACCTTTGAAATTACAAAAATGTGATCGTTTTCAATAAAAAATATGGGTATGTGTGGAGATTTAACATTTAAAATGTTTGCAGGACAAACCTATACTTTATGCTTCTGGTGGAAGGTCAGATCACCCTTAAGCATTTATTTTCAATTTTAAACAATTGTAGGAAATGTATGGATTCTATTTATTTCAAATAAACAGGCCAAGTTTGTTTTGCAGTAGATCATGAAAGGATGTGCTTGTTACAACAATGACAACAGGAGACCAGTTGGGTAGATTTCAAGACTGTGGAATGTGGCATTTTAGACTCTAGCTCCAGCCCCTCAGGTCCCAGCTGTGTTACTTTGGATAAATTACTTAACCTCTCTGAGCCTCAGCATACTCACTTAAAAACGGGATGTTAATTGGATTATTACTATAATTTCATAAGATAATGCCTGCAAGGTGCTTAGCACAGTACTTGGCACAGATAAATGGCCCACAAATGTCAGCTGCTACAATATTGATGCTGCTGCTTATAATGATGATGATGAAGACTGTGATGATGTTGCCAAGCAGACTTTCCAGGGACACAGCAAGTAAGTAAACATCTTACTTCTTTTAAATTATGGAAGCACTGCTCTTAAAGGATTTGGCTGGACCACAGCTTTCGTATCTCAAGAGCTGAGGTCTCCCAGCTCCATGGGGCGTTAAAGTGGATGCAACATGGAGGAAGCCCAAGACCGGAAACACTTATTTCCATGATTATAACCTGGAGTTCCATGCAGGAGAGCCATGGCCTGGGAGATATTTCAGCTTTAATATTCGGAACAGGCCACGCTTGAAGGAGAAGAAATCGTGTTTGGTGCTTGGTTCTCAATTCGTGAAGACGTGAGATTTTAGATATCTTCCCAGGGTCAAAATAAGCCAAGCAAAATACTCTTATCATTGAGAAGCTAACAAGGAGAACTTCAAATCATCTTTAATTTATGTTTATAAGTTTGATGGGGACAGCAGCAAGAAAGCATTCTCAGATTACACATCCATGTATTTCACGGCCAGGATCAATTTTGATATTTAGTGGAACTATCTAAAAACACAACTATACAGAATCAGGAAGCCACAGGTCCCGTCATTTTCCCATGCACAGAAGTAAAAACGTGTGCGTAATTCCGTGCTAGTTCTGTGCCCTGATGCGAATAGCACATGAGCCACGGGATCGAGGTCCCCAGGATGTAACCCCGATCTCATGCCTGACCTGAATATCACCACCACCACCTTCCACAACTCGACTGTGCCTGACGCTTGGTGAAAATGCTGATTTCCAGCAACCAGCACACGAAGGCATCGTGCAGTGAGACGCTGTCCAGCTGCCCATCATCCCCTAGCAGGCTTGCTACCCTGGACATGGTGAGGAGGGTACCCGGCCCCCGCTCGCTCCCAAACAAGGCGATCCCGCATGGTCCCAAATGACAATCTCATGTCTCCCAAATTATCAAGCCTCACAGTCTCCCCACGGCCTTCAAGAGAAGCCAAATGACTCAGGAGTTCGTGGAAAGAACAGTGGACACCAGAGGGGCTTAGCAAAGGCGCATCAGTGAGAGAAGGCAACGTGTATTAGACCTGCCACGCGGAAAGTTACTGTTACCTTCTTTTAAAGAGGTTAGGGAAAGAAAATAACATTTTCAATCATGCCGTTGAGTTTGAGGAATCTATATTAAATACTTCCTAGGTGTCAACCACTGAGCTAGTGGAGGGGATGCGTGGTCATGGTGACCGGCAGAGTGTCTGCCCTCAGGGACATTAAGTTCTAGAGAGAACTTAATGCGTTCAGTGAGTTGGGGTGAAGAACAGCTGCCCCTGCCCTGCACCCCACGCCCCGACAAAAAAGGCATCCACATCCTAACTCCTGGTCCCTGTGACTACTTGCCTAAAAAGCAAAAAGCGACTTTGCAGGTGGGATCAAGTGAAGGATCTGCAGGGGAGATTATCTTGGTTATCCACGTGCCCCTCAGTGCACCCAGTGTCCTTAAAACTGAGGGTCAGAGGGAGGCTGAGCTCCGGAAGGGGAGGCACCCTGGGACCCCAGGGACAGAGACGGAGTGATGCTGCCCCAGCGCCCGGGACCACCAGAAGCCAGAGGACATAAGAACAGCCTCTCCCCTTTGATTTCAAGCACTGCTACTCATTCCAGACTTCCAGCCTCCAGAACTGAGAGAGAATAAGTTCCTCTCGTTTTAAGCCATGAGGTTTGAGGTCATTTGCTACAGCAGCCCAGGAAAATACTATAGACACTGAAAAAGTAAGAAATAGGTAAATTAAGTGATCACAGATGGTTTTCAGGGCCTCAGAGGAAACAAACAGAGCGTGGTAAGAGAATAATTTGGGAGACAGCTCACCCCTCAGGAGAACCCCTGGGCCTTGCTGCTTGGGGGTAGAGACCCTCGCCCTCACCCACGCCATCTCCAGGGACCACTTTCCGCTCTGAGGCTTCCCTTTTCCAGCCATCCTGTCTCGGTCTGGGGCACCTGAATTGGGAGCCTGAGACGGATGGTGACTCTGCTTTCTCGCTTCACCCCCATCAGCCACTACGTCCACTCACGCATCTCCTGATCTGCGCCTCCCTTCATCTTCTCGGACGTATCCCTACTCATGACTCACCTGGATTACCTGAGTCTCCTATTTTGTACCTCAGTCTGCAGCTTACCTGCCGTCAGCCCATGCAGCCATCTTCCAAAAACCCTAATGCAGTTTTCCTGCTCTGAGCATCCTTCCTGGCTGCCTGCTGCTGGGAAGACCGAGCCCACTGTTTGGACAAGGTCTACGGGCCCTTCCTCCTCTCCTTCTCAGGCTCTGAGCCTGAGTACTGAACCCCTTGCGTGCCTCCCCCATGCTGTGCTCCTTTGCCCTTGGGCCTCCACGTGTTTTATTTCTTCTCCTAGAAGCACTTCTTCCGTTCTCCAAGTTAGGCTTCAAGGCTCCATTGATGTGTTACTTCTCAAAAGACATGGCCCTGTTATGTTGGGCTCTAGTGGTCCCTCCCCTCCTTCCCCACTGCCCTCCTCAGACCATATCTTCATTCTTTCGTTTAATGACTGCCTCACACTGTAATCTCCAGGAGGGCAGGAAGTTTCCAATTCATTACGATTTCTTGAGGAGGATTAGAAAAGGATGGAGATCTACCCCATGAACTAGATCTTCCTTGGGAGTGTGTCGGGGTATATATTTTTTCATCAATATAGCATTGCGGTGAACAAAAATAGACCCAGAACATCTTGTTTAGTGGTACCAGGAAAGAGGCAAATAACAGAGACAGGTCCAAATGTGTCATGTCGCAGAAGACATGCTGCCCGGGGGGCTCTTTCTGGAGCCAGCACCTGAAAAGCAGCTCTTCAGCAGTGACCGTGCACGACATTCCAGGTGAGAGAGGTGTCACGAGAAAGTTCATCACAATAAAGCAACGGAGTTTACAACTGACTCTTCAAAAGCGTAATAAACTAGACAAGATTTCAGGTCATCCCTAGAGCGAGAGGGCTCTCATACCCTTGCATTCCGATGGGCTTAATTGAGAGTGATGGGGAGGTTAGGGTAATAGAATTCAGCCTCATTGCTGTACACTCAGCCTGTAATAAGCACCATCATTGACACACCATCGATATCCCTGGCAATTATAAATATTGCAGTGTTTCACTTTCGGGCAAACTCAGGGCCTGGGGGAGGGACTGGGTTCCAACACATCATAAATATCATCCTTCATGTGTGTTCCTAGAGAAAACGCTGGAATCACTGCTCTAGATCGGAGATAAGCAAACATTTTCTAGAAGGGCCATACAGTAAACATTTTAGGTTTTGTGAGCCCTATGGTCTCCATGGCAACTAACAAACTCTGCTACTGCTAAAGCAGCCTTGGACAATACATAAATGAGTGGGCACGGCTGCGTGCCAATAAAACTTTATTTGTGGAAAATGAATCACGAAATATGATTCATCTTCTGATTTTTAAAAAACCATATAAAAATGTAAAACCATTCTTAGCTCAGGACCACACACAGTCAGGTGGCAGCTGGATTTGGCCCATAGGCCAGAGGGTGAGAATCCTTGCTCTGGATCATTAAGAAAACCAAAAAAGACCAATAGTGAGTCATTCATGATAGATTAGAATGCGTAATAAACACAAAAATGACTAAACATATACCAATATCCAAAAACTTTTTTCAAATATTAAGGATAAAAAAATTACAATAGAAAACATGTTTTAAAAGACAGGATATAAACAGGTTAATAAAACTGGAGATGCAGCAGAAAGTTTCAAAAAATAATAAATTCCTTATATTGCATAAAGGGAGAAAATTTCTACCATTTAAAACCTTAATTAGACTAATGCAATATTTATTTTTAAAGTTTTAGCTAACCACTGGTAAAATTTTAAACATGGCATGTACTTTCTAAACCACGAGAGAACAAAAAAAGAAAGAATAAAGGGAAGAAAATGAAGTCTATACAGCCAAAGTCAGGAAACAAATGATCAAGAAAATAATGCTTTAAAATTACGACGTTAGAAGAGACGACTAAGACCCCACATTCTCATGTATTCATTACACAAGAGATGACCTTCAGAGCCACAGCGACAATTCATTTAGAAAACATAATAAAACGGGACGAATAACAAAAATTTAAGGAAAAACTTCTTATACACTTAAAAACACTCTTGCTAATGACTACATGGTCAAAGAGGAAATTAAAAGTGCAATAACAGAAAAAAATAAAACATGAATATTACAGATTAAAATCTATGTACCTGAAGCTGTAACCACAAGTACTTGCATTCTTTCTATATAGAATACAAGTACTCCCTCAACTGCATTCTATATGGAAAGAAAACAGATGAAGTATTCAAGTCATGTATTTATAAAATAATTTCAAGCCTTCCTAATTTAAAGAAAGCAGAGAGGAACACATAATAAAGAAAAAGGCAGAAAACAGTAAATCAGAAGAACAAACTCTGGAGTGGGTGAATGGGTCAGCAGACAGGAGATGGGGAGGAGGGGAAAGGAGAGGCACTGGAGGGCACTGGGCGGGGCTGGGTGACCCATCAGTGGTCACCAGCCTATCGCTGGGCTGTTCCGCTCTGGAGCCCAGTGGGTGGCTCCTGCTGGACCAGGAGGCGGACTGGCTTTCCTTCACTGGTCCCCTGCTGGTTTGCTGGTTCCTCTGGGCCAGTGCTCTCCAGTGGTCATGTGCAGGATGCAAAGAAATACACAGCGTGTACCCATCCCCCCAAGTCTGCACACACGCCCCTCCCCCAGACCTCCTTGTCTTTAATCCTGCAATTCTGCTCCTTTCAGCCCCTGCCCAGATATCCATGTACTACTCACCTCATCTCTGCCATTCCATTCAGAACTCATCTTGAAGTGGACTCAGGTCAGGGCTCTGCACTTTAAGTGATCTCCCTATGCCCCCATTTTAATGGGGAGGAAAGCAGGTTAGTCTTTGGGGTCCCTGGTATCAGTGTTGGCTCCAGCTCTGTATGCAGTATCTTGATGGACCTGGGTGTTTTCCTTCCCCACCATGCTCAGTTACTCTAGTGAATGGCCACAGTTCCCCTGGAGAAAGAGTGGAACCCGTTATTGCACATAATTAGCATAACACGGCAAGATCCTTTCTCAAGGGGACCTGTCTTCCCTTCTACTGATGGACTTTCACCTGGAAACTGGGCAAGGGATCCAGATTTTATCCTAACTGACTTACAACTTTTTTAGATCATTTTGGTGATAGAAGTCAGGCAATACCTTCATCGGCCCTCTAACTGTTTCACCCTTAGGAACACCACGGTCTGCTTTCCAGGACCACAGATTCTGTAGGTCCAGGTGCCCCGTGAACATTGGCTCCTTACTGCTGTTTACAGTGATTACAGGCATTTTATCTCTAACCCTGGATGCCGGGCCTCTGACTCTCTGGAACGTTATCATCCTTACTGATGCCAGGAGGCCAGGCACAGAGTAGCGTCTCTCAAGTCAGCCCTCTCTGACTGGAAGCGGCCCACAGCTGGGCTTCTCGCAGCTGACGCTGCTCACTGGGGCATTCTTCCTTGTGTTAATGACAGGAGTGTCCTCCACATTCTCCAGGGAACACAGTCGGCCAATGCACTCTCTGCTCTCGTATAATAAATGCATTTTTAAATGACTCTCTAAAGACAGCCCACGGGTGAGATATGCAGTAGGACGCTGTGTGCGTGCACAGGAACACAGAGTGCAGAGGCCATTAAGCATCTGCTACAGGAGAAACGGAGAAACCTCCCACCTTGGTCCCCAGTCAACAATGCGTATCCTAACTGTGGTGAAAAGTTGTGGGTTTTTCTTTCTCCCTTCCCCTGTCAACCTTGTTTTGACATCCTCTTAGGATATAACTTCTTTGCCATGTGTGCAATCTGGTGGGTCTCACTACTAGGGTTCCTGCCCATCCCTTGCCCAAGCCTGCCTAATTGGACTCTCTATCCAAGAGAGTCTTGAACAGAATGTGCAAGGATAAAAAAAAATAGTTGGATCTCATTCATTCCAGTCGTGGTTCCTTGACATAATCGTTGGTTAGTTCTTGCTACTCAGAACCCAGAAGATGTCCTGATTCCTGCTTTTTATGAGAACGTTTCTCCAGTGTTCTCCTTATTTCTATGACCTCCATAATATCCTTTCAGTAAAACCATTTCGTGCTTACATTGGTTATAATAAATTTCTGTTGCTTGCAATCCAAGAACCCTGATATGGGTGGATATTAGTCACAACTTTACAGATGAGAAAACTGGGTCTCAGCATACAGAGTGAACTGCATAAAGTAACTCAACTAGTAAGAGACAGAACCAGCACTCAAAACCCTTGATTCCAAGTGTAGTGCTCTTTTTTTTTCTTTTTTTTTTTTCCGGTACGCAGGCCTCTCACTGTCGTGGCCTCTCCCGTTGCGGAGCACAGGCTCCGGACACGCAGGCTCAGCGGCCATGGCTCACGGACCCAGCCGCTCCGCGGCATGTGGGATCTTCCCGGACCGGGGCACGAACTCGCATCCCCTGCATCGGCCGGCGGACTCTCAACCACTGCGCCACCAGGCAAGCCCAGTGATCTTTTTATTATGACACAATGCCTCCCTCTTAGGTATTTTTATTCTGGAAGCAACCCCTAAAAACTTCTCTCAGCTCTAGACAATAGAGTTATAAACATTTGATGTAGATCTATCTGAATTGCTTAAAGAGATCAAAAGCCATTTCAAACCACGAGCCCTGTTTTTCTAGTTCTTTATATTCCCATCCCTTATTTTCAAGTTCATTGTCTTACATATGGTGTCTTGTATATTTTTAGATATATCTGCTGATTGATTATCCAAAGGAGATGTAAACATTGAAGAATTGTTCAGCTAACCATCTCTTGAAATGCATCTTTCACCAATTCTTAGATTTTTGGGGTGCGTGTCTGAACCAGTTTTTTGCCCTTAACACTCCTGCCCATTCATACATCTTTGATAAAAAGCACCTGCTGTGTTCTAGATCCTTATGCCCCTGTACTTCGTTATTCTGATTGTAGCTCCATGTCTAGACACGGGACCTTGGGATTAGATGCTTCCCTTGAAGAATCTTTGGTTCCCTGGGGTCGGCCCTCCCACTTCCACTCTGAGTGGTCATCCCTCCTAATCCTCTGCCATCATCAGTGAGATCCCAGGTCTTCCTTTCTGCTTCCGAGGGAATTCAGACGGTGAAGAAGGTTTCTAAACTCTCTCATACTAAACTCTTGACATTCTATTGTACAAATAAACAAGCAACATTTTTCCTGATATCGATGCATGTTGCTTTTATTGCCTTCTTTAGAAATTTGCCCCATGAATCCATCTTTTTAAAATATCAACTTTTTATTAATTCTTATGAGGTGTATTTTTATACTTTTAGTCTCCCCTCTTAGCATTTTTGGTATCCACTTCTATAGACGTATTTTTTTCCCAAAGCGTTGCACTGTTAAACTAAATTGTGAACTCCTCAGAGGTGACATTTATTTACCTTTGGCTCCCTGGAGTTCAGTAAGGCACCTATTACCTGGTGAGCACTTTGTGTTTGTTGATTGAGTAATGAGTCACTATATCCACAATAACTAGTACACATGTATACTGCATTTCTATGTAAATGTATCCCTTATTCTCCATAAAATATTCATGCCAACAGTTATCCCCACTCTATTGCAAGCCAAGTATGACCTTTTGTTTAAATTCTATTAATATGATGGTGAGCATTCAGTCTGATGAGACAGCGGCAATTTCAATTAAAGTAATTACAGCTGCCAGTTCAGCCCAGATGTGGTGGAGAACAGGGTGGAGAAGGCTGCGTACGGAAATCTGTGGTCTTCGAGGGACTGTAATGTGACTCCTTCCATTCCAATCATCTGTTCTCCTTAGGCCAGTTGTCATCTGCTGGCCACGAAGAGGATTCTACATTTTCTATTCCTTGCATTGGCACATGACATACTGTATTTAATTCCTGTAAGAGGACATCCCTATCTGGGTTGAAATGAAGGAAAGGGTTGAATTCAAAGGTCGCATGTTTTTCTTTGTAAAGATCACTAAATAGTAGGATAGGAACACGCCGTATGTTTGAAGTACAATACAGAGAAGTAGAAAGATGAAATTTACTTCCTTTTCAAGCTCGGTTTCTGTTTGATTTAACTGAAATAGTTGCCACTGAATACCTCCCCACAGGTCAACTCCATCCTCTCGGGAATGGACCACCGAGGGGGAAAGAACGTAATGCAGCATTCAGGTTGAATTTGGGGGAGGCCAAATCAAAATGTGCAGTAACATTTATCTCCCCTTTCGAAGCTCCTTTGTCCTGTTTTTCTCTCCCTCAAACCCCCTCTACATTAATTCATTGTTATTAGCCGTTTCTTCTGGAACTTGTCTCTCACACAGTGGATGTGATAATATACTGTTCAGCATCCTCTGCAGAAGGCAATACAGGCCTTGAGTGACAACGCTGGTCATTTCTTTGTATGAAAAGCCCTATGGTAATCTTCGGGATCATGAATATTTAACTGGGGATATCTGTTTGCGAAGGTGTGTGTATCTGCGAGCGTATGTGTTTGCCAGGCTATGCTATCCACGGTGAAATGATCCCTAACCAAGAGTGTGCGAATAAACAACTCATGTAAATTCCAAACACCACAGGACATCCAGCATCA
The DNA here is from genome assembly GCF_039906515.1 of Pseudorca crassidens. Taxonomy (NCBI): domain Eukaryota; kingdom Metazoa; phylum Chordata; class Mammalia; order Artiodactyla; family Delphinidae; genus Pseudorca; species Pseudorca crassidens. Next base: position 3,591,023 of record NC_090307.1, on the reverse strand, counting down.
GTGCTCTGGGATATGATTAGCTTCTGAGTCCTGGGACTCTGTGAAGCCAAGATAGATAGATCTCGGTGGAACTCAGCACAAAATGGGAGAAAAACAGAAACGGAAAGGGAAGAGTAGAGTCAGAATGAAACAACAGACAAATAAATACGAGCTGAAAATCATTAGTGTCAATTACCCTGGTTCAGCTCATATGTGACCAAATATAAAAATGGTTTGGGGGATTGAGTTGCTGAAAAATTCAACAGATAGAGGGAACTGGGGCATGTTAATATCCTTCTGGAAGGCTTGATTTGGGGTGTGGGGGACACAGTCTTACATTTTATATTTTATTTAGATAGAGGGAACTGGGGCATGCTAATATCCTTCTGGAAGGCTTAATTTGGGGTGTGGGGGACACAGTCTTACGTTGCATATTTTTAGTCCCTCTGATGGGCAGTACTTTCTAGTGAGACAGTGAAAGCAACAACGAATGGATTCTGGGGGGAAGGGGACAACGAAAGGATGCTCTCTCTAAAAGGCACCTTTTCTAAGTAAAAGCAGGAAAACAGTTGCCCTTATAATATCAGGTCAAAGGACAGTGTAAATACTTGGTAAACGAGAAGGGAAAAAGCTGTTGTTTCCATTAGGGCTGCTAAGGGGGGCTGCACATCTTTTAAGACGTACGCCGCATTTTGGTAGACGTGGAGAGAGGGTGGAGAGGTTTACATGAGCACCAGCCCTGTGCCCAGTGGCATCCGTTTCTCGAGCATCATGGCTCCCCCAACACACATACACAGGAATAAGGACCAGGAGACATGTATCCATTCAACAAATTATTAAACGTATAAGTATACGAGGGGATCAAACAAGAGTACAGGCCAGGGAGTTTATAACTGCCATGCTAGGGAATTAGAAAGCTGGTGAGGATTTCATGGAAGCTGATGGAGAATCAAGAGACGCGTCATCCAGTCCTGGTGACAAAATCCCTGGAGAAGCTGTCACGCGTATCTTTTGGGCTTCATTTCTCCACCATTATAGTAAAAGTATGGAACTTGATGATCATAAGGACATTTGTGGTTTCATATTTAAGGAAAACAAGAAGTCAGTAAAATCTGATATATGTACGTGTTTAGCACAGATATGTTTAGACTGAACACACATTTACTATGTTGAGTTTTCCAATTCATGAACTTTCCATTGGTTTAGATCTTTGATTTCTTTTATCAACATTCCCTAGTTTCCAGCATACAAGTTCTATCTATTATTAGATTTATATCTAAGCATTTGGGCAGTTAGTTTTTTTGGAGCAATTATAAACGGTATTGTACTTGCAATTTTGGTTTCCACATCTCCACAGTTTGCATATAGAAATTTTTGTGTACTGATTTTTTGTTCTGTGAACTTGCTGATCTCACTTATTAGTTCTACCAGGGTACGGTGGGATGTTTTGGTTTGTTTGTTTCTAAATTCCTTGAGATTTTCTACCTAGACCATCATGTTATCTGCAAATAGGGACAGATTTATTTCTTCTTTTCTTATATGTATGAATTTTATTTCCTTTTGTTTCTTTATTGTAATGGCTAGAACTTCCAGTACTATGTTGAATAATAATGATGTGATTGAACTTGCTTAATTCTCAAGTTTAAATTAATATATCTTGGGCTTCGCTGCTGGTGCAGTGGTTAAGAATCTGCCTGCCAATGCAGGGGACACAGGTTCCAGCCCTGGTTGGGAAGATCCCACATGCCACAGAACAACTAAGCCCATGCGCCACAACTACTGAGCCTGAGCTCTAGAGCCTACGAGCCACAACGACTGAGCCTGTGTGCCACAACTACTGAAGTCCACACGCTTAGAGCCCATGCTCCGCAACAAGAGAAGCCACTGCAATGAGAAGCCCGTGCACCGCAACAAAGAGTAGACCCCGCTCACCGCAACTAGAGAAAGCCCACATGCAGCAACAAAGACCCAATGCAGCCAAAAATAAATTAATTAATTTAAAATAAATAAATCAATATATCTTTTGACGCCCTTCACCCATTTTTGGGGTCTAAAGGTATAAATTTCCAGTTACAACATAAATAAGTCATGGGTATGTAATGTACACCATGATGACTACAGTTAGGAACACTGTATTGTATATCTGAAAGTTCCAAAGAGAGTAGATCTTAAACGTTATCATCACAAGAAAAAGAAAAAAAATTGTAACTATGTATGGTGACAGATGTTAACTAGACTTATTGTGCTGATCATTTTGCAACATATACAAATATTGAATCATTATGTTGTACACCTGAAATGAATATAATGTTATATGTCACTGATACCTTAATAAAAAATTAATATAATGCATCAGTCAACATACTAAAAAGAAAAATCACATGATCATAAAAAAAGGATTTAAAGATTTTAGAGATTTTTTTAAAACTTTCAGTAAACTAGGAATAGAAAGGAATTTTCTCAACTTGTTAAAGACTATCTACAAAAACAAAAAAAACAAAAAAACTACAGCTAATATACTTAATGGTAAGAAACTCAAAGCTTTCCCACTAATATCAGGTACAAGACAGGGAGATCCCCTCTCAGTACTCCTTTTCAACATTGCACTGGAAGTTCTAGCTAATGCTATAAGAAAAAGAAACAAAAGGTATACAAATAAGGAAGGAAGAAATAAAACTGTCTTTGCAGATGATAAGATTGTCCACGTAGAAAATCTGAAATAATCAACAAAAAGAAACTCTTGGAACTAATATAGCAAGGTTTCAGGATACAACGTTAATATACAAAAGTCAATTACTTTCCTATATACTAACAAGAAACAAGTGGAATTTAAAATTAAAAACATTTACATTAACACCCAAAACATGAAATACTTAGGTATAAATCTAATGAAATAGATAGAAGATCTGTACATGAAAAACTACAAAAGGCTAATGAAAATTACCAAAGAAAAACTAAATAAATGGAGAGATATCCCATGGTCATGGATAGGAAGTCTCAGTTTTGTCAAGATGTCAGGACTTCCCAATTTGACCTATAGATTCGAATGCAATCCCAATCAAAAATCCCAGGAAGTTACTTTATGGATCTTGGCAAACTGATCCTACGATTTATGTGCAAAAAACCCAGAGTAGCCAACACAATATTGATGGAGAAGAACAAAGCTGGAGGACCAACACTACCCAAATTCAAGACTTGCTATAAAGCCACAGTAATCAAAACAGTGTGGCATTAGCACAAGAGTAGACAAGACCAGTGTAACAGAATAGAAAGCCCAGAAATAGACCCACAAGGAGCAAAGGCAACACAATTCAACAAAGATAGTCTCTTCAACAAACGGTGCTGGAATATCCACATGTAAAATCATGAATCTAGAAACAGACCTTCATAAAATTAACTCAGAATTGATCATAGACCTAAATGTAAGACAAAAGCAATAAAACTCCTAGAAGACAACACAGGAGAAAACCTAGATGACCTTGGGTATGACTATGACTTTTTTGATAAAACACAAAAGGCATGATCCATGAAATAAATAATTGATAAGCTGGACGTCATTAAAATTAAATGCTCTGCTCTGAGAAGGACACTGTCAAGAGAATGAGAAGACAAGCCCCAGATTGGAGTAAATGTTCACAAAAGACACATCTGATAAAGGACTGATATACAAATATACAAAGAACTCTTAAAACTCAACAATAAGGAAAAACAACAACCTGATTAAAATCTGAGTCAAATATGTTAAGAGACATCTCACCAGGAAGATGTACAGATGGCAAATAAGCATATGAAAAGATGTTCCACACCATATATCATCAGGGAAATACAAATTAAATCAACAATGAGATGCCATCACTCACCTATTAGAATGGCCAAAATCTGGAGCTCCGACAACACCAAATACTGTCAATGAAGTGGAACAATAGGAACGCTCATTCGTCACTGGTGGGAATGCAAAGTGGTGCAGCCAAATCTGGAAGACAGTTTGTCTTTTTTCGTGGCTTCTTACAAAACTAAACATACTCTTAACATATGATGCAGCAGTCACACTCCTTAGCAATTACCCAAAAGGGTTAAAAACTTATGACCACACAAAACCCTGCACACGGATGTTTATAGCAGCTTTATTCATAATTGCAAAAATTTGGAAGCAACCAGGATGTTCTTCAGCAGGTGAATGGATAAATAAACTGTGGTCCATCCAGACAATGGAATACTACTCAGCCCTAAAAAGAAAGGAGCTATCAAATGATGAAAAGACATAGAGGAACCTTGAATACATATTACTGAGTGAAAGGAGTCAACCTGAAAAGGCCACACACTGTATGATTCCAAATATATGACATTCTGGAAAAGGCAAAAATATGGAAACAAGATCAGTCATTTCCAGGGGTGGAGGGAAGGAAGGATGATTAAAAGAAGCACAGAGGATCTTTAGGGCAGTGAAAATACTCTGCATGACATTATGATGGTGAATACATAGCATTATTCATTTGTCCAAACCCATGGAACATGTAACACCAAGAGTGAAGCCTAATGTAATCTACAAACTTTGGTGATCATGGTGTGTCAATGTAGGTCCATCAGTTATGACATGTACTTCTCTGGTGGAGGATGTTGATAGTGGAGGGGCAAGAGGCACATGGGAAATCTCTGTTACTTCACTTCGATTTTGTTGTGAATTTAAAACTGCTCTAGGGCTTCCCTGGTGGCGCAGTGGTTGAGAGTCCGCCTGCCGGTGCAGGGGACACGGGTTTGTGCCCCGGTCGGGGAAGATCCCACATGCTGCGGAGAAGCTAGGCCTGTGAGCCATGGCCGCTGAGCCTGCACGTCCGGAGCCTGTGCTCCGCAGTGGGAGAGGCCACAACAGTGAGAGGCCCGCATACTGCAAAAAAAAAAAAAAAAAAAACTGCTCTAAAAAAAGTCTTAATTTTAAAAAATTGATATAAATGACAAATACAAAAATGTTGCAAAGCTTTTGACAAATTATCTTTTTATATGTAAAATATCTGACAAATCAAAGGGCCCGGGAAATTAAAAATATAAAAATTGAAAAAATAATGATTACCAAATTGAATATTTTCTCAAATCGGCATTTTTACAACACATCCTGTGTTGAAAATTTTCGAAGGATAGCTTTTGTTCAAAATGAAATAAGTGTGTGTACACATATACACATATTATACAAAGTTTTCATCTTAAATATAACAGGGGACAAAAGAATTTCACTAGTAGACAAGGGTAAGAATTACTGTATTGATAAAGAAAAGTCCCAGCATGATGAGCTTCAAAGAGCAAATGTCCTGAGTGTGCCCTGAATATTGCTGTCACCTTTGGCGATAGCTGTGTGTCAGAGGGGATGTACTTTCTCTTACTGACTAATTGTGCTGGAAGAGACTCTGATCTTCCTGGTGCCCACCCAGGAGACAGAGCAGAAGCAGGACCTGGAGAGAGTGACCTCGTGGAGCTGTGAGGTCACCAGGCACAGGCAGTGGCAACAAGAAGCCGCAATGAACTGCTGGGAAGTGAAATGCTCATTTTCTCCACACAATGCCAGTGGCACGTCCACCCATCCAGTCCCACCCTGCCTGCCGTCCTGGGTCCCAGGAGGAAAGAGCTCTCACACCCTCATCACCCCTTCGTACCAGACGCCCCCAGATTCCCCCGACGCTCTGTGCCACCTGGGTTCTCCATCCTCCCCGTGTGCACTGGACATTTAAACATCATCTCTGTTAGGTGTGGAAACTGATATTTTGATCGATTTTATTAATAAAAATGCTGTGTGTTTTCAAACATTTTCATTCCATAAATATAGGCTGAACAATATCTTCCTTCCTTTAAGCATCCCATATTTATTGCAAGGTTTTATTAAAAATAGGAAATAAAGGGAAATAGAGAAACAGTAATTAATTCTCCCATAGAGACCAGTGTCTTCCATGTTTTTTTATAGATCTTTTTTTAAAATTGGAGTATAATTGCTTTACAATGTTGTGTTAGTTTCTGCCCCACAGCGGAGTGAATCAGCCACACACATACACACATCCCCCCTCCCACCCCACATCCCACCCAACTAGCCCATCACAGAGCACCGAGCCGAGCTCCCTGTGCTGTACAGCAGGTTCCCACTAGCTCTCTATTTTACACATGGTAGTGTATTTATGTCAAACCTAACCTCCCAGTTCATCCCCGTGTCTTCTATGTTTTATTTTAAAATTGTGAGGACAAAACAAACAGAATTTGCTGGTCCCGGTAATTGTATTTTTTCAGACTAAGCTTGCTGAGTGCCAGGGCTTTGCTCCCTAGGGTCCCTTCTCTGTGTGCCTTATCCTTTCCTTCCTGTTCCTTTCCTTCACCCTCTGTGCCCTTTAGAAATGGCGCAGGTGATGTTTGGCAGCCCTGCATCTTCAGAGCTATCACACAGGTGCCAGCAGAGAACCTCCCTGGTGTCTGAAAGGTAACATAAACAAGGGAGCACAGGTGATGGGAAAGAGTCCTCGTCAGTTTGTACCTGACTTCGCAGCATCATCTAATCCAGATTTTAGAAATAACTCTTGGTGGGCCCGGCTGTCTACAGTGCTGCCCCCTTTCCTGGTGTTATTGGAGGCTCAACTCTCAGAAAAGGCCTGCTCCCCGCTCCTTCTAGAAAGGCTGCCTGATCACCTGTCAGCCGTGAGACTTACAGGTGCACCTGGCATCGGCATCCCCCCCGAGTCGGGCGCGAGGCCTCTGACGTGTCATGAGGGGAAAGTTACATCCACCGAGATCTGCAGGCTGGGGGTTGCTGACACACGACGTGCAGGTGCAGACGGGCCGGTCACAGTCATAAAACGCTTCCTCTTCCCTCTGACTCTTCCCTCTGCCCTCTTGCTGCTTGCCAGGCTGGCCCGCAGCTGACACTGCATGTGTGCGTGGGACAAAACTCAGCTGCCAGCTCAGTGGTACAGAAATGTACTGGCCAAAAAGAAAAACAAGGAACTGTAAACTTTTAGCAGGGTATGATATGCTAGTTTCTTGGTGAAAAATTGGTGGCCCAGACACATGGAAGAATTAATTTTTTTTTTTGCAAGTAAATTCACCCATGAAATCTGCTCTCCACCGCCACCTTCCTTCCCCACCTGCACAAGGTTTCACCTAAGGACACACCTCTGAGCCGTCACAGGAGATAACGAGCATCTGCAGATACCTAATCAATCAGCTCCGGGTACCAAACTCCAGCGGGGCATGGACAAAGTTAACCAAGGCCGCCCTGGTTCCTATAATAGTTGCCGTGCTGAACAACTTAACTAGCAGATCTAGGCAGACCCCATCAATCTGACCCTCTGGTGCAAGACAGGGCTTCCTCAGAAGAAGAGGCTTCAGAAACCAGAAATCATTATGGGAATGCTTTTTAGGTTTTCCAGTGAGGATGGAGAAGAGGGACGGAGCAACAGGAAAAAAAAATGGAAAAGAAGAAAAGGAGGCAAATTACTGAAATCTAGCAGAGACAAGTACAAATCAATTACCTAAACAGCAGATGTAAACTGAAGGCGCAGAGATACCCAAGGCACTTACATGTACTCAAATAATGCTGAAATTACAGAGCTGTCACTGCAGACCTGCAGAGTGGCCGCTCCCTGTGCCCTGTGGTTTAGTGCCTTCCTGAGAAGGATGGAGCGAGGCTGACCTGAGGGGCCCTGGGCAGAGGTGGTCAGGAAACTGCAGGGCTGCCGTGCTTTCCCCCCCATGCACCCTGTGCTCTAGGGAACCAGCCTCCCCGGGGAGAGCAAGCCTCCTTTCTCACCCCAGCCAAAAAATACAAAATAAACCCATCCCTGGACCTTGGAGTGTAAGAAGGTAACACTGTAGATAAGAAGGTAACACTGTAGATGGGCTGTTTCTTTATGGGAATAAAAAGGTTACTTTGTAAAGGACAGCAATGGGTTTTCTTTCTCAGGCAGTAAGTGCAAGCGACAGGAACTGAAAAGGGCTTAAGGGTATGAGGCAAAGATGCCTAAGTTCCCTTCTTAACTACCTAAAGCAGGAGTAAACATTTTAGACTGCTCAGAGATGAGTTTTCTACAGTTTCATTTTTCAAATGTCACACTTCTTAACCTTTAAAACACTAGTAGATCATCTTTTAAGCAAAATACTTTATATATGTTTTCGCCGCTGAAAAAGAAAACATAACCCTAGGACTGCTCCAATATGTAATTTTTAGTTTAAAAAAAAATTAAAAATTGAGACTAAAGAAAATGATGCTTCTCGCATTAAGGAGTTGCCTCACATTATCCTCAGGTAGCCCCGGCAATCTCTGAATTGGACCGCAGGGAATGATATAATAATTCCACAGCCAAGGAAAGCTCTGTCTACCCAGAGATGCCCGTCCGGCTTTGTGCTGCTGAGTGTCTCCTGATGGGCTGAGACGTTATTGTTCGATTGAGAGCTGGTTTACGGATAAAGGTGGCCCTGTCAGAAGTTCTGAATAGCTCAAAGCTAATTGCTGACCCTAACAGTCCCAATTAGCTGTTACAGGCTCAGCAAGGCAGCCCCTGGGACCTATCCTTTCTTGCTCACATGTTGTGAAACTCTCCCTGCGCCGCTACCTTGGCTCTGGGCTTTGTAGTCACCATTCAACAGATCAAAGGTTTATTAGAAAGAATGGCTTCCACATCGGCCTCCACAGGCAGACACGGGCATCCCACACGGCTACGCACACGACAGAAAACCCCAAAGCGCCCGTGTGGATGAGCAGGGACCCAGTGTGCTATTTTTAGTGCAGCTCTCAAACGATGCCTTGATGGCTGTCATTTGATGAAATAATCCCAAGCATTTAGTTCCCATAAACTCACCAGTCATCAGCACTGGTTTTGGCACATCCACTGGCTGGACCCCTGAAAGTGGGGATGCACACATGCCCTTACAGCAGGCACACGCCTTCCACCTCCAGACCTGCCTGACCTCGAGAACACCCACCAACACACACACACACACACACACACACACACACACACCCATGCAGGGCATTCTCTTGCTTTTACCTAAAATTTAACCATGTTCTTCTTGTTCTAGAATTCACATGTGATTATTGTAGAAAATAAGGAAAAACAGACGAGGAGAAAAAGAAAGGGCAGAGCACCCATCATCCGCCCACACAACATTTAGACTTTGGGTTACAGGAACGTTATCATTTTATTTACGATGCCTCATAAGTATCACGAGTAGTGACAGCATAATATTCCATCCTGTGCTGGGGTTGGTTTCCTATTCTCCAATACTTTTAGCCACTTACATAGTTTTCAACGTTTTTGTTATTATGATCATTCTACGTAACACTTTTTCTATATTTTGGGGTGATTGACTTAGGATTTATTTCCAAAGTAAAAATATTCAGTCAAAGGATACCGATCTACATCAGCAAATTGCCATCAGACGGAACCAAAACATCTTTTTCTCGGTTCAGAAATGTTTGGCAATGGTTTATGAGATATTCACTAGCGTTGTGTTATTATTTTTGGAAATATTTATCAAATTTTATGTTAGATTATTATTGTAATTGAACTTTTTCCATATGTTTGTTTGAAGTTTGTGGAAAATATTTGTTTGTGTCTTTTATCCACTTATCTACTAGGCTTTTAATGGTTTTTCTAATTGATTACATGATTTTGTTACATAGCATAAATATTTCTCCTTCACTGTTCTTAAATATTCTGAGTTGTTTCATTCAATGTTAGATTTTTAAGTACAGACATATGTTTTCTACATCTTTATCTAGTCAAATCTGTAAGTTTTCCTGTTAATTCTATTGCTTTAGGCTTAGAAAACTTTTGCAAGAAATCGGATACATATTAAATTATACAACGCACTCCTGAACAGCCAATGGTTGAAAGAAAAACTGAAAAGAAGTCCAAAAATATCTTGAAACAAATGGAAATAGAAAACCAACATACCAAAACGTACAGGGTACAGCAAAAGCAGTTGTAAGAGGGAATTTTATAGTGAAAAACACTCCCATTAAGAAAAGAGAAAGATCTCAAACAACCTAACTTTATACCTCAAGGAACTAGAAAAAGAAGAATAGAGTCAGCTCAAAACTGGCAGAAGGGGCTTCCCTGGTGGTGCAGTGGTTGGGAGTCCGCCTGCCGATTCAGGGGACGCGGGTTCGTGCCCCGGTCCGGGAAGATCCCACATGCCACAGAGCAGCTGGGTCCGTGAGCCATGGCCGCTGGGCCTGCGCGTCCGGAGCCTGTGCTCCGCAACGGGAGAGGCCACAACAGTGAGAGGCCCGCGTACCACAAAAAAACAAAACAAAACAACAACAACAACAAAAAAAACTGGCAGAAGGAAGGAAATAACAAATATCAGAGCAGAAATAAATGAAATAGATACCATAAAAACAATAGGAAAGGTTAATGTAACTAAGCGCTAGTTTTTTGAAAAGATAAACAAAATTGACAAGCCTTAGTTTCCTTAGTTAGACTAAGGAAGAAAATAGGGAAGACTCAAAATCAGAAATTTAAAAGGAGACATTACAACTGATACCACAGAAATACAAAAGATCGTATGAGTCTACTATGAGCAATTATACACCAACAAATTGGGTAACCAAGAAGAATTCCTAGGAATAAACAATATACCAAGACTAAATCATGAAGAAATAGTAAACTGAACAAACCAGTGATGATTAGGGAGACTGAATCTGTAATCAGAAATCTCTCGACAAACAAAAAGCCCAGTTTCACAGATGAATTCTGCTCAATATTTTAAAAGATTTAAGACCAGTCCTTCTCAAAGCCACCTGTATTTCTGTTACCCCTATCAAAATTCCAATAGTATTTTTTTACAGAAATAGAAAAAACATATATTTACAGAAATACAAAAATAGACACATAGACCAATGAAACAGTATTGAGAGCCCAGAAATGAACCCTTGCATATAGAGTCAACAAATACTTGACAAGGGAGTCAAGAATACACAATGGGGAAAGGATATTCTCCTTAATAAATGGTGCTGGGAAAACTGGATACTCACATGCAGAAGAATGAAGTTGGATGCTTATCTTACATCACTCACAAAAATTAACTTGGAATGAAGATTTAAATATAAGACCTGAAACAATGAAACTCCAAAAAAAAAAGAAAAAGGGGGGAAAAGCTCCTTGATATTGGTCCTGGCAATTATATTTTGAATCTGACACTAAAATCACAAGTAACAAAAGCAAAAATAAATAACGGGACTACTTCAAACTAAAAAGCTTCTGCACAGCAAAAGAAACAATCAACAAAATGAAAAGGCAACCTATGCAATGAGAGAAGATATCGGATAAGGGGTTAATACCCCAAATATATAAGAAACAAATACAGCTCAATAAAAACAAACTACCTAATTAAAAAATAAACAGAAGAACTGAATATACATATCTTTTCAAAGACATACAGATGGTCAACAGATACATAAAAAGATGTTCCACACCGCTAATCATCAAGGAAATGAAAATGAAAATCACAATGAGATAGCATCTCACACAAGTTAGAACGGCTATTATCAAAAGGATAAACCACACCAAGTGTTGGCGAGGATGTGAAGAAAAGGGAACCCCTGTGCACTGTTGATGGGAATGTAAATTGGTGCAGCCACTATGGAAAACAGTACGGAGTTTCCTCAAAAAAGTAAAAATAGAACTACCATATGATCCAACAATTTCATTTGTAGACGTATACTGAAAGAAAATAGAATCACTATCACAAAAACATATCTTCATCCCTAGGTTTATTGCAGCATTACTAATGATAGCCAAGACATGGAAACAATCTAAATGCCCATCAAGGGGTGAATGGATAAACATGTGTTTTTATATATATGGAATGGAATATTATTCAGCACTGAGAAAGAAGGAAATCCTGCCGTTTGCAGCCAATGGATGGAACTTGAGGGCATTATGCCAAGTGAGATAAGTCAGACAGAGAAAGACAAATACTGCATAATCTCACTCATACACTAAACCAATATTTGGCGAATTACAGGAGTCAATACAAGGCAAACATGCCATAATAAAACAATATTTGTATCCATTTTAGTAAAATGAATTAGGCACTTTTACTTTTTCCCCCTCCTCCTTTGTTAATTTTAGCTGGTTTCTAAATCTTACCTCTTTCCTTTTTAAAAAAACAATATAGGTAATAACGTTCAATAAAAGAGTGGCAAACATAATATTAACTATATTTAATTATTTTGAAATTTAAAAAATTTTATAGTGCTCATAATAAGTCCTCTCCATAGGGTTTTTATATTTTTAGTTATTGCAATTTTTCTGAAATATTTCATTGAATAATTCATATAGTAACACCACTTGGCTAAATATAAAATTATAGAATTTTCTCCAATTTTTTTCATACCTTTGTAGAAGTTTCTCTACTGTTTCTTGTGTTTCTGTTGTTGATATTTTTCTTGCAAAACAGAAGACTGTTGCTTATTATTCATAGAAAAATTGGCTTTTTCTCTTCAGACCCTTATGTGATACTTTTCTATGAACATTAAAAATCCCAGAAAGGTTATATCTATCTGTGGCTATCATTTTATCAGCTTCCCACTGAAAACAATAAGTTCTCTCAATTTTTATTGGAGGTCTACTTTTTTAATAGGAAAGGTTTCTTTTTCCTTATGGTGTTGATTATCACTTCTATGCTCTCTTTTATATTATGTCACACACACATCACATCATGACATATTATCCCCATCTTTTTATCCCATTTTTCAGTGTTTTCATAGAGTTTTTATACTTTTATTACTTCACTATTTTGATGTCTTAATGCTGCCAACTTGTTATTTGAGACACCCATTGTGATTTCTGTATGACAAACATCTTTTTTTGTTTCTATTATACCTTTGTTTATCTTGGTTAATCCTTTTTTAACTGACTTTTTTTCAGATAATTGTGGATTCACTTGCAATTTTAAGAAATAATACAAAGAGATCCTTCGTATACTTTGTCCATTTTCTCCCAGTGATAACATTTTGCAAAACCATAGCATAATATCATAACCAGGATACTGACCCTGATAACCCACTGATCTTTCTCAAATTTCCCAGTTTTACTTGTGCCCACTTGTGCGTGTGTATGTAGTTGCGTATTTCATCTACATGCCATCCCAGTCAAGACACTGAACAGTTCCAACATCCTCTTCCTGCCCATTCATAACCACGTCCAGCTAACTTCTTCCCACGCGCGACTTCCTATCCCTAAATCTTGGCAACTTGTCTTCCACTTCTAAAACTCTGTTGTAACAAAAATGTTATGTAAATAGAATTACACAGTATCTAACCTTCAGGGTTGACTTCTTTTTCACTCTGGAGATTCATCCAAGTCTCTGCCTGTATTAACAGTTGGTTCCTCTCATTGAGAGCAGAATCCCATGGTATTGATGTAAATGGTTTGTTTAATCACTCACCTGTTGAAGAATGTCAGAGCTGCTTCCAGTTTTGGGCTAGTACAAATAAAACTACTATGAACTTTCCTATGTGAACATAAGCTTGCACTTTTGTGGGATAAACGTTAACGAGTACAACAGCTGGGTCATATGCTGGTTGCATGGTCAATTTTATAAGAAACTGCTGAACTCTATTCGAGAATGGCTGTATCATTTGACGTTCCCACCAGCAATTTATAAGCGATTCTGGTGTTCTGCATCTTCAACCATCCCTTGCTGGTGTTATCATTATTTTTTATATTAGCCATTTTGGTAGGTATATTTTGATACCTGTATGAACTGTGGTTTTAACCTGTGTTTCCCTGCTGGCTAAAGACACAGAACATCTTTGCATGTGCTTATTTGAATCTGTACATCCTGTTCCTTGAAAACTCTCTTCAAGTCTTTTGCTTATTTCTAAATGATTTAGTTTTTAGTTTAATATCCAATGGTCTTTGATGATTTATAGAAATGCAACTGATTGCTGCATACTGGCCTTTTTATTTCGCAACCTTGCTAAACTCATTACTTTTATAGTGTTTTGGTAGATTCCCTAGGGCTTTCTACAAACACAGTCACTTAATTCTTCTTTTCGGGATTTTAGCTCTCAAGAACTGATGGGCCAATGCCCTCCAGTTTTCTTAAAACTCCACTGGCTTTTGTGCCTGTTCGCATTCTCGTTTTGGCACCCCAGAATCTTCCTTAGCACCATGGTTGGGCAGATCCGGGGGAGGGGGGAGGCGGCACGTAGAAAGTAAAGTTCACGTGATGTCTTTCCCTTCTATTCAGGGTCTGGTCCCATCATTTCTAACAGCCCTGGAGCCCTCTGATGACTGCAGACAGATGTTCTTCATGTTTTGTTTTATTTGAATTTTTTTTCTGGAGTTTCCAGTTGTTTTCAGTGGGATAGTCTGCCACAAGTTACTCTGAGCTATAGAGCTCAAAGGAGAGGCACAATTGTGTGTGTGTGTGTGTGTGTGTGTGTGTGTGTGTGTGTGTGTGTGTGTTGGCTCAAAAGTGCTACTTCAAGGTTTTACCTTATTAAATAATGTGCTCTTCAGTGGAGTCCATTTATTTTACATGATATAATATACATACAAGCACTTCCTGTGATTAAAATATTTCACAGATGTTAGTAGCTATTATTTCAAAATCAAATGGTGTAGCTTTTGCAAGAAATTAGTAACGAGACAAGTATTTTCTGTGGTCACTGTCTATGATATAGAATGAATTGAGCAGTAGCCAATGAGACCACCCAAGTTACGTTGATTAGCAATATTTTCCATACAGGTCAACTCCACAAATGTTTACTGACTACTTAGTACACGACATTATTCCCAGGACTACTTATAAACCAACCATGAAATCAGAACCATGCACTGAGTTCATCTCACAACACAGGAATGCCACAGACAGATTCCCTTCTCCTCTGTGAGCCCCAGCTCCTCTTCTTGCCCTAGACATCTACCTTCCACCATCTCAGCTGAGGTCAAAACTGCACTTCCATAGTATTACTGATTCTGCAACCAAGGAAACATGTTACATATGACAACTCACATAAACAGAAAGCAGTTTTACAACAGACAGAAAAGGACTTTTCAACTTTTATATTACCGAGTTCCCATTTTTAGGATTCAGAAAGCAACAAAGATTCAATTTCTCTTTGTGTCACTAACTCTCATCGGTTTGGGTTTCTCCAGGTTGGACGATATGAACGTAACCAATGTGGCACGTTTCCTTTACATCTTTTGTGCCCGGATATCTGAGAGAAAGCAAGGTCATCACTGAAGGCAAGCAATTATTACACAGTGTGGAAAAAATCTATAGCAATGAAACTCAAGTTCTCCTCCCCAAAAGATACCCCTTGAGTAAAGGGAAGACTTTAGATTAACATATCAAACACATCAGATTTAAATGCCAACTCTGACGCTTCTGAAATAACAGACTTTGGGCAAATGTGTCTTCAGCTGAGTCTTTGCCCATCTGTACAATGGGAACAGCAACAGCTACATCATAGCAACCTTAGTAGCTTCTCCATTACCCCCAATAATCAACAAAATCTACTTTGGCTGAATTTTTTTAAATAATGAAGAAAGTCAATGTTCTATTAGACTTACTTTCAACTGCTTTGGAGAGCTGCCAGGTTTATCAGTGATTACATAAAAGAAGAAATGTCATACAAATCTTTGTGCAAATCATATTTTGTCCAGCTACAAGACATTTCTCTGTTGCACATGAACTTTCTATCAGGGAAAGACTAAATTGACTCATTGGTCAGCCATCACAATCCCCATGGCTGTATTCTGAGGTTTCCTACTTCTAAGTGCTGGGTTCAAGACAAAGGCTCAGTAACTTGAAATATGTGTTGCCTTTAAAATAAAGTCTCTATTTATTGAATACAAGTGTATGTACAGAAATAATCAATATTAGACAGAGAGAATTTCTCTAACAGGCTTCTGCAGAGAGAAAGCATTCTTCAAGATTATAGTTAAACAAATAAGATTATTATACCTCAAAAGCCTGACAGTTAAATAACGTATTTCCACCTGAAATCATAGATAAGCCATATATTTTCCGTCTGTAATCTGAGCAGTTCTATCTAAGCTATGTGGATTAGTCATTGTGTTTTACTAAAACGTAAAGGACCAAACTAATTGCTTTCTGTATTATGTTACTATGTTTTGATACATATGTTTCAAATTTACATAAAAAATTAAAAACATAACTTAATCATTTATTGTCTGAATCAGAGTAAGGGTTACATGGTAATCTCGCTGCCAACAGTTCTGTGCTAAGCTTTGGTCTCTGGCAAGACTGGCAGACCTCGTTTCTATAGTGATCTGTTTTATTGCACTTTGAAGACACTGCATTTTTCACAAGTTGAAGGTTTATGGCAACCCTGCATCGAGCAAGTCTACTGATGTCATTTTTCCAACATTTACTCACTTCCTGTCTCTGTGTCACATTTTGGTAATTCTTCCAGTATTTCAAACTTTTTCATTATTATTATGTGTGTTACAGTGATCTGTGATTAGTGACCTTTGATATCAGTATTGCAAAAAGATTACAACTTGCTGAAGGCTCAGATGATGGTCAGCCCTTTTTAGCAGTAAAGTACTTTTTAATTAAGGTATGTACTTTGTTTTTGCAGACATAATGCTAATGCACACTTAATAGACTACAGTATAGTATAAACATTTATATACACTGGGAAACTAAAAAATTTGTATGACTCACTTTATTGCAATATTCACTTTATTTTGGGGTCCTAGAACTGAACCCAAAATATCTCTGAGGTTTGCCTGTATATCTTGCACTCTTAAAACTGTAACTCGGTGTCTTCAATATAAGAATATTTTAATCCAAAGCCCCCCTCCTAGGTGAACAAATGTTTACCTCCCCAATTTCTAACAATTCCCAAAGAACACAAAATTTGGCATAATTTTTCTCCCCAAAGGAGGAGTCTATTTTCACTAGCTCTGCGTCTGTAAGAATACATTGAAATCTTACTTTCAATTCACCCTCTCCTGAAACTAGTCTCTCCATAGTCCCTAGATTCTTTAACCTCTCAAATCTATTATCTTTTTCCTGGAGTTCATTCTCCTTGACCTCTTTGGTGAATTCAAGATGCTCTCCTCTCATTCGGAAGTTAGGTCGATTTCTTTCCCTTGAATCCGGGCTCCCTTGTTTATGCTTTGACAGAGGAGTCAGAAGTGATGCCCGTTCTGGACCTGCCCTGAAAAGTATGGCAGCTCCAGCCTTGGGAGGCTGGGGTCCTGAGCAACAATGGGAGAAATCGGACCACCTTGTGGGAGAGACCAGGTGCAGAGGCCCCGGGAGGGCATGACGAGGGACCCAGAGCCCAGCCTCCCAGCCGACTTCACCAAGCTGCCTGCCCCGGAGCACAGCTGTCTTGGACCCTCTGGACTATCGCAGCCACCAGCTAAATGCCACGATGCCGTCAGCCATGAGATGTAATAAAATGGTGGTTGTTTTAAACCACTAAGTTTGGAATCGTTTCTTAGGCAGCAAAAGAACATGTCTGTGTAGCTTATTATCCTATTGGGCCGAGACTGGTTTAAGCTTTTCCTTGACATTTGCCTGGTTGGGGTAACAACTTCAAGTGTTACTTGCTCCTTCCTGCTCTGCTCTTGGCAATTAGACGTAAATTCGAACTTGCGCATCCCAGTCTCTGATGGAATCATCACCCCCAAACCTCAGCACCAAGGGAGGCTCCTGCTGTTTCCTCAGCTGAAGAATGGCAGATGCCCACCTGTGAGGCCTTGCAGCCCACGCTCCTAGAACAACAATATACCAAGGGCCTTTTTTTTGTGTTGGGTATTCCGTATTCTCACCTTTCCTGCAACGTAAAGCCCAGTGCAAATTGAAAAACATCTCATCAATTGTTCTAGGTGGGATTCTTCTATTAATGAAGAGTAAATACTATTTTTTCCCCTGATGCCACGTTTAGCTTGTGATCGGTACTGAGGATTTGTGCTGCTGCTGTTGAAACGTCTGCTGTCAAAAAGCATTTCTTCCTTCTTTGCTTCTGAGGTACCTTATTAGCATCAACAAGCAGGACTCTATGTTACTGTTAAAGTGAATAAATCTAATCACACTTACTGCTCCAAATTGTTAAACTGTTTTTGTATTCTAATTCTGTGATCCATTGTGCATTGCTTTAGTGATGCAACTTCTACGTCAAGTCATTACAAAAGGTATGAACAAGGCAAGGCCTTCTGGTCTTATATCAATACCAGATAGCTCTCCAAAGGTAAATATCAATATATTTTGCATACATGTTCATTTAATACATTTGTATTACTTTGCTTATTTATAATAAGCCTGATTTCTGACAGTTTCTAAGGCACACGATTTAGAAAGGGTATGAGCTAAGCTGTTTTAACAATGTGGCTTTTCTCTTTTTAGAGGAAGAGCTCAGAGATGAAGCAGGTAATCCCAGTGGCAGGGGCAGCTCTGCTCTGTGAGAGCGTCCAGAGAGTAGCCACCTCCTTCTGGCCGTTCACCTGTGAACATGGTCCAGCAGCGGGAAGAGGGACTCAGGAGGTTCACGCAAACACTCTGCTTTCCAAGGGTGTCACATTATCTCCATCTGCATCCCGTTAACCATAACTTTGTCACATGGCCTCCCCACTGGACAGAGGCTGGGCCACACCTTCTCCAGGTGTGTGAGACAATGTAGAGGGTGATCAATTCAAGGAAGAGGAGGAAACCAGGAACTGCAGACACTCACTCGCCACTGTCACAGATTCTGTTGTTCAACAAGCCGCTGATGGAGTGACCTTCCCCGGGAGACGCTGTGATCGCTCTCTCCATTTGACTCCCAGACATCACAAAGCGCTCGTAAATGGTTTCCTGACATGGATTCCATATGCGCTCCTGAATCCCCTTGATCTTGCAGTTCAATAATCCCCTTAACAAAGAACTGAACTTAACCTGACACCATTTGTTCTTCGTGAACTTCCTATGGCTCCTCACAATGAAATCTTCTGTGTATTTACAGACCCTTCAAAAATGCATCATAGAATTTGCTCGGGATTGAAATCAAGTTTACCAACATTTGTTTAATACATTCTGCCTACATCCTTACTCTCTTTGAAAGCTAGAATATTTGCCCATCCTCTGGTTTCCAGCCCCCTTCACTTTCCGGGTCTCCTCAAGGGCAGGACCAGACACCGTGCGTCTCTTCCTGTTAAGCCCTCCTGACAACCAGTGATATACAAACCAGAAGTCAAAACTCTTCAGAGTTGCCAGGTGCTCTGTATCAATCCTTTTACCAGGCTTGGTTCCTGCTACCTTGAAGCAACATTTATTTTTACCCTTTTCAGTTTGAGAATTATTCTCCTTGACAGAGAAGACAGGGGCAAAATAGATACAGAGACGTTCTGCTTTCTCTGTGTCACTGGCTTCAAGCTACAGACCTACTTGTAAGTGAATCTCTTTTCCCTGAACATATTGAAAGTTCCTGGCATTATTCATATAGTTCCATATCAATCTTATCTAATTTTCTTTTGTCCAACTGTCCATTAACTTCCCTTTTTCTGTCTCTCCTTTTTTCTATTATCAATTCATTTTCCATTGAAAATTGAAAAAAGTAATCCTGTAAAAATGCAGATGTTATTACACCAGCCTCAGATTTAAATTCTCCCAATGGTTTCCCATTGCTCCTCGAATTCTGTGCTTAAAACTCCTTAAAATTGCCTGAAGACCCTCTCCACCTCCATCTCAGAGTATGTTTTCACGCTTGCGGCTCCCCACCCAGAGTGGCCTTCTTTTAGCTTTCCTGGTCGCCATGCTTCCTTCTCCCAAAGAGTCTTTGCACATCCTGTTCTTCCCAGGTGAAGTGCTCCCTCCTTTCTCCTCACCAGTTCAGACACCCTGAAGAAGCTCCCAGAGCCCCCCACTCTGCTTCCTCTTGACCTCATCATGTTGCTATGTCACCTTTGTTTATGTCATTATTGGATTATTTCTGTCTCTCTAGCTACACCATGAACTTCACAAGGGCAGTGATTGGAGCAAATAGCACACTGAAACACTAAATAAACATTTTTTTTAACAAGTAAATAATAAGAAACACATTTCTGAGAGCTTTCTAATTATCCTGATATATAGAACTTCAAAGAACCTTCGATAAAGTAATCGACATTGAGAAACTCTAAGAAGAGGCCATAGAATACAAAGAGTCTCACATAAATTTGACCATTGAGTCATTTATTTTATGTGTAAATTATTGCAGAGAAATAATATCTGAAGGAAAATATATTGGAAAATGTAACTTTATACTTTATGGAAGCATAGATTTAGAAAAATGGGGGGAGACGTTCAAGATAGCAGAGGAGTAAGATGTGGAGATCAGCTTCCTCCCCACAAATACATCAGAAATACATCTACATGTGGAACAACTCCTACAGAACACATACTGAATGCTGGCAGAAGACCTCCGACTTCCGAAAAGGCAAGAAACTCCCCACGTGCCTGGCCATGTGGCTGACAGGGTCTTGGTGCTTCTGAGCTGTGTGGCTGGCACTGTGCCTCTGACATGGGAGAGCCGAGTTCAGGACATTGGTCCATGAGAGACCTCCCAGCTCCACATAATATCAAATGGCAAAAGCTCTCCCAGAGACCTCCGTCTCAATGCTAAGACCCAGCTCCACTCAATGACCAGCAAGCTCCAGTGCTGGACACCCTATACCAAACAACTAGCAAGATAGGAACACAACCCCACCCATTAGCAGAGAGACTGCCTAAAATCATAATAAGGTCACAGACACCCCAAAACACACGTGGACCTGCCCACCAGAAAGACAAGATCCAGCCTCATCCACCAGAACACTAGTCCCCTCCATGAGGAAGCCTACACAACCCATGGAACCAACCTTACCAACTGAGGGCAGGCACCAAAAACAATGGGAACTCTGAACCTGCAGCCTGTGAAAAGAAGACCTCAAACTCAGGAAGTTAAGCAAAAGGAGAAGACAGAAAAACACACAGCAGATGAAGGAGCAAGGTAAAAACCCACCAGACCAAAAAAATGAAGAGGAAATAGGCAGTCTACCTGAAAAAGAATTCAGAGTAATGATAGTAAAGATGATCCAAACTCTTGGAAAGAGAATGGAGAAAATACAAAAAAAAAAAAAACCGTTTAACAAAGACCTAAAATAACTAAACAGCAAACAAACAATGATAAATAACACAATAAATGAAATTAAAAATTCTCTAGAAGGAATCAATAGCAGAATAACTGAGGCAGAGGAACAGATAAGTGACCTGGAAGATAAAGTAGTGGAAATAACCACCACAGAGCTGAATAAAGAAAAAAGAATAAAAAGAATTGAAGACAGTCTCAGAGACCTCTGGGACAACATTAAAGGCATCAACATTCGAATTATAGGGGTCCCAGAAGAAGACGAGAAAAAGAAAGGGACTCAGAAAATATTTGAAGAGATTATAGTCGAAAACTTCCCTAATATGGGAAAGGAAATAGTCAATCAAGTCCAGGAAGCACAGAGAGTCCCATACAGGATAAATCCAAGGAGAAACATGCCAAAACACATATTAATCAAACTATCAAAAATTAAATAAAAGAAAAAATATTAAAAGCAGCAAGGGCAAAGCAATAAATAACATACAAGGGAATCCCCATAAGGTTAACAGCTG
The DNA here is from genome assembly GCF_039906515.1 of Pseudorca crassidens. Classification (NCBI taxonomy): domain Eukaryota; kingdom Metazoa; phylum Chordata; class Mammalia; order Artiodactyla; family Delphinidae; genus Pseudorca; species Pseudorca crassidens. The sequence goes on along the minus strand of NC_090307.1, from coordinate 3,569,423 downwards.
ATCTTTCAGCAGAAACTCTGCAAGCCAGAAGGGATGGCAAGACATATTTAAAGTGATGAAAGGGAAAAACCAAGATTACTCTACCTAGCAAGGATCTCATTCGGATTAGACAGAGAAATTAAAACCTTTACAGACAAGCAAAACCTAAGAGAATTCAGCACCACTAAAAACAGCTTTACAACAAATGCTAAAGGAACTTCTCTAGCAGGAAACACAAGAGAAGGAAAAGACCTACAATAACAAACCCAAAACAGTTAAGAAAATGGTAATAGGAACATACATATCAATAATTACCTTAAATGTAAATGGATTAAATGCTGCCATCAAAAGACATAGACTGCCTGAATGGATAAAAAAACAAGACCCATATATATGCTGTCTACAAGAGACCCACTTCAGACCTAGAGACACATACATACTGAAAGTAAGGGGATGGAAAAAGATATTCCATGAAAATGGAAACCAAAAGAAAGCTGGAGTAGCAATTCTCATATCAAACAAAATAGACTTTAAAATAAAGACTATCACAAGAGACAAAGAAGGACAGACACTACATAATGATCAAGGGATCAATTCAAGAAGGAGATACAACAATTGTAAATATTTATGCACCCAACATAGGTGCACCTCAGTTCATAAGGCAAATACTAACAACCAGAAAAGGGGAAATTGACAATAACAGAATCATAGTAGGGGACTTTAAAACCCCACTTCCACCAATGGACAGATCATCCAAACTGAAAATAAATAAGGAAACACAACTTTAAATGATATATTAAACAAGGTGGACTTAATTGATATTTATAGAACATTCAATCCAAAAACAAAAGAATACACTTTCTTCTCAAGTGCTCATGGAACATTCTCCAGGATACTTCATATCTTGGGTCACAAATGAAGCCTTGGTAAATTTAAGAAAATTGAAATTGTATCAAGTATCTTTTCCAACCACAATGCTCTAAGACTAGATATCAATTACAAAAGAAAACTGTAAATAATACAAACACATGGAGGCTAAACAATACGTGACTTAATAACCAAGACATGACTGAAGAAATCAAAGAGGAAATCAAAAAATACCTAAAAACAAATGACAATGATGACCCAAAACCTATAGGATGCAGCAAAAGCAGTTCTAAGAGGGAAGTTGATAGCAATGCAATCCTACCTCAAGAAACATCTCAAATAAACAACCTAACCTTACACCTAAAGCAATCAGAGAAAGAAGAACAAAATACCCAAAGTTAGCAGAAGGAGAGAAATCATAAAGATCAGAGCAGAGATAAATGAAAAAGAAACAAAGGAAACAATAGCAAAGATCAATAAAACTAAAAGCTGGTTCTTTGAGAAGATAAAAAAAAAATTGATAAACCATTAGCCAGACTCATCAAGAAAAAAAAGGGAGAAGACGCAAATCAATAGAATTAGAAGTGAAAAAGGAGAGTAACAACTGGCACTGCAGAAATACAAACGATGAGAGATTACTACAAGCAACTATATGCCAATAAAATGGACAAACCAGAAGAAAGGACAAATTCTTAGAAAAGCACAACCTTCTGAGACTGGACCAGGAAGAAATAAAAAATGTAAACAGACCAATCACAAGCACTGAAATTGATTAAAAAAAAGCAAAAGCCCAGGACTAGATGGCTTCACAGGCAAATTCTATCAAACATTTAGAGAAGAGCTAACACCTATCCTTCTCAAACTCTTCCAAAATATAGCAGAGGGAGGAACACTCCCAAACTCATTCTATGAGGCCACCATATCCTGATACCAAAACCAGACAAAGATGTCACAAAGAAAAAAACTACAGGCCAATATCACTGATGAACATAGATCTAAAACTCCTCAACAAAATACTAGCAAATAGAATCCAACAGCACATTAAAAGGATCATACACCATGATCAAGTGGGGTTTATCCCAAACATGCAAGGACCCTTCAATATATGCAAATCAATTAATGTGATAAACCATATTAACAAATTGAAGGAGAAAAAAAACCATGATCATCTCAATAGATACAGAAAAAGCTTTCAACAAAATTCAACACCCATTTATGATAAAAACCCTCCAGAAAGTAGGCATAGAGGGAACTTATCTCAACATAATAAAGGCCATATAAGACAAACCCACAACCAACATCGTTCTCAATGGTGACAAACCGAAACCATTTCCTCTAAGATTAGGAACAATACAAGGTTGTCCACTCTCACCACTATTATTCAACATCGTTTTAGAAGTTTTTCCCTCAGTAATCAGAGAAAACAAAGAAATAAAAGAAATCCAAACAGGAAAAGAAGAAGTAAAGCTGTCACTGTTAGCAGATGACATGGTACTATACATAGAAAATCCTAAAGATGCTACCAGAAAACTACTAGAGCTAATCAATGAATTTGGTAAAGTAGCAGGATACAAAATTAATGCACAGATATCTCTTGCATCCTATACACTAATGATGAAAAAGCTGAAAGAGAAATTAAGGAAACACTCCCATTTACCATTACAACAAAAAGAATAAAATAACTAGGAATAAACTTACCCAAGGAGACAAAAGACCTGTAGACAGAAAACTATAAGACACTGATGAGAGAAATTATAGATGATAAAAACAGATGGAGAGATATACCATGTTCTTGGATTGGAAGAATCAACATTGTGAAAATGACTATACTACCCAGAGCAATCTACAGATTCAGTGCAATCCCTAACTAACTACCAGTGGCATTTTTCACAGAAGTAGAACAAAAAATGTCACAATTTGTATGGAAACACAAAAGACCCTGAATAGCCAAAGCAATCATGAGAAAGAAAAACGGAGCTGGAGGAATCAGGCTCCTGGACTTCAGACTATACTACAAAGCTACAGTAATCAAGACAGTATGGTACTGGCACAAAAACAGAAATATAGATCAATGGAACAGAATAGAAAGCCCAGAGATAAACCCACGCACATATGGTCACCTTATTTTTGATAAGAGAGGCAAGAATATACAATGGAGAAAAGACAGTCTCTTCAATAAGTGGTGCTGGGAAAACTGGACAGCTACATGCAAAAGAATGAAATTAGAACACTACCTAACATCATACACAAAAATAAACTCAAAATGGATTAAAGATCTAAATGTAAGGCCAGACACTATAAAACTCTTAGAGGAAAACATAGGCAGAACACATTATGACATACATCACAGCAAGATCCTTCTTGACCCACCTCCTAGAGAAATGGAAATAAAAACAAAAATAAACAAATGGGACCTAATGAAACTTAAAAGCTTTTGCACAGCAAAGGAAACCATAAACAAGACAAAAAGACAACCCTCAGAATGGGAGAATATATTCGCAAATGAAGCAACTGACAAAGGATTAATCTCCAAAACATACAAGCAGCTCATGCAGCTAAAAAAAAAAAACCCAATCCACAAATGGGCAGAAGACCTAAATAGACATTTCTCCACAGAAGATATACAGATTGCCGACAAACACATGAAAGGATGCTCAACATCACTAATCATTAGAGAAATGCAAATCAAAACTACAATGAGGTATCACCTCACACCAGTCAGAATGGCCATCACCAAAAAATCTACAAACAATAAATGCTGGAGTGGGTGTGGAGAAAAGGGAATCCTCTTGCACTGTTGGGGGGAATATAAATTGATAAAGCCACTATGGAGAACAGTATGGAGGTTCCTTAAGAAACTAAAAATAGAACTACCATACAACCCAGCTATCCCACTACTGGGCATATACCCTGAGAAAACCATAATTCAAAAAGAGTCATGTACCACAATGTTCATTGCAGCTCTATTTACTATAGCCAGGACATGGAAGCTACCTAAGTGTCCACTGACAGATGAATGGATAAAGAAGATGTGGCACATATATGCAATGGAATATTACTCAGCCATAAAAAGAAATGAAATTGAGTTATTTGTGAAGTGGATGGACCTAGAGACTGTCATATAGAGTGAAGTAAGTCAGAAAGAGAAAAATAAATACCGTATGCTAACACATATATATGGAATCTAAAAAAAAAAAAAAACGGTTCTGAAGAACCTAGGGGCAGCACAGGAATAAAGATGCAGATGTAGAGAGTGGAGTTGAGGACACGGAGAGAGAGGAAGGGTAAGCTGGGACGAAATGAGAGAGCTGCATGGACTTATATATACTACCAAATGTAAAATAGATAGCTAGTGGGAAGCAGCCACATATCACAGGTAGATCAGCTCAGTGCTTTTTGACCACCTAGCGGGGTGGTATAGGGAGGGTGGGAGGGAGACACAAGAGGGAGGAGATATGGGGATATATGTATATGTATAGCTGATTACTTTTTTATACAGCAGAAACTAACACACCATTGTTAAGCAATTATACTCCAATAAAGATGTTAAAAAAAAAAAAAGAAAGGAAAACAGTTAGTGTAATCATAAGAGATGAACTTGATTTTCTCGGATATTCTAGATGAACATCATATCAAAGAATAGGGCAATTTTCTTCCCCTTTCTGCTGGGTACTCTGCTTTTTTCTTATTATAATAGAAGTTTCAAGAAAATATCAACTAGTAGTAATAATAAAAATCCTCTTATTAGTTTTCTTGGGCATTCTCCTAATGCTTGGCTTTTTAGTCAAGCACATTGCACATTGAGTACAATGATTTTTGTTGTTGTTGTTTGAAATTGATATGCTTCTCCCAGTATCTCTCTAGTCTTAGGTTACATAGAGGATTTTTATTTTAATTTGCAAATTTATTACATTTTAATAAATATCTTTTGGACATTTGTCAAAGAAATTATGTTTCTCCTCCTCCATCATAATAATTGTAGCCAATATTTGTTTATCACTGGCAGACCAACTGCTAAATGCTTTAGGCGTATGTCATGTAATTTCTGAAGAGTAATAGGAGTCAAGTACAGTTTTTCATGTTCCTTTTCCAAACGAGGAAACTTGTTTAAATGGATTCAGTATCTCGTGCATGGTAAAGCCCGAGTATAACATTTTGTCGGAGCCCAGGACAGATGTGGCTTCCATAGGAATGTGAGCAATTATAGTATTTCTTTTATAGTATTTACTCTACTTATTCTCTGTGTGTTTAACTTGCTAGTGTTTCATTCAGGATTTCTATATTTATATTCTTAGAATTTGTTCCTATTTTTGCCTTTTCTTATTCTTGCTATAATTAACAGGTTGGTATCAAATTATACAATCTTTATAAAATATATTGGAAACATTACCATCTCTGGGATGCTTTTTGACAGTTTATGTAATTTATGGGACTTTCCTCTTTTTGGGGTGAAACAAACAAACAAGTGTGGATGGTCATTCCTTCCCAGATTTTGTCAAGGTTTTTCATAGTTGTGTACCTGCTTATGCTTCCTCCCTTTTCCTGAGCTAACATTAGAATTTATATCTTCCTTGTAACTGTTAATTTTCCATGAGAATGTTTGTTCTTTACAAAGTTTTATGTTGCACTCCATTTTTCAACTTTTATACTAAAATTTTTAGAAACATAAAAATTGAAAGAATAGTAAGATAAACACATAAATACTCACCAACTCAATTCACAAATGAATATTCTGCAGTTTTTGTAATAATATATTTGTATTTTAAAATAATTTGTAGACATCCTGTGACTTAATCAAGAAATACTTTAGCCTGTATCCCCTAAAAAATGAGGATATATTCCAATGTACAAACTGTTCATACCTAATAAATTAACAATAGTACCCAATATCGTGTAATACATAGTTTATGTTCAAATTCTCTCTTATGAACCAATGATGTATTATAAGATTTTGTAAAAATTGAATTGTGTTCCAACCAATGTTCTGTGTTACATGCAATAAGATATATCTCTTTATCTCTTTTAATCTAGACAGGTTCTCTCAACTCCTTCTTTATTTTCCTTCATAACATGTTTTTTTGAAGAAATAAGTCTTACAGAATGTTCCATGTTCTGGATTTTTCTATAAATGTTCTTTAACTTGTTCTTCTAGTCCCCGTATTTTCTGTACACTTCAAATTAGATCTAAAAGCTGGTTTACATTCAGGATCGTAGGTAGTCTGTGGAGTTAGCATCTAGTTATAATCTTTGTCTGAATCAGTTATTTCCATATAAGGGTCTTTAACGTAGATCTTTCTGTAACTCCCTCATTAGTACATGAGCTCTTCCTTGTTTTCTGGCACAAAAGATGCCCAGTCTCATTTTCCACAGTCCCCACCCTAGACCTTGGGTTAACGATTTTTTTCAATACAGACTGGTATTAGTAACCATAATCTGATTACAAGAGATGCTCACTGTTACTGGAGTGTCAGTGCCCATAGGTATAATCCGTGTAAAGGTACAGGGAAGTGACAGATAGGTTGACACACAATAGATAGATATATAGATAGAGACATAGATACACATAGATACCTTTAGCACACATATATTATTCATTACTATGTTGGCTTTATTATTTAATACGTGTAAGTTAGTTTAAAATTCATTATCTCAACATTGCTACTAATGATCGAGTTATGGAGTCAAGATTAAGATGGCTTGACAGTTGTTTCATTTAAAAAATATTTTCCAATAAGACTGTTCAGTAGAGTTCTTTTTTATTATTTTTTGCACATCTTTATTGGAGTATAAATGTTTTACAATGTTGTGTTAGTTTCTGCTGTAAAACGAAGTGAATCAGCTATATGTATACATATATCCCCATATCCCCTCCCTCTTGAGCCTCCCTCCCACTCTCCCCATCTCACCCCTCTAGGTCATCACGAAGCATCCAGTTGATCTCCTTGTGCTATGCGGCTGCTTCCCACTAGCCATCCATTTTACATTTGGTAGTGTATATATGTCCATGCTACTCTCCCTTCTTCATCCCAGCTTCCCCTTCCTCCCCATGCCCTCAAGTCTGTTCTCTACATCTGCATCTTTATTCCTGCCCCACCACTAGGTTCATTAGTACCGCTTTTTTAGATTTCATATGCATGTGTTAGCATACGGTATTTGTTTTTCTCTTTCTGATTTACTTCACTCTGTATGACAGACTCTAGGTCCAGCCACCTCACTACAAATAACTCAATTTTGTTTCTTCTTATGGCTGACTAATATTCCATCATATATATATGCCACATCTTCTTTATGCATTCATCTGTCGATGGACATTTAAGTTGCTTCCATGTCCTGGCTGTTGTAAATAGAGCTGTAATGAACACTGTGGTACATGTATCTTTTTGAATTATGGTTTTCTCAGGGTATATGCCCAGGAGTGGGATTGTTGGGTCATATTATAGTTCTATTTTTAGTTTTTTTAAGGAACCTCCATACTGTTCTCCATAGTGGCTGTACCAATTCACATTCCCACCAACAGTGCAGGAGGGTTCCCTTTTCTCCACACCCTCTCCAGCAGTTATTGCTTCTAGATTTTTTGAGCATGGCCATTCTGACTGGTGTGAGGTGCTACCTCATTGTGGTTTTGATTTGCATTTCTCTAATGATGAGTGATGTTGAGCATCTTTTTTCATGTTTTTCTTGGCCATGTCCAGTACAGTTTTTTGTTCAAAAGTCACTTGAAATAATGCTACTGAAAATGCAGTTGTTTGTTACAGTTCTTTCTTTGTTTAATTTTGCTTTGTTTCCCTTTTAATTTATATTCTAAACATTTACATAATTCATAGAAAAGTTTCATCTGTATCCCCACCTTACTTTCACCCCTTTCTTACACAAAACACAGCAGAATTATGTGCTCACAGTTTCCCCATGTCTCTCCCACTGCAAGTCTGCATACAGATGTGAGGACAGACACCTTCCACGCTCCTTCTCAGGCTGGCTACTCCTCCCTCGTGCGTTAAGTCATAACTTACTGATGCAGGCATCTATTTCTGGGACTTGTGGTTTCTTCTGATATTTTGTATTTACAAAATTGTATGACCTTGCATTCAAGCTCATTCATACGTATAGATGTGTATCTTCCTGGTGGCTTCTTAGAGATGGTTTTGCTGGGTCAATGGTACAGGTATGTGTAACTTTGTTAGACAGTGACAAAATACCTCTATAAATTCCATGTATATGGAAATGTGTTTTTCCACAGCCTCCTCACCAGTATGTTCTCAAACTTTGGGTTATTTTGCCAGATAGCAGAGAAATAAAGCTCCGTGTCATTTTAATTTGCATTTCTTATCCAATGGGTAAAGTCACTTATTTTTTGGTTTCACACAATGAAGGGAATTGAAGATTCTTTTGCCCTTTAAACATTCTATTAATTGTCGTTAGTATTTAATACAGCAAATGTTTGTACACATTTACCAACATGTCTTCCATTTTCATTTTTTGCAATTTATTGAGATTGTGCTTGTGATTTGTAACTTGACAATTTGGGTAAATATTCCGCAGGCAGTGGAAAAGAAAGTGCATTCTATCTTGAGGTAACAGAAGTCAAAGCATCACTGAGCCCAGTGATGTGCTTTGCTGGATAGAATGTGGCAGAAGAGATGTGCCCTTTTTGAGCTCAAGAGCCCTGCAGTTTCCCCCATCCTCACCCCTTGCCCTGTGGTCCCAAGATCGAGCCTGGGCCAGCCCACTGGGAGTGAGAGATCTGTCACTCAGTGGTCTCATCACCCCAGTTAAAACTCAGCTAGCCACGAGATGTGCGAGAGAAATCCTCTGCACCCTCGCAGCCTCCACCTGACCACCCACCAACTTACTGCATGTGCTCGCGAGCCATCTTGAGTGGGCCGAGAACAGCTGGACTCAGACTCGCTGAGCAAGTGGTCCTCATCAGCCACCAGGTGGCGGGTGGTTTGTTAGGCAGCAGTAGACACCTGATACACCACTGTGGACCCTCTGTTCCTCCAGCGCTGGGAGAGCTGAGCCCTTCAGATTCCCATGAACGTCATCCATCAGCAAAGAAAAACGAGACTTCAAACGAAATATCTTCTCTCTCGGTTTTATAGCCTAAACTCTTCCATCCTTTTCCTAGTTGGAGTGTGCAGCTCCTCACTTCCATTAACTTCCTTTGAGGCTGTTTCCTTCCTTTGGGACCTGGTTTTCAAGGCTGTGCTGGATATCATTTTCATCTGCTCCCATCTGCATTATATCTGCAGGAATTGTTACACTTCAATATCTGCTTTACTCTTTTCTTACAGCTTCTGTCGCCGGTGATCCCATAACAACCACATGCTTACACAGCGACTAGGTCATTTTATAGTAATAAGGCATTAAGACAACTTGATTTTTTTCAAGTCACGGTATTCCTAAAAACCATAAAGTAACTTCCTCCGACCAACTTCCACTCACCTCTGCCACCGTAAACCATCCTTAAAACACTTTAAGTTTTCAGGCTATGTCGCTTCCTCCATACTGGTTTGCTTTCTGGTGGAATTCACTTAAAGAAAAGCTGAGGAGTGTCTCAGTGCTCTGATATTCTGGGTTTTAAGAACAGATTTTGTTTTGTTTTGAGGCTAGATAGCTTTGTGTACAAGAGCTCAGATTATTTCATCTTTGAGATCAGACTGGGTTCTAATTGCTGCTCTGTGGCTTCAGCCTAGACATTGGCAAGTTCTTTAAAAAGTCTGTGCCTCAGTTTCCTGACCTTCAAAATGAGGACAATATTAGTACCCATCCCATGGGGTTAACTAAGACTTAAATGATTAATATTTACTGCGTAGCATATTGTAATTCATATTAGCAATTATTTTCATGTTTGTAAAATTCTAACTTTGATATTTGTAAATATTTAATTTTGATAAATTTGAAATGCCATCAACAATTGTTTTCCGATAAGGGTGTTAACTGTTGACTGTTTAGTTTAAAATATCTAAATATTCTAGATTTTCCCAGGTAATCAGAACATACTAATATAATGCATATATGTATATATGTATATATAGAGAGAATATGCGAAATCTTTTGTTTACTAGCTGTCACATGAACGCTCTACCTTCCATCAACAATAAAATGAGATTATCCTAAGAGATGCTGCAAGCTCAACAGAGACCAGCAAAAAAAGTATGGGGGATGGAGTGGGGATGAGAAACTGAATTTTCTCCTCTGGACATATCTGTCCTTGCAAATTTCTGAAATCTTTTGCTATAACGATAAGTACATTTTCTTTGTTGCTCATCTTCCCATTCCTCCTAGTCATCCAATATCCTATTTCACTAAGCTGTTGAAATGAATTCTACCCTGCGCTAATACCCAAAGTCCTTGAGGTGCTAAAGAAAATACTGCATATAAAATGCATGGACAGGCAAAATAGGTTTACATAACGTTAACGTGGACAAATGGCAAGTACAAAATTATATCTAGCTGCAATTTAATTAGATTAATTAGATCAATGTAATTAGTAGGGCTATATTACCCTAGTTAGACTTCGGCAGTCTCCGCCCCCCACTCCCAGCTCAAACATACAGCCCTCAAACATTATAATAGCACATGGAGTACTGATGCAGTAACATATCAATTTCCCCATGAACACACCATTAAGAGAAGGAGTTTGTAGGACACTCAAGAGACACATAAAATGTTACCCTACCAGGGAAAAATTTTGATAATATAGACTGAAAAATATCCCTGCTGTCAAAAGACAATATTTACTTCATGTTAATCCCAAGTTTAAGTCTGGTCATGATTATACAAAAATGAATTTAACAAACAGGTTCTGGAGTGGATCTAATGAATAAAACAGACTTCTTTTGACTTTAGTTACAAACCCTGCAGAACTTAAGCTTCAAACACCCACTAAATCACAGACGTGACTGAACCGCTGGGCCATCCATTGACCACGTGGCAGATGGCAAGGTCCATAAACGTCCCTTAACCTCTAGGAACTATGGGTGAATTAGATCTCAATCAACAAGACGACGAATAACCAGGCTAATTGGTGTTCTCGGTCCGGGGAAGAGACTGCTCGGCTCAGCCTCTATGATTTGTTCTTTTCAAGGATACCATCAAATCTCCTTAATTATGACAAACTAAGACTTCTCTTTATGGTGAAACTGATGAAGATGATCGTTCACTAGAGCAGCCTTGTTCACATGATGTTCACAACTGCTAATTTGCTAATCCTCTACCTTATGGTCAAATAATTATGTTTACAGCCCTAATGGCTGCCTTTTAGTTTGGTCTTTGTGTGGAAACCATGGTGGTTAAAAAACTCCAAAATTATAGCACTGAAATTGACAGAAACTATGGGAAAATAACCAAATGTTCATCAATTCAAAGATTTGCCTAGTTTTAGAATTGTAATAAAAAACTACAGGACTTAAAAAGAAGAAAGGAAGGAAAGCAAAGAGAGGAAGAGAGATAAAAAATCTCGCAATTGATTTGGACAGGCTAGAGTTGAACTTAAACCAAGCCTGAACATGGCCCCTGCAAAGATCTCATAGGAGAAGGATGTCCCCACTCTCTGTAATCACCCTTCCCAGACTTCTTGGATTCCCATTGCCCTGAAGGCAAAATCTCTTCATCTTTGTGGCCTAATTTGTACTTTAGCAAATATTGACATCTATTTCAAAGAGAATGCAAAGAAATCTGGTGTTCATCTGATTTTTGTTTTCATCTTTCTGTTCTCAAGCATAAATTAAGATATTCTGCTAAATGTTAGCTTCTGTAGCCTAATTACACTGAATATACTGTAGTTGATAGTGTTTACACACTGCAAACTACTTAGCATCTTATATATAGTAGGAAAGATGTGTTTAAATATGTTTGCATGGCTTGTACTTGTATATCTCTAAAATAGATTTGAGTAATTATCAAGCATTGCCATCACCATGCTTTTTTGGGTTATAATTAAAATGTATCTTTTTTATTATACTTTCAATTTTTGCTCTAGAAAAATGTGGAATTGTAACTGCACGTTCAAGATTAAATTAATGTGCTCCTTCAAAAAGCAATCTGAGCCATCTCTTACCTATAAATATCATAATTTGGTAGTGGTATGTGTGGAAGAGAATTTGTATAAATATTTAAATAAGTGCCTTGAAAACGGTAAACGCTCCTCCTAAATTTAAGATTTGAATGGTACATGTTCCTTCAGGAATGGTGACGAACATATCAATGTACATTTATCCTTGGCTGGCAATCCTAAATGTGAGTGGCCAGATTCTCCCCTTAACCCCTTTCTACACTTGGAAGCGAAACTACATCCTTGTGAAATTCCATTCCTGTTAGTTTCTTTTTCAGGAAATTCATTTAAAATTTCATTTTGTTTCTTAGACTGACCCACAAGATTTTGTTATTGCAGGACTGTATCTCGAAGGTGATCAGAAAGAGGCATGACTGAGCTGGAATATGGTTCCTAGTTGCCAACTGGAAAGAACATAATAAATGTAGGATTTATTGATCATTTCATTCTTGGGAACCAAAAAAATTGATGTCAGATAGAACTTTGTTCCTCAGACCCATGATTCCCCAAACTGGGAATAAGGTTTAGACAAAATATCATCAGAACATGCAAAAACAGTGATTTAGACCCAAGATAGGGCACTTGGACATGTAATACACTGCATTGGAAGAGAGTGCACTGGGGGACCAAGAATATAAGCTTAGTGTTGAACACAAGCTCTGGTCAAGTTGGTGACTCTGGAAACGCCTTAATCTCCCCATCCACAACTTCTTCACCTGCATATGGAGACTAACGATGGTCTCCAAGTATCAGCAAGAGGATCGAATGTGTTGCTGAAGAAATTAAATGATCTTATGTGTATAATCCGGTCACAGCGTGGCGTCTTGTTCATAATAGATAGTCGATAGCTATTAGCTATAATGATTACACTTGGTTTGCTTTAGTTTTCACAATGACCCTTACCTAGTGGAACTAGAAGAGAGAAGAAGGGCTATTGTTTACTAATCCCCAGAGAGGAAAATCACAGTTCAATCCTTAATGCTCTCAGATCAAGGTGGACAAGAGGCCAACTGCCATCATTGAGGAAAAAGAGCAAAGGCTCTTGTGGCTCCTGAAAGAAAAAGGGCGTTGAGAGGAGACAAGGAGAATCCCAGCTCTGGGATTTCCAGTCAGATTCCTGAGATTGAAACCAATGTGCTAGTCAGGCTCGGCATGGGTGTACTTGTTCGTCAAGGGACAACTCTTCGATAAGTGAGTGTCCCTCACACGCCTGGACCCAGGGGTCAGCAGTCAATGAGCAGACAAAAAGCCCTGCTTTCATTGAACTTACACTCTGATTAATGAACCTCTCTCTCAAATGGGAACAGTAATATTTCCTTCCTCATCTGATTGTTATAATAGTTCAATAAGGCAACGCCTACAAAACACCTCACACTGTGCCTCTGTTTTTTAAGTCACGTAAGAATGATCAGCAGTTACTTTTAAAGTGATCATTTTTATCATGATTATTCTTACTGTTGGGCAATAGCTTGGGAACCCACAGTAACTTATCCACTGTCTCCTTCCCTGGCCCTATGGCATTGAGCTTTGCATTATATTCCTTCAGCAGTACAAGAAAGTAAGATTAAATAGGTCCCTAATAGGAACAATGAGATACACAAATAGTCCAGTATTGACCTAGATGTCTGTCGTATTTATCTGCACACTGAGATGACTCCTCTCACATTCCAAGATAAACAAGTATCTGGAAACTCTTCAAGATACAAATGTGGGCCATATACCAGAAATGACATCACCCCCCAAATTAATGTGTGTGGGCTTGATGTGAAATTATAATTAACAATGTTTATAGCTTTAATTTCAACATAATGATGTGCAATTAGAATATTATGATCTGAAGTTAGGAACCAAGAAATTTTTAGTGTCTGTTTTTTGATGACTCTATTTAAGGTATCTTAGGTATTTTTAAGCACATACTACTGAATACCTTTCCACAGAAATAGGTTTCATTTTATTTTTCTATCGTTTTTATATGGATTTTTAAAATATTGTTAAAAAGTGATGTTCAAGATGGTCTCTTCTTTAAGGAAAGTTAAATGAATTTCAGATTTTCAAGGCACATACTGAGGTTTTGAATTGAGAATGAGCCTGACTGAAAAAGCAGTTCCCATTTTAATTTATTAAAACAGTATTGCTAAACCTTTAATAAACCACATAGGAATTAGCCCAGCCATTTCAAAGATGGCAACAAATATCATTAACAAATGTAAAACAGCCAACCATCTAAAAAGTAACTGCATGGGAATTCAATTACAGGAAAAAGTGGGTCAGGGGAATCGCCACATTTCCGACTTTATTTGTGTTCTCGTGACCAGGCCAACTGGAGACAGTGAAGAAATTGTTCTTTTTTTGCTCAAGATATTAACTGGGAGGAAAATTTATCTGAAGTCCTAGGGTTCTGATCATGCAGAAGATTCTAGGGTCCTCAAAAATCTCACTAGGAATTGGTCGCGCTGAGACAGTAGCTTTCACACTGGAATATCATGGGATGAAGGACGATTCGGACAGAGAGCTCTGGTCCCACAGAGACTTGCCCTCATTGCTGGTGACCCAGCAGGCAGGTTTGACTTATGGGAACAAATGTTTCCAGCCATGAAAACCCAGGAGTTGAATATTCTTCATCAAAGTGTTTAAAGCACTGGTTTACAATTACAGAATTTTAAACAAGCTTCTCAAAGCTCCTTCCTTGGGGAAATTCCCATTTAAAAATACCTACAACTACAGAAAGGTGAACATAATCCTGAAATGTAGTATTTTAGACATCTGCTCACCACCAGTGATGTGACTGTCAGACAAAGGGTGGGGCTCCAAAGCCAGGCCAGTCCCTTGCTCCTGCCCTCAAGGACAATCTCACAAGGGGTCCCACAGAGCCTTTGAGAAACCGGCCAAAGGCTGGGGTGTTTCAGAAGAGGGGGAGCCCGGCGTGGACAGGGACGATGCTGAAAGTAACTGCCCTTTGTAAACTCTGCCTGGAAAGCTTTTTCTCAAAGAAAAAGCACAGAGAAGCCCATTTTCAGGAGTATCACAGTTGACTTGCAACTTGTTACTGAACTTTTGAAGAGACAGGAATCAGCTGATGGCTGGACCCTGGGTGCAATCAGTGAATGCCTCCTTTAGCCGTGGTAAGACTCTAACGGGAGGAGAACTGTTTCCACACGACCTTCCTGCTGGCTCTGAGTCTGTGTGGGAGATAAGGAAGGTGGAAGTCTCAAAAGAAAGAATGGGGCCAGAGCAGAGGGGGTCTGGCAGCCTTGGCTCTGCCCCCTGGAAGTACCTGCTGACTCTGATGCCAAGAGGGCTCCCATTTTGCCATTTTCCAGCCCTGATATGGCCAAGCGTCCCACCTGAAATGACCTTCCTAGCCCTATCCCATTCTCTGTCCCTGCTTAACCATGTGGCTATGTGTCCTGGCCAGTTAGGAACCTTTGTGTTGATTCTGGGAAGTTGGTAGGCGCTGAGGAACCTCACAGATAGACGGGAGGGTGTTCATTGCTGGAGCCCATTTTCCATTTCGTAGGAGGCATTCTTGCTCCAAAATGGATGAAAAAGTCCTTGCTGGTGGGGACATTATGAGTAGCATCCTGATAAGAGGTGCTACTCTAACATACCAGGTTCAAGAAAATCCACATGGCGTTAAAATTCTTGCTGCTCCGTGAAAATTGAAAAGTATTTGTAAATAATCCTCATTTCATAATACTCCAGTATCACCTTTCTTTCAAATTACTAAATATGTTAAAATGTCTCCCTTCTCTTATCTCAATGCTAATTCCCCACATTACAATCCATCTGCCTTGTTTATATTCCTCTTTATCTGTCTTTATAAAATCTTTCATCAGCTCTAGATCATCTTGCCTTCCCAGACATCTATTTCCTGATTCTTCTCCTAAAAATCTGCTGTTCATAAACACTCTTCCTGGAAGACAGCAAGGTTCTCCAACTTGAGGGCGGCTAAGAATGATCCAGAGACCACATAAAAATACGTAGGTCTGGGACCTGTGGTGAGGTTTAGAAATTCACATGTCACCCGGTGACGCGTGTGATTCTGAGGTGGCAGTCCACCAACTATGGAAAGATGACGCCCAGAAGTGATCGTGATTGCCCTCCGTAATCTGTCAAGCTCAATGTCTAGTAGTTGACTCATTAAAGAAACGGTCAGTTCAACCTGAACCTCCAAGTTGGTGACTTCCCGTGACTTCTCTGAAATTTTGAGACATTCTATTTCCTGTGCCCTTGGTGATCAGTAAGCCTTACATTCCTGAGGCATCTATGACAAGGCATGACCTTGAAATGCTCCTTAACAGTTCTGGGTCATTCACATCCCAGGGTGTGAATGACCCAGGATCTGAATTCTCAGATAACCAGTTAACCTGGGAACAAACCCTGTGGTCTACACACATTTGACAGAGGTAGAGACGCACGGCGTTAGATAAAACTTCATGCACAAACATAAGGTAATAAGCCTCATTTCATTCATACTGGCAATTTAAAATGTGATATGCTTTTTTACGGATGTGAAGGAAACCTAACTTTTGACAAAAGTGAGTCTTTTTGTTGTTCTTTTACTCTATTTTAGACTATATTATCCCCAAAGGAAAGTCAGTAGATATAAGGAAAATGTCAGCAGAAAGATGGAATTCTATTTTTTTTTACACATATATAAATGAAGTTTTCTTACAGAATGTGCCTTCCCTTGTTTTATAGGTATTGAAGGCTCACTAGCACAGCTAATTCATGGTAAAAATAAGTCACATTAACAGTGCTCAGTTAAAAGCCAGCCACCAGGAGAGTGCCTGAAACCACTGCACATTAACACCCACTGCTTTGCATTGCTATGAAGAGCCCTATTCAACATAGTTTTGGATGATATTTTTTTTTTTTTTTTTTTTTTTTTGTGGTACGCGGGCCTCTCACTGTTGTGGCCTCTCCCGTTGTGGAGCACAGGCTCCGGATGCGCAGGCTCAGCGGCCATGGCTCACGGGCCCAGCCACTCTGCGGCATGTGGGATCTTCCCGGACCGGGGCACAAACCCGTGTCCCCTGCATCGGCAGGCGGACTCTCAACCACTGCGCCACCAGGGAAGCCCTGGATGATATTTTAGGTAGAATGAAATCAACAAGCTGCAGACCTCAGGGTACAAATCAGAAGTATCTCCTCCTCTAGGGGCAATTGCACTGACCTCACTCACTCACCTGGCGTTGTCCACTTGAGCCGAGGTTAAACAAATAGACAGGGGTTCTACCCAAGGGTGCACACAAACAGGAGAAAGAATTGGGGACAGAGATTTCAAATGCATTCAGGTAAGCAGGTTCCTTTTCACCTCGGAGAGTTTCAGCATCCTCTCAAAAGCTCTCGTAAGGGGGGAGGGGAAAGATTGCTTTTTGCATCACTGCAGTTTCCAGAAAACATTAACTTCATAAAGCACAGATTCTAGCTTTTGGATGTTTTGACAATCTCAATAGAGGTAAAGATCAAGGATTTCCCTACTGGCAATTTGCAAGTGAGGCTCTAAGCTTTTTCTTTCAGAAGAGAGGAGGGAAACGGCACAGTAAAATTCCTTCCAAAAAAAAACAAGAGGTAACTGTACTGAAAACAGGGCTCATTTGAGTTTCTGAGAATTAGTGAACTATTTTTCTAGGTATTATTTCTGAAATATTCTTCCTCTCCCCTTCCCCATCTCATGCATGTATTTATATGTATCTTTTTCTTTCTATCTTTTTGGTTCTGTTTATACTGCAGCTTCACATGTAAAGCCAAGTCTTGTTTATTTCCTGCAATGCAGCTATCCCCAAATCCTCAGCCTATTTGGAGGGTTTTTTTGGTTTTGTTTTTTGTTTTTTTTTGATTTGGAAAGCATCCTGTTCTGTAGTATTTCAAATTTAGAATTCCATTTAGCTGCAATATGAAAACAAAGAGATAAAGTGCAGTCTTGTGTGTTTCAAGTTCGGATGAATCTCAGCCACATTCCATAGATTATTTTGATTTAGTTTTAACAAAATACCACATTAAATCACTCTAATGAGCTGTTTCTGTTCCCCTCTCAGTACAAGGTCATTAGGTACAAGACAGCATCTTTCTGCACCGTCTTCACTATTTCATGTGCTACATGTCAAAAAAGGCTTTGATGGTTTTCCATAGCAGAGACTAGGACAAAACTGTTCCTCAAGGAAGGGGTTTGTACCATAGCAGAGAAGCGATTTGTCATGCTTCCCCAGGACTGGTCCCGGGCCCTTCACGCACATGTCGGGTCTTGGGAGGAAGGCTCACCAGCCCTGCTCTGCCACTTGCTCAGAAATCAGCTGTCTCATAGATTCCACTACAACACCATCTCTTTTCCACGTTATGCTTTCTTGGGATGAAAAGAAAAGCCTGAAATTAGCGTACGCATTTAAAATATCTGTCACCAGATGAATTGTGCTTTTTTTTAAGGGTAACAGCTGTCTTTTTAATTAATGAGAGTCGCAGATACATCATGCTCACAAAATATTGCACCGCACATTCTGTTCAGCCCTGGCAGGCCCGGCACTCCCTTCCATTTTTCGATGGAATAGGCAGCAAGGTGAGAGCAAGCAGGTAGCTGAACGTGACTGGCTTAAAGCTGTGTGTGAGATGCTAATTATAGAGGAACAGCTCCTGTTCGGGCTTCCAATTAGGGGTCTGAACAACCTCGTCAGTACTTTCCGCGGTTGTGAGCGTGTCTAATTATTTATCTCCCGGTGGAATCTTGGTGAAAGCTGGTATTCCGGTGACCAGTGGAGTGGGTGGGTTCCCATCCAACGCTAGATGGACCGAAACAGGCCTGACGGTGATGCTCCGGACAATGTGGGGTCTGGGTTGATGGTCAGCAAAGTTTTCCCAGATGGCAGGGCAAGCCCCACAGAGGCCACCCTTGGTGGAAGGAGGGCCAGGTCTCCCGTCCAACAATCGCACAAGCCCTGGCTCTCCTCCAGCCCCTTTCCTGAAAGGGAAGGAATCAACCACCACTCCCTCAAAGTACCAGAAAAGAATGTTTGCCCTCACTGCAGGCGTGGTTTTAGGAGAAATGTGCACATTAGGCGTAAGCCTACTAACCAAACCTAAGCAAATGCAGCCGCTGCTTTTCTGGACATCTATCAACTTCTGTCTATTTTCTCATCAAAGTCTAAAGATCTACACCATGAATGATTGAGGATAAAGTTGGCAGTAATTCACATTATTAAACAATATTTTATTGCTGGTTGGTAAGTCTTTACGAAGTCATATCAGTGTAATTCTTACTTAAGAAATATATACTGTAAGTATATATTATATACTGTGTATATATGATATATTTATACATAGTATAAAATACATTTAGGCATATTTTTAAATTTTGTGGCTACTCTTTCTTAACCAACTAACATTTGTGTACACTGGGATGTTGGTGAATGGAAGATATATGTGCCACCCTTGATTAAATCTTAGAGGCATTTCTACCAAAATCTAAGATAGGCTTCTGCCCGGCGAGACCGTGTAGGGAGATTCACTAATGCACAAGGCGCTGAGCAGCTGTGTGGAGATGAGTTTGTGGGGGAACTTGCTTTAGTGTGACTTCCCACGTCCACCTGAGGTTCGACAGAGACCTTGGAGATCGAGACAATCAACCTGAGAGCACAGCAGCAGAAAACGTCAGCATCCTTCCTGTCTGCACAGCTTCCACAGTGCTTTGCTGCGTTTGCCATCTGACCCTTAGGACGAGCCTGGGAGAAGGGCAGGAAAGTTGCTGCCTCTCTGATGACACAGGTGAGGGGAAGTTGGCACAGAAAACGTTTGAGGTTGAACAAAGCCTGTGGTCATAAAGGAATAAGGAATGGAAAGGACCCAACACAGATCCCCGGGTGGGGGGGGGGGGGTGTTTTGGTATAGTACACTGAGTCTGCACAGGGCTGCCCTTCAAGAACCTTGGCCTCAGCTTTCCCTCTGAGAATTCAACATGCAATCAACACAGCACAATCACAGCCTAACAAAACAAAACCCCATCAGTGAGACAGATCTCTCTCATGTCTGGCAAGAATTAATAGCACCCTTATTAAACACACTGCTGGGGTGGAGGGAGAGAAACCTAGGTATAAGAAGTAGGTCCAAACTGGAAGCACGGTGAGGAGAGTTATATAGGCAGAGCTTTGCACAACTCAGCTAAGTACTGATCTGGGAAGTGGGCCCCTGTCTTTTGGACTCAGTGCCCACTCTGATTAAGAGGTGCACGGTATTATGCAGCTGGGCATTGGAATAATCAAACTCGGTGCTCTTGCTCTGACGGCCCGCTCCCCAGGCACCCTTCTGATTGTTTGACTCCCCAGGTAGCCTGCCTACAGGGAGGGAATGTGTCGGTCAGGATGAAGCGAACATCTGGTCTACCTGACAGTTCTATTACTCACTGTAAATTAATGCACTGGCTGGCTGGTCTCCTCCGTCCGTCTCCTGTGAGATGTGTTCACCTGTGTCAGCGTCCTTGAACTCTGGGACCCTGAAAACTCTGAGCCTGCACATTGGAGGTCCTGACCCAAGCCAGGTTGGAGGACCACTCTGTAAAGTTTCTGAAGGTCTCAGTTAAATTAAAATATCATCCTTGAGGACCAGCACCTAAACAATTATTATTTCTTTGATCAAAAATTGACCCTAAAGTTTTGACACAGTGTGATGTAATCCAGAGACACCAGGTCAGCCTCGAGCTAAGTTAGAGACCTGTCAGGAGTTAACAGTTGATACCCTGGACAAGATGATGAGGCAGGACTTGGTGACCACTGAGCCCCGGGGGCCTTAAGCTGCCACGTCCAGGCAGGAAGTGGGCTGGGGCATTTTTAATAATGAGAAATGATCTTATAAGTGTTGAGGGATTAAGAATCAATGCAAGGGAGACCCCTTGAAAGAACTTTGAAATAGCTACAGAGCTTTTTCCCCATTGACGTTTTCTCATACAATACGGTGACAATATGACAATAACGAACTTGTCATAAAAGAGCAGTACAGACCTTAGACTGTTTCTCTCTGATGAAGCCACCGTTTGTATAAGAAGAGCAGGATTACCTGTGGTCCCAGGGAGCAGCCCTTGTAGGTCACTCGGTGTCTCAGTGTCGTATTACAGACCACAGCCCAAGATGTGGGTGCAGTGGACACACTACCCCAATCACATGAAAAGTGCATATCGAAAGTCTAACGGGAGCAGGTTTTTGCAGGTCTCTAACGACTTTGATTCAGAGTGGATTTGCAGCAGGGCCACTCGGATGTGGCAGTGCCAGGCCAACACCCCAGGGGGCACAGTTCAAGGGCACCCTGATGCAAAAGGCAGCCCTTGGAAACATGCAAAATGGTGGCCCTGGGCTGAAGAATGTTCCGCATACACCTTTCCCATGAACATCTTCTTGAATTACAGAGCAAAACCCACAGGCATGGAAATAAAGGCAATAATGCAGCCTTCCGTTCTCACGGCTCCATTTCCCATTTTCACATCCATTACCTCCCCTGGATGGACTCATCCCTATTCTGACACATCTCAGAAAAATTGCAAACGTGGTTCTCTCTGGCTGCTGGGTGGCTAGTTCCCTGTGCTATTTAGTTTACCGCAACCGGGTTACACATTCTGAATTGCATACATTTTCTTCATCAGGAGTAACTCGGGTGAATGATGGCTGCCCATCAGTTTCAGAGACGTGAGGACCAGTAGGGTGCTGGCCGCATCCCTGCATCGTTCAGACAGTTGTCTGTTTGGGAGAGCTGAAGTAAATCACAGCCGAAGATAATAGCACTGTGAGGACAGTGCCTGGGGGAGCAGAAAAGAATAATACCTGGGCCATTTCATGTGCTATATTCAGGAATAGAATATTTGGAAATTTCAAAGACATTTGATAATTCTAACCAGCTCGTTAAATTACCCTGCTCATTCCGAAAGAGAGGAGCTTCCAAATCTGCATTCATATTGCCGAGGGGAAAAGCATTAGGAATAACTCCTGCACAGATTTTTGGCAAGCGGCAGGGCCCTTTTTTTCTAAAGACATTCTCTCTATTGCCTGCCGCTTGCTGTTTCATAACACTTGACAAATTCACAGTTCTTAAAAGCCCCCATAAATGTTTGGTAAATTGCTCCATTTTATCAGGGAGTTCTCAGAGCCTGGTCCCTGATATTCACCCTGTTTTCATTCCCCATTCCTTGTTTATCTTTATTTTGATGCCTTTTCCAACATCAAAAGGCTGTCATTATTAGTATCAGCGATCTCATTATTATTATCGTGACGTTAGCCGCAGAAAAGATGTACCGTCTGCAAGCTGGAAATTCCCACAGCCTTTAAGAGCCTCCTCTCCTCCTGACAAGCTCATAAAAATAAATAAATAAAGCCATCCCAAGAAACATCTGAAGGCATCTTAAGTTCTTACGTGGCTTCAGGAAAGATACACATGTCCAGCTCCACTTCGCCTAAGAATGCTTAAGCTGAACGGGAGCCAGAACGTGACTCCACCAGCAATACTGAGAAATCCTTCCTAGCGTTCCATTTAGACAGGAGGAGTAATTGAAGGGCGTGTGGCTGGGAGAGAGTGAAGGAGGGAAACAGGAGAGCGTGGGATGGAATACGGCTGAGAGGGGACCAGGGGATGGGGTGGAGCGGGGAAGTTAGTAAAATTGCACTGGAGACCTAAATTATAGACCTGTTTGGAATATGAATCCCCGCAGCTGCAAGAAGGAGGCCAGCCGATTGAAACTTGTTTGGAATACTTCCCTGGACAAGTTCTATTAAAAATGACATAGTGTACCCTAAACATCAGATCATGTGCTCAAGCATTTTGTCAGTCCTCCAGCTGACTCATTCCCAAAAGCACAATGTACTGGACATTATACCGGGACTGCAAGAAGCAGCCGGCACATGTTTCCATCACTCAGAATTGTTACCTTTTTAAACACAAGTATGTAAATGAAATATTTTCCCCAGGCAAGCCCGCCCTGGGCAGGTACCTAGCACACGCTGACATGATGCAGTGGGAGTTCACATCAATGGTGTTCGTCCATCCCCGGGGGCCCTACCACCCCGTAAGGCAGTCCCACGAGAGAAAACTTAATACCAAGGAGAAGCTGGCTCAGCCCAACAGCATCCATATTAAAAGAAAAAGAAATCCAACCAGGAATCAATTTTTCTTGAACAGCTGTTTGTCGCTGTTTCATTTCTACCCTGCAAGTCCACTTTTCAGAGATTATCTAATAATTGCAACCGTGCATGGGCTCTGCAGAAATACATAAATAACATTCCCCCTTCTCCAATCCTGCAGCTAGTAGTCACGGTGATCACGGAGCTATTTCACAGTACTTCTGAGAGGGCCTAGACTTTTGGGGGGCTCACGGGGAGTGTCAGGAAATATTCTTCCCCAAATGACACAAAGCGGGGCCCTCGGCTTCTAGCCAATCCACTCATCTTGGTACCGCCCAGGGAAATCTTGGAGCTGTTCTCCGAATTCCTCATTCATTTCCGGGATGGCCCCATCTGACGTGGGTGGCATTAGCATTAAATCACAGCCGGGAGGCAAAATCACACCCTGAGAGGCAGCGAAACCGCCTGGCTGGGACGGAGTGGCTTCCTGAGCTCAGAGGCGGGGAGCACTGGAATGTGGGGAGCAACAGGACAGGGTGAGAGGTAGTTACAAGGAAAACAGGTGCCTGCTAGCTGCGGGGGCTCCCAGCCAGCACGGCAGGGGCTCTGTTGACATTGAAAGGCAGCTGAAATATACTCGTGGCCAAAGTCATTTCCTCCCCGACCCCTCCATCTTTAATTAATTTCAGGACATCTTAGGACTTGGAAGGATATGTGGGTGGAGACAACACAAAACGGAGGGCTGCTTTGTCTGATCTGTCTACCATCCCCCCCCCCTTCCGGTAAAATCGAAGGGACCCTGGAGAAGGGGATGTAGGAGAAGGGGTTTTAACAAGAAAGAATAAGGGGGAGCATTCAGAGTTGGAGGGTTGATGACACCAGGTTCTAGAAAATGGGATGTAGCGAAAGAAAATAAAATATCATCAGGAAGGTGGGATGGAAGGTGACTAGATGCACACCTAACCTATTTTGCAGGTGGCCTTAGAATTGACCTCTGGTCCACCTACACGGAACACACACATACACACACGTGAGTGTAGGTGTGTGCATGGAGGTGAGCCCCTTGTCTGGAGGCTTTACTCTTTAAGGCCAGCTCTGCCGGAAGTTGTCCCTCCTTCCCCCCACGCCCTACCGCCAGGACCCTCGCCCTCTGGCTGTCAGAGAGCTCTCACGAGGGAGGCAGCATCATTGCAGGGCCCGGGGCGATGATCACAAAGCTTCTGGCTGTCACTGGACCTGGTTCATATCCTGTGTAGGTCCCTGAGACACTCCACAGAGTTATTACTCGGTTGTAAATCCAGGAGTTTAACATTTATAAAGCACAGGGAACTGCTAAAACCAAATGCGGTTTCGGAAACTGACACTGATGAAACTGTTTGGAAACGGCCTCATTTCCCGATAAGTCATCTGAGGGTGGGTTTCCCACAGCCTGAAGGGGCCAGCTTCCTCTCTGCAGGGCTGTTGGCCTCTGTAGCCCAGCAAGTCCCAGAGGGAAGGATGGCCAGGAGCCCACTGAGCGTTGTTTGAAACTCAATTACCACCTGCAGTGGCTTGAATGGCGGCCCCCAAAGAGATACGTCCACGTCCTCAAGCCCAGACAGATAAATGTGGAAAAGGGCCCTCATTTGGAAAAAGGAGTTATTCCCCAACTCCTCCTCTCCCAAGCCCCCCAAAACCATTAATCTCCTTTCTGTCTCTATGAATTTACTCGTTCGGGATATTTCATATAAATAGAATCATACATGACTTTTTGTGTCTGGCTTCTTTCGCTTAGAATTATGTTCTCAAGGTTCATCCACGCTGCAGCTTGTCTCAGTGGTTCAGTTCTTCCTATGGCTGAATAATACTCCACTGTATGGGGAAAACACATTTTGCCCAGCTATCGTCTGTTGTTGAAGGGTGGCTTCATGACTACCATGCCAGTATCTGGCTAGCTGGGAGGGTGCTGCTATGACCACGCACATGTTTGTCTGTTCGAGTCTCTGTGTTCAATCCTTAGAATATATACCTAGGAGTGGAATTGCTGGTCATATGGTACTCCCATGCTTAACTTGTTGAGGACTCATCAAATGCATTTCCACAGTGGCTGCACCATCTTTCATTCCCACCAGCAAAGCATAAGGATGCCACATTGTCCACATCCTGGCCAATACTTGTTATTTCCGTTCATTATTGTTTTTGTCACCCTGGTGAGTGTGACGTAGAATTTCACTGTGGCTGTGATTTGCATTTCTCTAATGACTAATAAAGTTGAGCATGTATACACGTCCTTGCTGACAACCTGTATTTCTTCTTTGGAGGCATGATATCTGGAGCCTTTTTGGTTTTGGGGGGTTTTGGTGTTTCTTTTTTGTACCTTGTCTTTTTTCTGCCCCTCATATGTACGGTTCTTTCCTAAACCAACTTCTTTCTCTGATTTTGCAGTTCGATTCAAATTTTATCTTCGAACTCTGAACTTTCACTCCATATCTGACTTATTATTTTCCCATAATTATTACATATTTCCCCAGGAGCTCCTAAAGCAGCATAAACTCACAGGTCTTAGAGCACATTCACCACATGCCCTGCGAACCTGTTGCTGATTTCCCCGTTTCTTATAACACCACCAACCCCTCCCAGACTCCAAACTTTAATGCAGGAGAATCATCTCTGACTGTAGGCTTTGCCCCCTACAAGGAGTCAGGATTCAAATCCTCTGCCCTAACTTGAGTTCGTTCCTTTCTCTCCCATTATTTCTTTTGCAGACATCTCAACTCAAACCCTCACTATTATTGGAAAATTACAGCGCCTCCCTCTCGGCTGTGGCGGGTTGTTGTAACTACAGCCTCAGCGACACCTCTCTCCCCGTGTCTGTCCACAGACTTTGCCATGTAGTTGGCGGTGTTCTCAGCAAGATTTGGGCTCTACCTCACTGCCCCGTAGGTTAGAGGCTGGCTCTCTGACTTGGTCTGATAAATACAGTGAGCAGCAGTGATGCTTTCAGAGCTGAGTTCAGAACAATTTCCACTCTCACCATTTAAAACACGCCCCAGAGACTCCACGCAAAGCAGGCAGTCTGGTTACTGGAGGACGAGACACCACATGGAGGAGAAGAGAGGCACCAGCTGGGACCCACATCTCACCATGGAGTGGGGCAACCTGTACCCTCCAGCCCAGTTGCCAGAAGGAGATTGCAGTGACGACCCCTCACAACATTCAGCTCACACCTCCAAAGCCAGCAGGAAAATCTCTCTGTCCCACCTGCTCAGATAGAGCCTGCTATGACAGAGGAATGACATCCCATCAGCTCAGCCATATTGTCTTGGCTGGAACCAAGTCACAGCTACCACCACACTCCAGACTGGCGTTGCGTTGTACAAGAGCACGCCACCTTGGGCATCACCTCAGGGTGAGCCCGCCACAGGCAGGAACGGACTAAATAGTAATAATGATTGCTGCAGTGTTAATAAAACTGATAAGTATTTGGGGTGAGTATCAAGAAAACATAAATCATGAGAATGAACTTTAGCGTACGAAATCATAGATCATTCAACCATGTCAAACTCCATTCCAAATCACTAATCCTCCAAAAGATGGTCCAGAGCTACGACGGTATGCACACGCTGACTTGGTAATCCCACTCTGAGACATTTGTACTAAGTTAACAATTCAACAGAAGAACTGCTTCCCTAAATGAAAAGCTTTCAGCCTACTGAGCGGGTCCAGATGCACTCTTCTTTCCATGACCCCAGCAAGGATTGGCCATCCTGCTTGCAGGGTGTTGCCTCAGAGCCTGTGACAATATCAGGCCTGCTTCAGGGAGGAGCTGGGACCTAGGTTAGCCTTGAAAATGGGAAAATTGTGTAGAGAGGAGAGGAAAAGTCATCCAGGTCAGAAAATCTAACATCTTTTAGGCATGTTCAAAAATAAGGGCATAGATACTCTGGCTACAGTAGAGGGTGCATGGGAGCAAAAATTAGCTAGGTTATGTAATCCATGCATCCCAGACTCCTGCACATCCGGGATTTATATTTCCTTTTATTTTATAAATAACAATGATTAAATCACCATACCTGATCCCAAGGTAAGGCAGACTTTCTAGGCTTGTTCTTCTGGTGCCTCTGGGAACCCACTGCAGTGTTTCTGTATTCTGTGAATCGTGCTCACTGGCTACACTGTCCATCCCTCTAGACCTCTGCGATTCTTCTGGACTTTGGAAGAACTGGTGCAGCCTCTAGGATAAGAACCAGCAGAAACACAACTCGATCCATCATAAAAGCAACATAATACAATATCATATCAAGCAGTATAATTCCTTGATTTTTTCAAACTCCTTTATTTAAAAAGCAGAAACTTTATGTAACAAAAAGACTACTCCCTAAAATATTTTCACCAAAACAAAGATGTAGGGCTTCCCTGGTGGCGCAGTGGTTGAGAGTCCGCCTGCCGATGCAGGGGACACGGGTTCATGCCCCGGTCCGGGAAGATCCCACATGCCACGGAGCGGCTGGGCCCATGAGCCATGGCCGTTGAGCCTGCGCGTCCGGAGCCTGTGCTCCGCAACGGGAGAGGCCACAACAGTGAGAGGCCCGCGTACCGCAAAAAAAAAAAAAAAAAAAACAAAGATGTAGAAACAGAAATGCTATCAGCAGCATTTACTTAGCCAGCTTTTTTTTTTAACTATTAGACATCAAGGGCTTAAAAATTATTAGAGCTCACTGTCAATTCAGGTAATATTGGGCTGAAGTCAGGGCAAAACGTAACCCTTGAATTCTAAGCAAAGAGCTTTGAATGTTATCTTACAAGCAAGAGAAAGCCTGTGAACACTTAATAAGGGGATGATGTGATGAATGCATTAAATGAAGATTAATCTGGCCACGGTATGTCGAATGCACTGAGAATCTGTAACTATGGGCCTGATTGCAGACAGTCGTGGTAGATTTAATGTTTGAGACACTGATAAAGAAGAATTAGTGTGAATTGAAGTTATTTGCCTGTTGGGAGAAAGAGAGAAGGAGAGGCTAAGATTAATTCAAGGTGTTGAACAAGGGCGATGGGTAAAGAAGGATGCATCCAACACATCTGAGGTCTGGGCAAGTCGTAAGGTCCAGCCGTGAGGAGGGAAGAAACACGGAGTCAGCCTTTCCATGGGTTGAATTTTTGGGTGACTCAGATCTCTGTGAAAACGTCCAATGTGTAGTTATAGGGGGTGGTCAACACATGGGCTTCCATATAATTAGGGATGTGGTGACACACTCCAAGCCTTGCTTGCCATAGGCACTCAATACATGTTTTGGGGTGAAAGACTGAAATGAATTATCTCTGGTGGCGAGACATGAAGATAAGTACATTAAACATCACCTGTGGGGAGGCACTGTCCACTGTTCTTCAAACAGCCTCATCTCCACTCAGTCCGTAATGCAACCCCAGAGAGCTCGAGAGCTCTGCTCTAGAACGTCAGTGGTACCCAAACTGGGAAGGAGGAAATAATGACCCTCCTTCCTTCAGTACCCAGTTAGAAATGTATCATTAAAGCGCACAAATAAACAAAGAATCAGGGGGAAAAATGTCCTAGTTAAAGGACTTAAAATAGGAAACCTAAATTCAGACAAGTCCCCAAAAGATTGATTCTCACTAGTCGCTTATGTGATAGTCTGAAGGCTTAAATATCTGGGTTCTCAATTTCTCTTCTGATCCCACCGGCTGGGCTGGGAGCATTTTCAAATACTACATGAGTAGAAACATCCTTGAGTAAGAATTAATTTAGACTTGAATGAATAGGTAGGTGAAGATTCAAAATAATGCTGATTTGTGGGCAGAATCTCAAGGTGTTAAAATGTATTAAACGCTCACGGGGTCATTTGAAATCAACCTTCGGTCACACAAAGGGCTCCAGAAAACCTTCTCATGCAGGCTTTTATCCCAGCCTGCACTCTTATTTTTCTCATATAATTATTTATTCACCCATCCCTTCTTTCATGCAATCAGTGAGCAATTCTTAAACAACTATGTTAGGAGAAGTCCCGAGATGCTAACAGGGAAAGAAAAAGACGGCCTGGCGTGTGGTCTCAGTGGACCACCTAGAAGACTTAGCACAGTCCTACATGGCTAAGTGCACTCCCTTCCTTCATGGAAATAGAAGCAGATGATAATCTCCTAAAATTATTTCATCAAAATGCAGTTTCTAACAGAGTTGGATTAAACTGTTGGGAAATGTTCTATCGAAGTACAGTCCAATCTTCTTGCGCCATAAATTGATGCAAAGGATGTTTAATTATCTACTTATGATACTCAGCTCCCGAAAGTTAGAGAGAGAAGGAGAGGGAGGGAGTGTCTTAGAGAAACATATACCGATCGACCAACAATATTCTAGAGGTGATGTGTTTAAAGAGCTGTTAGGTCTGTATTTTAAAAAAAGAAAGAAAAATAAATCTATCCTTGCAACAACCCCAGGCTGCCCCGTTTCTATACCAGAAGGGCCCTGACGTGCTCCTCAAGCTGTGTGCTGGGGAAACGGGCAGAAGCTGAGCTGCTCTGAGGCCAATGGCTCCTTGGAGAGCAAATTCTGTCCATTTCATCTGGTCCCTTTGGATGTCAGTGAGTCGTGATGATATATACATAACAGGTGCTGTCCTTAACCAGCTATCATTCTACTCCTATTGCTGAAATAAATCTAAATGGTGCCTTAAAGGCAGGGCGACACGGCTGCAGTAACACCGACCGAGGACCCGGCTATTAAGCTGTCCAAGACTCTAGAATCTGTTAAAAGTTTGACAGCACGGGGACAAACACGTATTAGCAACACTGTTTAATCCATGTTTCAAGGGAAGAATTTGAAACCACACTTTCACAACAGGCAGGCTGGGTTCACTGGAAGGATACTGTCATACAGAAGCACGAAGCCGTACCCCGAGGTGCACCCCTGCCCTCTGTCGGTTCATAAAGCTCCCTCAGGCAAAGTGCATCTCGTACGACAGAAGGTACACGGCTCTGAGATGAAGAAAAGAAAAAGTAAAAAAAATAATAAAACACTTTTTCAAGGGGGTGATCAGATCAAGCCCCTTGCTCTTCATTCCTGGTGAAGCTCCGTTCCCTGGGAAAACTCGTTGATCTCACACTGTGGACAGGTCTGCTTGTGCCTGAAGGTCCAAGGCAGTCAGAAGGCAGGGTCTGCATCGCGTCACGTCTGTGACCTATGCACACACACTGCCGCCTCTGTTCACACACAGGCTGTGCTGCTCGTGCACCAGAAGCACAAAGAAAGAAAGATTCAGGATGTAGTCATTGTGCAGACTAAACTCAAAGGACGTGATGAGTCTTCGTAAAGGCGTAAGGCGTCAAGTCATCAATAGCGTATAATATCTTCCTTTA
Source organism: Pseudorca crassidens (assembly GCF_039906515.1). NCBI lineage: Eukaryota > Metazoa > Chordata > Mammalia > Artiodactyla > Delphinidae > Pseudorca > Pseudorca crassidens. The sequence continues at coordinate 3,539,084 of NC_090307.1, read as the reverse complement.
ACTTACTTCTTTTCGCCTCCAAGCCAACATTTTATAGCCCTGGCTTTTTTCAAGTTTCTCTTTGGCACAAAGTTTGGCATAACCTATTCCTAATGGGCGTTTCCAAAAGGACGGGCAGGGTCTCTCCAGTTGGTAACACAGACTATATTTCTCCATTTCCTGGATGCCGTTTTGCCCCCAGATTTGGGCAAACCATCTTGAAGGTGATGCTGCAGTGGCGTTTTTAAATGTTTCCGTGTAGGGCTAGAGCAGAGGAAACTCAGACCAACGAGCTCCTCTCTTGGGAGATGGGTACCGCCACACAGATCTGTATTTCTGCTTCAGTACATCAATTAGAAACTCCACTTTCTCATCCCCTAATCTTTTGGCAAACAGGCAGACTGACACATTGGTAATGAACTGTTGTTCAAAGTCAGAGTTCAAAGGGGTATTGAGAAGATTCTGTCTGCAAAGCGAGATGGGGAATGTTGACAAGCGTCTTACCACGCGGATGTCAGGCTAAGGAACTGGAGCTTTGACAGAGTCATGTATCGGGGATGAGATCTGGTCTGCAATGTGTCTGCGTATTTGCTTAGGGTTTAAATATTCCCCCATACCTGCAATTTCAGTTCACTTTGGTTCCAAAATCATCCACTGAGTGCCTCCTAGATACCGGGCATGGAAGCCCTGAACCAGAGGACACAGAAAGAGGAGTGAGACACAGCTGCTTCCCAGGCAGAGGGGTGACAGACACAGGCAAGGGTTTTTGAGGTGGTAAGAGATCCAGGTGACCTGCCGAGAGAACTCGCTGGTTGAGTCCAACATCTCGACTCACAGCCACCTGAGATGTGGCGGGTGCAGGGACCCCGTCCATCCTGAAGGTCCAGCCTCCAGCAACTGGAGATGCGGAAGAGGAAGGAGGGCGCCCCCAGCTCTTCCTGGTCATCCCGTTGCTGTTAGAGTGATGCATACAGGGAAATACTTTCACGAAATTTGTCCCCAGAGCATGTGGCTCTGGGTTTCAGGCACACAAAATTTCCGTGGTCACAATGACTCAGGAGCATTAGAAAAGTGAGAATCTAATAAATTCAAAACGTGTTTTTTCTTTTTCTTCCTCCCCTCCCCACCTTCCCCTCTCCCTCCTCCTTCTCTCCCTCCCCCATCCATCAACCCCCGGCCTGCTGCGGATCCACAGGTGGGCTAAGAATTTCACAGGGAACCCAGCGGACGCCCATCTTGGCTCTAGGTGCTGCCAGCCATCCTAAGCTGTCCGGCTGCCAAGCGCACCCGCGTCCCTCTAGCCCCCGGCACCTGGGACCCAGCAGCTCTGAGAGCCTGGCTCCCAGCAGCGGGCTGCCCGCGGCTGATAGTGGTGAGCGATGATGGCAGAGCATCTGAGCCGGCGGCAGCCAAGGCCAGTGGCAAGGCCGGGCCATCGTGCTGCCGTGCGGGAAGCCGCGCTGACAGGTGACTGACGGCTTCTGGTCCTGCAGCCAGCAGCTGGACGCCGGCGGCAATATGCCGGATGCAGGACGGGCCTGCTACGGGCCTCTCCGTCCTGCCTGCTCTGCTGACAGCTGGCGAGCCTTCCCCTGGCAGCCAGCACCGCTGCAGAGACAGCGAGAGAAAACGGGATGAGGACTCCTACAGCATCCCGGGCTGCGGTGGGGAGAGGCCTGCATGAGCGGACCCGGGGCAGGTCTCATAAAGCTCTTTCCCCTCCCCATAACTCGGTCATCTTCAGGAAGATTCAGTGACGAAGCTATTGATCTGTGACACGTAACCTGATTTCACAAGGAAAGCTCTCCGGATGCCGAATCCACTCGCGGGTCCCACGGCAAACTTCGGTCAGCATCGCCGCTGCTTTTCCAGCACCTCGGCCATCTTCACAACACTCCCAGAGTCTAGGGGTAGACGTGCTCCCCCAGGAGCAGAGAAAGGACACACAGGGACACAGGCCTGGGAACCATGGCGTCTTTGGGATCCGTCCCCAAGGAGCAGTTGCAGCTGCCCCGAGGAGCCTCCCGCCAGCAACATCCTCTCCCTCGGCTGTGTTTGAAGCTCTGTAGGGGGCCCACGGAGCAACGGCGTCTGCCCTGGAGGGGGGCTCAGCGCGTGCATCTCATGCCACTTTCGCAGTTGTTTCTCTGGTCTTGTCGCGCGCATACTGGCAGCCACACCTTTGCCTCTGGACTAACCATACTCCTCTCTTTGTGACCAAGGTAAGGCGCGGCCAAGGAGCAGCAATAGCGAATGAGGCATCACCAAAGGCCATCAAGAAGAGCAGGTGAATTGCAGGTGCCTGGGGGTGCGCTGAGCGGCCACCCACCTGCTGGTGAGGGCCCGGGTCTCCCGTGCAGGTTGCACAACATGGAATAAAAGGTGTTAGAACACTGGGGACAGAAGTGACTCCTGAACGTTGCCGTGATTTCTGACACATGTTAAGGAGGAAAGGCTGCCCTTGGCCCTAGCTTCCTTCTCCACTATTTGCAGGTACACTTGAGAGAAACTCTCGCAGAAACTCTTACCTTTGGGAAGGTAAGACCAAGTCTGCTCGGAAGCCAGGAGATGAAGAAAATGACCTCTACAGGTCCTTCCCGTGTATGTTTCTAGGAAATGAACAGAATTTCTTATTAAGTATTTGTTAAAGATTGCAGACGAGTATCACTGGAGATACAATTCAATTAATACAAACTAAGCTGACTGCACTTCATTTCCAAAGATCCTTGATTTCATAAAGATCGTTTAAACCCTAGAAATTGAAAGGCTCTATTCAGGAGGCCCCTATCTTGATCTCAAGAAGCTAAAACCTAGAAAGACCCTGTATCAATAATCAAAATGTCACAATTTCCTAAAAAGGTGACCAGTGGCTCCTCTGACCTGGGATTAGCACTGAAATCTCTGTTCGTGAGCAAGACGTTTTCATGACTCTGCATAGACCCATGGGTGCTTTGTAGCTCTTAGGTGTGCCTGAAGGGATCTTTTATTTCTTATCTAAATTCAAAATGAGGAATTGCTTAAACAAACAAAAAACTCAAACAAAAACAAGGAATTGGTGTGTTTTGTTAGAGATGGTTAAAAAGAAAAGTTCCCTGAACTTCGTGGGAGCCTCTGAACACACGCACAACAGAGCCAGGAAGGGAACTCGAGTTGGCCTCTGCAGCTCTCTGCTGTCATCAGGTCTAGAGTCTGTGGTCAGCCTGTTAACCAACACCTGTTTTTCCAGAAGACTGGACAAGATTTTCTCCAGCACATTCCTCTCCATAGAATATCATGGTGGGCCCCATTTTTGTCATGCAGGTGAAACACATATACTATTCTTAGAAATTGCAAATTAAGTAAAATCATATTTCCATCATAACTCTGCTAACTCCATTATTGATGAACAGGTTACAAATGCTTTATCATCAACTCAGTAATTCTTGTTAAGAGCAATAGTGTCCTTTGGTCAGCTCACAGCTAATAGCCTATAGTCAAGTGCTGCACTCACTAGAAGAATAACGCATCCATCCGTCATGTACGTTACTAGTTTTCCCATCAGTACTCTGTTGAGCTTGGCTTGCTAATAAGCCGCCCAAGAAGCAGGAGGGAAGAGAGGAAACTGAGGTTAAGGGGTGTTGAATAAGAAAGGAGTCATATTCTTCTTTCCTCCATGGGTTTAATTCTGTTAACTAACACAGAAAACCTGGTGAGTCCACAGAGGCTTTATTTTCCTTCACGGCAAGACTGTCAATATTTCCATGAGGTCTTCACTCTACAGTTTTCACCAGTTTTTATAACCCAACCATCAATATACTTGTAACTGAGAAAACAAAATCCAATCTTACACTGGCTTCTGTTGGTCCAAATGACATCTCAAGTTTATCTAATTCTCTGCATCTCTGTGACTGCAGCCCTGATGGCCTCTGAGCTGGAATCTTCCTCTCCTGTTCCCTCCAATCCCTCCTACACACAAGCTGAAACCGCCTAACGCAAGTTACAGACATCAATTGCAGGCAGGCATGAAATATTAGATATTAATTTTGTTTCTATCTCAGTTCAGTTTCTTTTCTTCCATAAGACCCCATCATCTTGGTCACCCCACTCTATTGTAATTCTCTGAATAATACTGATTCATTGTCTGTGTTCCCAAACTGAATAAATTAAGAAGTTTTCTTCTGAACACCTCACAAGTTAGTGAAGGATGAAGACACATCAATAAAAGTTCAGCCAGTGTAGACTATGATAAGTGATACTATGGAAGGAAAAACTAAATCCTGTGAAATATATTCAAGAAGGAGAGAACAACTTGGACAGGAATTTGTCATCTAATGTGTCATCACTATTTAACTTCTGACTCTGGGTCAACCTGCAAATTTAATAAATATGAATTCATGTCTCATTCAGGTCAGTGGCAAAGCACTGAGAGGACGGAGAGAGGAGCAAACATGTTCACGAGAAGAACTCATTAGTCAACCCTCTTTAAGTAAAATAATTATTTATGTTTTTAAAAAATATTAGAAGGTGCTAGTGATAGTTTAGGGCAATATCAAGGAGTTTTATATGGGTTTTCTCAAGTATCCTGACAACAACCCTATGCGTTAGGTGCAATCAGACTGCACTTGCATGCAAAGAAGCAGGCTCAAGCAGTTAAATACCCTATAAGGGTTGATGTCAGAAGGTGAACTTGAGGATTCTAACTCTAGTGCTCTGTAAGTGCTCTGTAAGTTTACGGTGAGATTTAAATTGGGAAGGATGCAGAAGAACGGAAATCCAAGGTATATGATATGAGAATGTAAAACCACCCATTCACTTAACGAGATGCCCCCCCATACTTTATGAGGTTTTCCCCACCTCTGTCCCAAAGATCTAAAACCCGAGGCTTTGCTAATTTAAGGAAAAAGCCATCCCTACATCATAACTAGAAGACAGACAATGCGCAAACGCCAAGCTACCCAAAGGTAGAAAAATACCCCCGCCCAGGGCACCATCTCACACTCCACTGCGCGTTTTTGTGGCAAACAAGGGAAGGCCAAGAACGTCACGGGAGAGAAAAGAGGGTAGCTAGCTGCGGGCCAGAGCTGGTCCCCAAATACCACAAGACAGAGAAAATCCATTATGTGCGCAAGATAAAAGGGGTCCTGAAAGGTCAGAAGCTACAAAAAGGGACCAATGAATGCAATCCATTCGAGGCGGTGGTCTTTGGAAGACACTGCTTCTGTGGAAAGAAAGGAATGGGGGGCACACTGTGAATAGTGGGTGTAAAAGGGAAAGTGAAAAAATGGGTAAATTATGGCCCTGTGACAATACCTCCACTGATGGAAATTCTCCTGAAGAAACAACCACAGTGCAAAAGAAAACTATAGCACAACACTCCAAACTGACTAATATCCTTGCAAGCATTTGGGGGAATGAAAGACCATCTTGCATCAGAATATCACCATTTGGCAACCATCCTAGTAATGATTCCACCACCAGTGATGTGTACCCAATGGATGCTAAAACCTGGGGGTGAAAGTTTAATGAGGAACAGGATAATTACACGGTCACAAAATATCTCCCTATAAACACTGACTAATTATAAAAGGTACCTTGAAATTAATTTTGCTGTAGAAAACAGTGACTTCACGGTGGAGAAATTGCAGAGACCACATTAACCAGATAATCAAATGGCCCTTTCAACATCATAGTCTTCGCATATCACATATTGTGAAAAACACATCGTTCTTGTGAAGTGAAAAAAATACAGAGTCAGAATCTAATGATAGGGCTTCCCTGGTGGCACAGTGGTTGAGAGTCCGCCTGCCGATGCAGGGGACACGGGTTCGTGCCCCGGTCCGGGAGGATCCCACGTGCCACGGAGCGGCTGGGCCCATGAGCCATGACCCCTGAGCCTGCGCGTCCGGAGCCTGTGCTCCGCAACGGGAGAGGCCACAACAGTGAGAGGCCCGCGTACCGCAAAAAAATAAAAAATAAAAAAAAAAAAAGAATCTAATGATAAGAACCATCAGACAAATCCAAATCAAGGTTCATTCTATAAATAAATGACTTGTGCACAGTAAAAACATCAAGATCATGAAAGACAAGGGAAAACTAATGGACACTCCAGATTAGAAGACACTAAGAGCTACAATAAGGGAATACAACTTTGGGTCCCAGATTTTTTTTCCGATAAAGGACATTATTAGCAAAATTGGTGTTTTGAATAAGACCTGTAGATGAGCTAATGGTACAATACCATTATTAAATTTCTTAATTTTTATATTTGTACCAAAAGAGAATGGCTTTGCTTTTAGTAAGTGACCACTGGAGTATTTAAGGGTAAAAGGGAATAATATCTGTCATTTATTCTCAAATGGTTTAGAAAAAGAAGTAAATACAGATATAGATAAAGATACAGAGAGAAAAAATGATAAAGCAAATGTGACAAAATGTTAACATTTGAGGAATCTGGGTGGGGGGAATGTCTACAGGTATTTGTTGACTCATTTGTACAACTTTTCTGCACGTCTAAAATTATAAGTAAAAAACATATAAATTAGAACTTGTCCCTTCCATGATAAAATAGTCCAGTCCGGTGACTTCCCATTGATTTTCCATTGAAATAAATTTCCCATTAAAATAAAGTCTGTGAGATTATTTCAAAAGTATACGCAGGGCACACTCTAAAATATATACCATTTTTGTATAAAATCACACATATGAAAAGGTTATTTCATTTTGCCAGTTTTAGACCAAATACCAAAGTCGCTGCTGCTCCATGTTTGTTCCTCCTCTATATTTCCATTTCTAAAAGTTCTTCAATTTCCCTAACATACAATAGTTTGATTTTTGTTGTTGCTGTTTTTTGTTTTTACTATTTTCTGTAATCATTTCCAACCGCTTTAAAGCCAGGTGAACGCTTACCAGTCTTTATTCAGATCAGTAATATCTCTTAATTAAGTACCATCTGTAAATTTCAGGAATTTGTTGTTTTATCTTCTTCTACTGGATCATAAATTAAGAGAGAAATTAAAGCGAGTCCAAACAGCAAGTGTAGAGGTAGACCAGGAACCCTCCTCGCTACTGAATCCAAGATCATTTACGATTGCCCTATGTTTATAGCCTTTCTGAGCTGTTATTCTAATTATTTACACAAGACCATTTGTGTCAACGTGGGCTGCGTCTGCATCTTCCATAAGAAGGTATTTGGTACTTCCCCAAGGTGCTACACGTAGAACCACACCAAATCCCTTAATGTCCTTGTTTTACAGCATGATGCAAAAACAAAAAAAGGAAAGAAAACAAGACATTTCCTGGCACTTCATAATTGGCTTTTATATTAATTAAACTACTCGTCAACTCTCTTTTTCTGGAAATGTGATTACAAGTTCTGTCTCTACAACATCCTCTCCAACTATCTTATTCATCACAAAGGTTTGTGAAGTACCTACCATGTTCAAGACAACCTGCTTGATACAAGAACTGAATGAAAACTGTGTGAGACATCATTCCTGCCCTCGTGAGACATTCTTTGGCTCCATATGCTGGATGTATCTCTTTCACGGCATTTATCACATTCCTTTATGAGAGTTTATGTCCATTCCTGACTTTCCCATTTGATGGAAATGTGCAGATTTTGGTCTTTTATCTCTGTATCAAGTGGTCCTTTATCTCTAGTCAATGTCTCATTCCAGCATTAGAAAACTTAGTTAAAATTAAATGAAATAGAGTGAAGTAAGTCAGAAAGAAAAACGCAAATACTGTAGATTACCACATATATATGGAATCTAGAAAAATGGTACTGATGAACCTAGTGGCAGGGCAGAAATAGAGACACAGACATAGAGAATGGACTTGTGGACCGGGGGGAAAGGGGAGGGTGGGACGAACAGAGAAAATAGCATTGACATATATACACTACCATATGTAAAATAGTTAGCTAGTGGGAAGCTGCTGTGGAGCACAGGGAGCTCGGCGCAGTGCTCTGTGATGACCTAGATGGGTGGGTTGGGGGGGTGGGAAGGAGATCCTACAGGGAGGGGATATATGTATACATAGAGCTGATTCACTTTGTTGTATAGAAGAAGCTAACACAACATTGTAAAGCAATTATAATCTAATAAAGATGTAAAATAAATAAATAAAAAGTAAGACCAAAAAAATTAAATGAAATAAATGCATGAGGGTTCTTCTTGGCTGGGCAGAAGGTAAGAGATCAAAAGGGCTGATGCAAAGAGTCTGCTTGCATGAAAGTGAAGAGTCTACAAGGGCACGAGTGTTTGTGGGACAGGAGAAGCAGAGACAGCACAATTCCTCTGACACAGCCCCGTCCACCCAACCCCTCCAGCAGGAATCAGAGAGGCGACCCTGCAGGGTGTGTAGGGCAAACACACCTCTGGAGAGGAAGACATGGTGCCCAAGATACACAACAATTAAGGGTCTGGTCTCAAAAGTTTAGTACCTCTGATCTGGACTGGTGTGGGGTGAGGAGCGGATGGTGGGGTGTTGTGTGGGGAGGGGACCAGGCATCAAAAAGCACAACTTCTCCTTCTTCTTCGGAACCTCCTCCCACCCTCCACCACCCCCTCTTAGAATAAAGCAGAAGAGGCAGAGCTCCCCTAACAGAAATGCAAGTCTAAAGAAGATGGGTAGAACCATGTTTTACGTTCTGTTTTAAAGGAATGGTGTAGACAGTGTGTAGGGATGGCTGGTCAGAGAATGAGAAGGTCCCGGACATGGAAAATATTTCTCAACTGCTTACTTCACTCAGAGTTTCTGGGAAAAAGGACTGAATATCATCAGCAGTGAAGTCTCATCAGGCCACTTGGGTCTCCACTGTGACAAACTGAAATCCAGACTCCTTACTTATATCTGGGTAAAAATATAAATAAGTTTCAAAGTCAATATGCCTCCTTTCCCATTAAGACATTAAGACATCCCGGTACATCTGATTTTTTAAATAAGCAAATCACATATGTGATTATATCCCATGTTTCATGGGAAAGTCCTAGAAACTATGGATAAGTATGACCCAAATCTATAACAAAATTTAAATCTATTAATTGATTTATTTATTCAACGAGTATTTATTAAGCGCTCATTATGTACAAGGCAGTCTGTTTGCAACTAGGAAAACAGAAATGAATAAGAGCATATAATTGAATTTAAACCTCTCCTATTTTCTTATATTTTGAAGGAGAAGAGGAAGGTTATGGAAATGACAATGTACGGGAGACTGGATTAAATAATTCCAGCTATATTCTGCTTATGTGAGATATACTTAATATAGGATACTGCAAGTTAGAAAGTAAAGGTATTATAAAAACATACCAGTGAAATAGCAAAGTCAGTATAGTTTTATTAATATTAGACAAGATAGGTGATAACACACACAAAAAAATCACTAGATATTTCAATTTACTGGGTAGATAAAAATATTTCTAAATTCATATGCCTCTAATAACATTGTTTTAGAATTTATAAGGCAAAGTTGTTTAACAGCCCTACAAGAAGAGATTTAGAAATCTACCATCATAATGGCATTTTTTTTTTTTTTTTTTTTGCGGTACGCGGGCCTCTCACTGCTGTGGCCTCTCCCGTTGCGGAGCACAGGCTCCGGACGCGCAGGCTCAGCGGCCATGGCTCACGGGCCCAGCCTCTCCACGGCATATAGGACCTTCCCAGACCGGGGCACGAACCCGTGTCCCCTGCATCGGCAGGCGGACTCTCAACCACTGCGCCACCAGGGAAGCCCATAATGGCAGTTTTAATATATCTCTCTTAGTATACCATCAGGCAACAATTTCAGCACAGCAAAGGTAACAAGTCTAATCTAATAAATATATGTCAAATACCACAGCCATCATCAGAAGACTTGCTATTATTTTCAGCGATGCATCAAACATTTAGAAAAATTAACTATGTATTAATTTATAAGACTTGGAATACAAGGGAACTTTCTGAACCTTGACAAAGGGTTTATGAAAACCGCTTCTAAGCACCATTTACACCATAAAATGTATTAGAAGAATTTCCTTTAAATTAAGAACAAGACAGAGATGCTTGCTAACGCATCTTCTATTTAACATTATTTTGGAAATCCTAGCCTGCCCAATAAGTTCAGAAAGAGAAAGTAAACATATAAGGAAAGAAAACTTATTGTTCTTAGATTAGATTATTTCCTCCATAGAATACTACTGAAATCTACAGATTAATTTTTTGAATTGACGGAATGATTTAGTAAAACTGCTGGACAAAAAAAAAAAAAAAACTTACAAAAATAACTTGCATTTCTACACATAAGCAAAGTCCCAGACATTAGAAAGAGACGTCACCACGATGTCAATAAGAGTATAAGAATTCTAGAAACAAATCCCAAAAAAGTATTCAAGATTTGATGGAGAAGATTAGTAAAGGTAGGACAGTTACCTAAATAAATAGACCTACCCCATTTATGAGCAGGAAAACTGAACACAGGCCAGCCTCACTTTTAATGTTTCTCATACGCACACACTTTTTATGACTACAGTTTAGTTCAAAAGCACCCATCCACCAACCTCACAGTTCAAATGACTGTTTCCACCGTCTATGTTCTGAGAGTAACTGAATAGATACAAACTGCTACTAGGTCTTCAGTCCACACATCATGACATACATAATAGATGCGCATCATGGTCAGTGGCCAATCACATGGTTTCTTCCAAAGTCTGGTAGTGATTAGTCACTGCACATCTGTCACTCAGTTCACGCACAGAGCGCAGAGCTCGGGCTTGTCTACTTGGCTCCCAGTAATAAACCCACATGTCGTTTTACAAAAATGGATAATTGAAGGAGGAAATTGTCCAGCAAAGATAAAAGTGCAGTGTATTCATTTCCTGGTGCTGCTGCAACAAATTGCCACAAATTCTGGGGCTTAAAACTACACAAATGTATCCTCTTGTGGTTCTGGAGGTCAGTAGTCTGCAATGAATCTTACAGGGCTGACATCAAGAAGTAAGCAGAGCTGGTTTCTTCAGGAAGCTGCAGGGGAGCACCTATTCCCTGCCTCTTCCAGCTTCCAGAGGCTGCCTTGCTACCCTCTGGCTCACAGCCACATCGCTTCAACCTCTTCTGTCTTCACATCACCTTCTCTCTCTCATCTCCTGTCTCCTGTGATTCCATCAGGTCCACCTGGATAATGCAGAGTCATCTCTCCGCCTCAGGATCCTTAACTTAATCTCATCTGCAGAAGCCCTTTTGCCATAGAAGGTAGTATTCACAAATTCTGAGAATTAGGACGTGGGTAGCCAGCCTGCCGTGCAGCAAACAAACGTGAAACTGGATGTGATTAGAAGACAGCTGACCATGGGAATGTTGACACTGCCACTTTCGGAGAGGTTTTAGACAGGCAGCCAGAGGACCTTAGTGGAGGTAAGTTATCAACATAAATGAGGAATATGGTTGTGACACAGTCCCAGGAGAAGTGAAAGACCTCTCAGAAATGTCCCACAACAATAAGAGTGTGTAGAGCAAAATGCTGGACACCTATCCAGACTTAGAAAGAGGATGAAAACCCTTCAATGGATGGGATACTTCCTCCAAATCATAAGTTCTATGATGAGAAATAAGCATACACAGTTCCAACTATTAAGATTTTTAGGAGAAAAAAAAAACGTTACTTCTCAGTGTTTCTCATGTTTCTAATTACCATGTACTAAGCAAACATTAATTTTACAATTTTCTGACTTCCTATATATTTACAATTGGCAATAACAGAAGTTTTAATGTTTCGACAGAAAGTTTTAAAGGTCACAGAACCATCATGATTATCAAGATGGCTTTGCACGTTTCAGCTGACACCCCAACATTTTACACCTCCAAAGCCCTGCAAAGTCAGGGCTGCCCAAAGTGTAGGTGCCAACCTGGGGAGAGGCTAGCACCGCTCATAATAAATCTTAGTTTAAGGTAAACAGGATGGCATGATTTTGGTAGACAATAACTACAGGTCTCAAACAGACCACACAGGTATGGAAATTGATATTGCATATTTCCTAGGAAAGGAGAAATTACTCCAGATGGAAAAAGTAACTAGACTTGAAGGGCAAATCTAAAACTTTCAGAAAAAATGTATAAAAGAAATCATTATAACAAAGATAAGAAATGGTTTCTTCATAAAGCCCTAAGGGAAAACACTGATATACTGGACTTAATTAAAATTAAAAATCTCTGTTAATCAAAAATCACAGTAAGGAGAGTGAAAAGACAAGGTACAAAATGAATCCATACGCAGCAGATGCAACTTAAAAAGTCTTATTACCCAGAATATATAAAGAACTTCTATAAAACAGAGAGAGACTATCCACTCAAAAGAAAACTGTACAAAAGGCCCTAACACACAGGTCACAGAAAAAGAAAACTAAACAGACAATAAACATGCAATCAAGAATATATGCCTTGGGCTTCCCTGGCGGCGCAGTGGTTGAGAGTCCGCCTGCCGATGCAGGGGACACGGGTTCGTGCCCCGGTCCGGGAGGATCCCACATGGCGCGGAGCGGCTGGGCCCGTGAGCCATGGCCGCTGTGCCTGCGCGTCCGGAGCCTGTGCTCCGCAACGGGAGAGGCCACAGCAGTGAGACGCCCGCGTACCGTAAAAAAAAAAAAAAAGAATATATGCCTTAATACCACATCATCCAGAGTGGCAAAAATTGTAAAGTTCTAACAACAGTTGACAAGGAGCTAAAGCAATGAGAACCCTCACGTACTGCTGATGACAGTGTAAATACATCAAAGAACTTTGGGGAAAATTTGACATTACTTTAAAATTTTATTATCTGCCTACTTCATGATCCAGCAATTACATTCGCGGCCACACACCCTCGAGAATGTCACCCAAAGGTACACCAGGGGACCAACAGAATAAACAGAGATCCCTGCTGGTATTCAGAAAGAGAGGCAGAAACAAGCGTCCACGCAGAGGGATGGACAAAATAGACACAGATGCATCCACGCAAAGGGCCAGTGATGGGAAAGGATGGTGTCATGGCTACAGGTGCCCTTTGGGATAAACAGGGAAACGAAGATGAAAAGGGCAAGTCAGAGAGAATACCTATGCGATTCCATTATATAAAGTCCCAAAATAGGCAACGCTAAAGTGTATGTTGCTTAAAAAACTCACACACACACACACACACACACACACACACACACGCACACACAGTAAAACTCAAACAAAAGAAAAACAAACATAAAATTTACTGTGGTGGCCCCTGGATGGACTGTAAGAGTGAAAGAATTCAGAAGAGGTGCACAGTGGGTTCAGAGGTGTTGGTGATGTTCTGTTTCTTAAGTTTAGTGGTGGGCACATAGAGGTGTGTTTCTTTTAAGTAATAGATATATATATGCATTTTTATATATAGCATAAATATATGCATATATATGGATAGATTATATATATACTTTTATATATGAACTTTTTCAAACCAAAAAAAAGTTTTAAAATTTTGAATGCTTAATAAATCATTCTGCTTAGAAGCCTCCCTAAATATAATAATAATAATTAATAATAAGCACAGGGTTTTGTGGAGACTAAAAAACCGTGTCATTGCAAAGGTTCTGGGTAGAACTCTGAGCTGAGCCGGGCCCCCAGGAACATCCATCCCTCTGCCATCTCAGGAGATGGTTCTTGCCTGCGATGTTGCCCTCCCGGGTGGGAGCCAACCTGGGGCAGCTCTGCCTTTGGATCCTTTCCCTTCTGGAACAGAGGGTTGTGCTCTCCATAATTTAGAAGTCTCTAATGTTGCATGTTTGGCTGGTTTTGTAACCCAACAGATGCAGCTATCTCAAACATCTGCATTCCCCAGAGTACGCTAATCCACTTCGAAAATGTCTAATTGATTTTTTGGTGAAATATGCAACAGACCCTGCCTGGTTTCAAACCAAGTGTTGTGCATTCATGATCACACAGGTTGGACCTTAACTGGCCTGATTCTTTCAGTCCAAGTCTCACATTTAGACCCCTTAAAGGTGAGTTTGAAGTTCTGTTTTGATCGGCCACTTGGAATAATCGTGTCCTGACCACGGAACCACCAGCTGTCCCAGGAGGTCAGGTGAGATGAGACCACATAAAATCATGGCTGGTCCTTTGAGTGAAACTCCCACACATTTCCTGGAGCTACTAAGTAGGTTCGTATGCATAGATCTGTTCAAGGCTTTGTGAAAAAAGTATTTTTTGCTGAATGAAATGATTTGACTTCCATGTGGAAATTTTACTCAAAACACAGATGCTGAGTCTGGAAACCATTTGAGTGAACACTATGGATGAAGCCCCTTGAAGATGACATCGGCCTCCTCCTTTATGTCAAACCATTTCTCTGCTACCTTTTAAAACTTAGCAACTACAGTGGGCACCATCTCCTAGCTTTCAACTCTACTGCCTCTACCATGGTAACTGGACACTGCATAGCACAATCTTACAAGTATACTATTGTTCCTAAGAGCCCCCATATTTGTGAGACTGTCTCCCCGATAGGACTGAAAGTCATGGAATGTAAATCAAGCTAAAGGATAGTGGCTCCCAGTAAAAGAACTTTTACGATTAAAATACACACACCCGGACTTCCCTGGTGGCGCAGTGGTTGGGAGTCCGCCTGCCAATGCAGGGGACACGGGTTCATGCCCCGGTCCGGGAAGATCCCACATGCCGCGGAGCAGCTGGGCCCGTGAGCCATGGCCGCTGAGCCTGCGCGTCCGGGGCCTGTGCTCCGCAACGGGAGAGGCCACAGCAGTGAGAGGCCCGCGTACCGCAAAAAAAAATTTTTTTAAATAAAATACACACGCCCTTCCGAACACCCTGCACTATAAAGCATGTGGAATCTCTGAATTAATCCGAACGACCTAATTCACAGGGGTGGAGTGGGTGAGGGGTGACAAACTCAGCCCCACTGAACAAACTCTCCTGCAGCACGGTCAAGACTTAAGACCACGGGCCGGAGAGTCAGTGACCTCAGCCACTCAGACCGGCTTGTCATTTTACTTCCCTACCCAAGACGTTTCGTTTTCCTCCACCTACGTTTCCTCGTCTCTAGAGTGGAGATGATCATGCCTATGTCACAACAGCAAGTGAAATGTTTATGTGTGCACGCATGTGTTCACACGTGTGTGTACATGTGTTTGCATGTGTGCGTTTATGCATGTGTGTCTGCATGTATGTGTGCACAGTTGTGTGTGTGTTAGGGGTGGCTACTCTTGCTTTCTGTTGTTACCGACTCTGCTCCTTTGAACTTCATGCAGATGCCAAAGCAACCTGAAAATTCATGTTTGGGACGAAGCCTCTGCATAAATGCTCTTCTTTAATATATTCTTGACTGTTTCTCTAGAGCCTAGCACAAGGCTTGACAGACAAGAGTCCCTCGATGAATGTGATTGAAAGGATGTCTTTACACGTATAGAAAACACACACACACACACACAAACACACACACTTCCATCATTCCAGAGATTCGATAAGTAAAGATGCTACTCAAGAAAGTGGCAGAATGAATTGCATGGAACAATTAAATTCCCCATCAACAGACATGGAAATGCTACTGACACACTCTTTCACACCCTTGTTGACATATATGGATTTCCATAGCATTTTGTATTTCAAAATTATGACACCAGGGGGGACCTTCAAGATGGCGGAGGTGTAGGATGTGGAGATCACCTTCCTCCCCACAGATACATCAGAAATACATCTACATGTGGAACAACTCCTACAGAACACCTACTGAATGCTGGCAGAAGACCTCAGACCTCCCAAAAGACAAGAAACTCCCCACGTACCTGGGTAGGGCAAAAGAAAAAGGGAAAAACAGGGCTTCCCTGGTGGCGCAGTGGTTGAGAATCTGCCTGCTAATGCAGGGGACACGGGTTCGAGCCCTGGTCTGAGAGGATCCCACATGCCACAGAGCAACTAAGCCCATGCACCACAACTACTGAGCCTGCGCGTCTGGAGCCTGTGCTCCTCAACAAGACAGGCCGCGATAGTGAGAGGCCCGCGTACCGCGATGAAGAGTGGCCCCCGCTCGCCATAACTAGAGAAAGCCCTCGCACAGAAACGAAGACCCAACACAGCAAAAATAAATTAATTAATTAATAAACTCCTACCCCCAACATCTTCTTTAAAATAAAAAATAAGAAAAGAAAAAGGGAAAAACAGAGACAAAAGTATAGGGACGGGGCCTGCACCAGTGGGAGGGAGCTGTGAAGGAGGAAAAGTTTCCACACACTAGGAGCCCATTCACTGGTGGAGACGGCGGGGGGGGCGGGGGGGCGGGTGGCGGCGGGGGGCGGGTAAGCTACAGAGTCATGGAGGAGAGCGAAGCAACAGGGGTGCGGAGGGCAAAGCGGAGAGGATTGGTGCCGACCGGCACTCACCAGCCCGTGAGGCTTGTCTGCTCACCCGCCAGGGCGGGCGGGGCTGGGAGCTGAGGCTCGGGCTTCAGAGGTCAAACCCCAGGGAGAGGACTGGGGTTGGTGGCGTGAACACAGCCTGACGGGGGCTAGTGCACCACAGCTAGGCGGGTGGGAGTCCAGGAAAATGTCTGGACCTGCCAAAGAGGCAAAAGACCATTGTTTCCGGGTGCGCGAGGAGAGGGGATTCAGAGCACCACCTAAACGAGTTCCAGAGACGGGCACGAGCCACGTAAATCAGCCCAGGGACGGGCATGAGACGCTAAGGCTGCTGCTGCCGCCACCAAGAAGCCTGTGTGCGAGCACAGGTCACTCTCCACACCCCCCTTCCGGGGAGCCTGTGCAGCCCGCCACTGCCAGGGTCCCGGGATCCAGGGACAACTTCCCCCGCAGAACGCACGGCCCACCTCAGGCTGGTGCAACGTCACACTGGCCTCTGCCACTGCAGGCTCGCACCCCATTCTGTACCCCTCCCTTCCCCGGCCTAAGTGAGCCAGAGCCACCTAATCAGCCACTACTTTAACCCTGTCCTGTCTGGGGGAAGAACAGATGCCCTCAGGCGACCTACATGCAGAGGCGGGGCCAATCCAAAACTGAACCCCAGGAGCAGTGCAAACAAAGAAGAGAAGGGAAATCTCTCCCAGCAGCCTCAGGAGCAGCAGACTAAATCTCCCCAATAAATCTGATGTACCTGCATCTGTGGAATACTGAATAGACAACGAATCATCCCAAACTGAGGCAGTGGGCTTTGGGAGCAACTGTAGATTTGGAGTTCGCTTTCTGCATCTAATTTGTTTCTGGTATTACGTTTATCTTAGTTTAGTATTTAGAGCTTATTATCATTGGTAGGTTTATTGATTCGGTTGCTCTTTTCCTATTTTTTTTAATATATATATATTTTTTTCCTTTATTGAGTGTGTATGTGTATGCTTCTTTGTGTGATTTTTGTCTGTATAGCTTTGCTTTTACCATTTGTCCTGGTTTCTGTCTGTCCTTTTTTTTTGTATAGTTTTTAGAGCTTGTTATCATTGGTGGATATGTTTTTTGGTTTGGTTGCTCTCTTCTTTCTTTCTTTCTTTTTTCTATTACGTTTTTATTTTTAATAGTATTTTTTATTTTCATAACTTTATTTATTTTATTTTATTTTCCTTTCTTTCTTTCTTTCTCTTTCTTTCTTTCTCTTTCTTTCTCTTTCTTTCTCTTTCTTTCCTTCTCTCTCTCTCTCTCTCTCTCTCTCTCTCTCTCTCTCTTTCTTTCTTTCTTTCTTTTTCTCCCTTTTCTTCTGAGCTGTGTGGCTGACAGGGTCTTGCTGTTCCAGTCGGGTGCCAGAACTGAGCCTCTTAGGTGGGAGAGCTGAGTTCAGGACATTGGTCCACCAGAGACCTCTCAGCCCCACGTGGTATCAAAAGGTGAAAATCTCCCAGATATCTCCCTCTCAATGCTAAGACCCAGCTCCACTCAACAACCAGCAAGCTACAGTGCTGGACACCCTATGCCAAACAACTAGCAAGACAGGAACACAACCCCACCCACTAGCAGAGAGGCTGCTTAAAATCGTATTAAGTTCACAGACACACCAAAAGACACCACTGGACTCAGTCCTGCCACCTGAAAGACAAGATCCAGCCTCAACCATCAGAACACAGGCACCAGTCCCCTCCACCAGGAAACCTACGCAACACACTGAAACAACCTTACCAACTGAGGGCAGGCACCAAAAACAACGGGAACTACGAACCTGCAGCCTGTGAAAAGAAGACCTCACACAGTAAGTTAAGCAAAATGAGAAGACAGACAACTACACAGCAGATGAAGGAGCAAGGTAAAAACCCACCGGACCAAACAAATGACAAGGAAATAGGCCATCTACCTGAAAAAGAATTCAGAGTAATGATAGTAAAGATGATCCAAAATCTTGGAAATAGAATGGAGAAAATACAAGAAACGTTTAAGAAGGAACTAGAAGAACTAAAGAGCAAACAAACAATGATGAACAACATAATAAATGAAATTAAAAATTCTCTAGAAGGAATCAATAGCAGAATAACTGAGGCAGAAGAACAGATAAATGACCTAGAAGATAAAATACTGGAAATAACTACTGCAGAGCTGAATAAAGAAAAAAGAACAAAAAGAATTGAGGACAGTCTCAGAGACCTCTAGGACAACATTAAACACACCAACATTCGAATTATAGGAGTCCCAGAAGAAGAAGAGAAAAAGAAATGGACTGAGAAAATATTTGAAGAGATTATACTTGAAAACTTCCCTAATATGGGAAAGGAAATAGTCAAGTCAAGGAAGCACAGAGAGTCCCATACAGGATAAATCCAAGGAGAAATAGGCCAAGACACATATTAATCAAACTATCAAAAATTAAATACAAAGAAAAAATGTTAAAAGCAGCAAGGGCAAAGCAACAAATAACATACAAGGGAAAACCCATAAGGTTAACAGCTGATCTTTCAGCAGAAACTCTGCAAGCCAGAAGGGACTGGCAGGACATATTTAAAGTGATGAAGGAGAAAAACGTACAATGAAGTTTACTCTACCCAGCAAGGATCTCATTCATATTTGACGGAAAAATTAAAACCTTTACAGACAAGCAAAAGCTAAGAGAATTCAGCAGCACCAAACAAGCTTTACAACAAATGCTAAAAGAACTTCTCTAGGCAGGAAACACAAGAGAAGGAAAAGACCTACAATAACAATCCCAAAACAGTAAAGAAAATGGTAATAGGAGCATACATATTGATAACTACCTTAAATGTAAATGGATTAAATGCTCCAACCAAAAGACACAGACTGACTGAATGGACACAAAAACAGGACCCGTATATATGTTGTGTACAAGAGACCCAATTCAGAACTAGGGACACACAGACTGAAATTCAGGCGATGAAAAAAGATATTCCATGCAAATGGAAATCAAAAGAAAGCTGGAGTAGCAATTCTCATATCAGACAAAATAGACTTTAAAATAAAGACTATTACAAGAGACAAAGAAGGACACTACATAATGATCAAGGGATCAATCCAAGAAAAAGATATGACAATTATAAATATTTATGCACCCAACATAAGAGCACCTCAATACATAAGGCAAATGCTAACAGCCATAAAAGAGGAAATCAATGGTAACACTATCATAGTAGGGGCCTTTAACACTCCACTTTAACCAATGGACAGATCATCCAAAATGAAAATAAATAAGGAAACAAAAGCTTTAAATGATACATTAAACAAGATGGACTTAATTGATATTTATAGGACATTCCATCCAAAAACAACAGAATACACTTTCTTCTCAACTGCTCATGGAACATTCTCCAGGATAGATCATATATTGGGTCACAAATCAATCCTTGGTAAATCTAAGAAAATTCAAATTGTATCAAGTATATTTGCAAACCACAATGCTATGAGACTAGATATCAATTACAGGAAAAAATCTGTAAAAAATACAAACACATGGAGGATAAAAAATACATTACTAAATAACCAAGAGATCACTGAAGAAATCAAAGAGGAAATCAAAAAGTACGTAGAAACAAATGACAATGAATACACGACGATGGAAAACCTATGGGATGCAGCAAAAGCAGTTCTGAGAGAGAAGTTTATAGCGATACAATCCTACCTCAAGAAACATCTCAAATAAACAACCTAACCTTACACCTAAAGCAATTGGAGAAAGAAGAACAAAAAAACCCCAAAGTTAGCAGCAGGAAAGTAATCATAAAGATCATATCGGAGATAAATGAAAACGAAATGAAGGAAACTATAGCAAAGATCAATAAAACTAAAAGCTGGTTCTTTGAGAAGATTAAAAAAAATTTGATAAACCATTAGCCAGACTCATCAAGAAAAAAAGAAGACTCAAATCAACAGAATTAGAAATGAAAAAGGAGAAGTAACAACTGACACTGCAGAAATACAAAGGATCATGAGAGATTACTACAAGCAACTCTATGCCAATAAAATGGACAACCTAGAAGATATGGACAAATTCTTAGAAAAGCACAACCTTCTGAGACTGAACCAGGAAGAAATAGAAAATATAAACAGACCAATCACAAGCACTGAAATTGAAAATGTGATTAAAAATCTTCCATCAAACAAAAGCCCAGGACCAGATGGCTTCACACGTGAATTCTATCAAACATTTAGAGAAGAGCTAACACCTATGCTTCTGAAACTCTTCCAAAATATAGCAGAGCAAGGAACACTCCCAAACTCATTCTACGAGGTCACCATCACCCTGATACCAAAACCAGACAAAAATGTCACAAAAAAAGAAAACTACAGGCCACAATCACTGATGAACATAGATCCAAAAATCCTCAACCAAATACTAGCAAACAGAATCCAACAGCACATTAAAAGGATCATACACCTTGCTCAAGTGGGATTTATCCCAGGAATGCAAGGATTTTTCAATATACACAAATCAATCAATGTGATAAATCATATTAACAAATTGAAGGAGAAAAACCATATGATAATCTCAATAGATGCAGAAAAAGTTTAGACAAAATTCGACACCCATTTATAATAAAATCACTCCAGAAAGTAGGCATAGAGGGAACTTACTTCAACATAATGAAGGCCATATATGACAAACCCACAGCCAACATGGCTCTCAATGGTGAAAAACTGAAACCATTTCCACTAAGCTCTGGAAGAAGACAAGGTGGTCCATTCTCATCACTATTATTCAACATAGTTTTGGAAGTTTTTGCCACAGCAATCAGAGAAAAAAAAGAAATAAAAGGAATCCAAATTGGAAAAGAAGAAGTAAAGCTGTCACTGTTTTGCAGATGACATGCTACTCTACATAGAGAAGCCTAAAGATGCTACCAGAAAACTACTAGATCTAATCAATGAATTTGGTAAAGTAGCAAGATACAAAACTAATGCACAGAAATCTCTTGCATTCCTATACAGTAATGATGAAATAGCTGAAAGAGAAATTAAGGAAACACTCCCATTTACCACTGCAACAAAAAGAATAAAATACCTAGGAATAAACGTACCTAAGGAGACAAAAGACCTGTATGCAGAAAACTATAAGACACTGATAAAAGAAATTAAAGATGATACAAATAGGTGGAGAGATATACCACGTTCTTGGATTGGAAGAATCAACATTGTGAATATGACTATATCACCCAAAGCAATGTACAGATTCAATGCAATCCTTATCAAACTACCAAAGGAATTTTTCACAGAACTAGAACAAAAAATGTCACAATTTGTATGGAAACACAAAAGACCCTGAATAGCCGAAGCAATCATGAGAAAGAAAAACAGAGCTGGAGGAATCAGACTCCTGGACTTCAGACTATACTACAAAGCTACAGTAATCAAGACAGTATGGTACTGGCACAAAAACAGAACTATAGATCAGTGGAACAGGATAGAGAGCCCAGAGGTAAACCCATGCACATATGGTCACCATATCTTTGACAGAGGAGGTAAGAATATGCAATAGAGAAAAGACAGCCTCTTCAATAAGTAGTGCTGGGAAAACTGGACAGCTTCATGTAAAAGAATGAATTTAGAACAATCCCTAAACACCATACACAAAAATAAACTCAAAATAGATTAAAGACCCAAATGTAAGGCCAGACACTATAAAACTCTTAGAGGAAAACACAGGCAGAACACTCTATGACATAAATCACAGCAAGATCCTTTTTGACCCACCTCCTAGAGAAACGGAAATAAAAATAAACAAATGGGACCTCATGAAACTTAAAAGCTTTTGCACAGCAAAGGAAACCATAAACAAGACAAAAAGACAACCCTCAGAATGGGAGAAAATATTTGCAAATGAATCAATGGACAAAGGATTAATCTCCAACATATACAAGCAGCTCATGCAGCTCACTATCTAAAAAACAAAGAACCCAATCCACAAATGGACAGAAGACCTAGATAGACATTTCTCCACAGAAGATATACAGATTGCCAACAAACACATGAAAGGATACTCAACATCACTAATCATTAGAGAAATGCAAATCAAAACTACAATGAGGTATCACCTCACACCGGTCAGAATGGCCATCCTCAAAAAATCTACAAACAATAAATTCTGGAAAGGGTGTGGAGAAAAGGGAACCCTCTTGCACTGTTGGTGGGAATGTAAATTGATACAGCCACTATGGAGAACAGTATGGAGGTTCCTTAAGAAACTAAAAATAGAGCTACAATACGACCCAGCAATCCCACTACTGGGCATATACCCTGAGAAAACCATAGTTCAAAAAGAGTCATGTACCACAATGTTCATTGCAGCTCTATTTACAATAGCCAGGACATGGAAGCAACCTAAGTGTCCATCGACAGATGAATGGAGAAAGAAGATGTGGCACATATATGCAATGGAATATTACTCAGCCTAAAAAAGAAACGAAATTGAGTTATTTGTAGTGAGGTGAATGCAGCTAGAGTCTATCATATGGAGTGAAGTAAGTCAGAGAGAGAAAAATAAATACCATATGCTAACACATATATATGGAATCTAAACAAAAAAGGCTCTGAAGAACCTAGGGGCAGGACAGGAATAAAGCCGCAGATGTAGAGAATGGATTTGAGGACACGGGCGGGAAGTGGGAAGTGTAAGCTGGGACGAAGTGAGAGAGTGGCATGGACATATATACACTACCAAACGTAAAATAGATAGCTAGTTAGAAACAGCCACATAGCAAAGGGAGATCAGCTTGGTGCTCTGTGACCACCTAGAAGGGTGGGGCAGGGAAGGTGGGAGGGAGACGCAAGAGGGAGGGGATATGGGGATATAGGTATACATAGAGCTGATTCACTTTGTTATACAGCAGCAACTAACACAACAATGTAAAGCAATTATACTCCAATAAAGATGTTAAAAAAATTATGACACCTATCAGAAAAAAATAATCGGTTCTTGGTTCTGAGCATCACGAGTTTTCTTCTACTGTTCAGGAGATATTCTATGCCTTACCTTTTCATTTTCCCAATCTGTCTCATGTATCAAATATTTGTTTAGGTTGGCAGGCACACAGAGCACCCTCCTCTTCTTGGTTTCCTTCCCTCCCTTACACCTTTATGCTGCTTTTTAATTAAAAGAAAAGTTTAAGATGTACTTCAATGTGTCAAAAGGAAAAAAAGGAGAAAAGATCCATGAGATGGAAAAAGAAAGTCTCCTATTTGCAGGTTTCTAATGAAGAGGTTTTTAAAATATTTTCTTACACACACAAAGTTAATGCTTCGGTAGGTGAGTTGTAAATGCTTCTTTTCATTCCATAATTATAAGTGAAATGTTCTTTAATGTGCAATAATAATGTTCAAGCTGTGCTATTTTGCAGCTAATAATTATACACAACAGCGTGGGGTATTATGGTGAACAGAAAGTTTTCCTTCTCAATGTAATACCCTCATCTCTGCTCTCCCTGGTCCTGCCTTATTTGCAGTGACTACGCTTTTTAATCCACTCTTTATTCCAGGAATAGAGGCACTAGTTAGTTACTTTCTTAAGGAAAGAATGTGAGGCAATACTGCTGATGGGGGAAAATCGCTTCCATACAAAGTGAAGTCTATAATGGGCTTGCTTTAAAGAAAAGAAAGAAAGAAATATACAGTCAAACTCCAGCTAAGCTTAAAATGTGCGTGCTTGAATCCTCAGTATTAAAAGGTCAGAAGTTTGCTGTATGGTTTAACACAGTGTTACTGAAACAAGACTTGAAGTTGGCAGTGGAAGCCGAGGTCATCAAGCCCTGGCCCAGATATCAATTTCTTCACAGATGGAGAAATAAATTTATCACTGCACACCCACATTTGTTCTTGTGGACATGCACCATTTCCGAGATATCTTGAGGTTAGCCAGCTGTGTATCCCAGTCAGCTTCTCCATTAGCTTTTCAACCACGTTTCCTTGAAATTGCTGAATATGTTATGTAATTTTCTTTGAAAAAATGAAAGAAAGAAAGAAGATGCCACATGTATGACGAAACGCCATACCAGATAAAATGAGATTTGGTGCGAGACATTTGAGGACACCACCTTACCTCAAATTGAGTGTTCTAAAGGGTTTAGGTGAATTAATTTCTGCATAAATTTGAAGAACCATAAAAGGAAGGTAACCCGGATCTAGGAATTGATTCAGCAGAAGTAGGCATTCCTGACTTTCAGTATACCCAGTGCTCATTCGGACAGCTGCCTGGACATCTTCAGCTAACATTTAGCTCATGTCCAGCTGTTCTAAACATACCTCCTTCTTAATGGTTCACAATAAACTGACCATATGGGTTAATATCGAGTCCGTGCTTTATTTTCCCTTGGTCTTATGAACTATGAAGGAGGATTCTTTGGCATAAACTGGTGGATATGGTCAGCCATAATCCGAACCGATTATTGGAAAACGTATAAATTTTACTCAGTATTTCCAGGCAATTAGGAACACAGGTGAGAAGGCCATACAGAATCTAGAAGTTACCCCTGTTTCTTATTGGTAGATATAGCTTGGGTTTTTCAGAAGCTTCCACAGGTTTAGAGCACAGTTGAACTACTTCACAACTAGTTCAACTGTGCTATACTAGAATAATATAACGTTATAATAATATAATATAAAGTTATTTATATTACTCAACTGTGAAATACTAGAATAATAGAAAGTTAGAACTTGATGGGAACTTAGATATCAGTACTCTCTCCCCTCATTTCAAAGATGAAGAACACTATGCTTCAGTGGAGAGTTTGCCCAGGGCTGATACAAGGTTGATTTGATTGTGACATTTGTCACCCCAAGAATCACTAAAATAGACTCCAGCGGCTGGACAAATTCTCAATTATTTCTCTACGTGCATGCTTAGCTTGGCGTGTGCTTCGCTGAAGGGCAAGAGTTGGGTTCCCCTTCAGGTGGATTATCCAGATCAACCCGCACACAACAGAACACAAAATGGTAGACAATGTGTATAAGCATCAAAGAGTTGACAAAGCAAGGAAGACGGACATCTTGGAGGTAACAGCAATACGGGTCTATTTTTGCTTTGGGAGCGCATGCTAAACCTGAAGGCATTTGTGAGGGTCTGAGCTGAGTTTCTGGTGCCTACATAGCCCTCCGGGAACAAATCTTAGAGTCTGGGGCACACCATGGGTAAGGACCCTGATGTACTACCCCCGCCTTGATCTAGAACTCAAAAAAACTGCTTCCTGAGAGTCAGAATATACAGAAGTAAACTGTCCCATTCATTCACAGACTGCAGAGCAGATTTAAACCATCTGGATGGCCCAAAGTACTTAAAGTAATCCCAGACATTTAATAGTTGCCGGAAGTAAAAAAAAATGTGTCCAGAGGAAGATAATGTTATCCTCTGCCTCATGTTATTTCTATCAATAACTTCTAAACAAATGTGTAGCCTAAATTCAGAGATAACTCAGCACATGGGGAGATAAGCCACCATGAGAAAGAGCTGTTGGAAACCATGGGCAACAGAGACAGACCTCTGAGGGCTGCAGATGCTGGAATCATCAAAGACTCTGCAATCACCGTGTGTACTCTGTTCAAGAAGATAAGATCTAAATTGAAAATTTGGAATACAAAACTGGAAACTATAAAAAACAACATCAGAGTTTTAAATGAACTGGCTATAAATTTTAGAAATAAAATATGAAATAACTGAAATGAAGAAAATAGACGAACTTAACTGCAGATGAGAGAGAGCTGAAAAATGCTTGAAAATAAAATGCCTGTGATAACAATGGAATAGAAAAAGAGAAGCTTCAACCAAGAAAACGGAAATCACTCAAGTATTTTTCTTTAAGGAATTTTATGTAGGGAATTGGTTGCACGGTGAGGAAAAGCTGAGAGTCCAAGCAGGACATGTGAGATAACTCAGAGATCAGCAATAGAGGAAATCCAGTAATCTTCCCCCAAGCCAGACGATCAAAGGAAAGATGTGGGTTGCTGGACCGCAGCGGCCCTGGGTGGAAGAACAGCGCGCATTCCCAGCAGGAGCCAGAGTCAAAGAGCAAGTGCAGTCGTCGCCAGAGACGTGCCCTAAGGAAGGTGGGAATGACCTACGCGCCTCATTCCCATGCTTTCACACTCGTTTGCCAAAACCAGCCCAACTTACCCAGAAGTTAACTGTCCCGGGAATCTGGGATCTGAACCTTGCAGTGGCCAGTGACTTCGTGAGATAGAACAGAGCAAGGAAAGACCAAGGAATGAATCCAACAGCAAAGGGTCCAAGAACTGGTGGAGGAAAAATGAGTCACAGAAGATTGGAATGGCGGGGGGTGGGCAGGTCTAATCTATTTAACTGGCCAACAGAAGAAGAGAGAAAATGTGGTAGAGGCAATATATTAAGGATAAGGACTGACAGTCAAGATCTGATGCAAAACTCAATCCACAAATTCAACAAATGCAACTAAAATCTTGAAGGAGAAAAAAAGGACATTACTTTTAATGATGTGACAGCTCGCTAACATGTGACATCCCTCTAATCAAAATAAAGTATAGGACTTTCCAAGACTCTTTAGCCTTTATGTGTATTAGTGTCCCACTCTGGTCAATGCAGTGCTGGGTTTAGAGAGCTGTGGTTCTCAGCCTTGGCTACATGTTAGCATCTACTGAGAAGCTTTAAAAAAAAAAGAATACCAAGCCCATACACATGCCAATTACATCAGGATCTCTGGGAAAAGGCCCATGCATTAGTTTTTGTGATATTTACGGCTGTTTTAAATCTCTGCAGCTGATTACAATGTGGAAATTAAGCCTGAGAAGCACTGTTATAGAGGCATTCTGATGCAGATCTAGGAAAGAGTGAGGCCCAGTATAAACGAAGACACTGATGTAAAGGAATTAAGAGCACCATAGATTCTCCATTTATTTCTGCATCAAATTCTTCTGTGTTGGCTACACTGATTTCCAACAGTGTAGAGCCATGGTGCTCATTATCTCCTGAGTGGGCCCCATCCAATCAACAGAAGGCCTAAGAACAAAACTGAGGCTTCCCTAAGAAGAAGAAATTCCAATTGTGGGCTGAAGTGTCAGCTCCTGCCTGAGAGTTTTCCATCTGCTGGCCTGCTCTAGAGATTTCAGACTTGCATAGCCAGCCCCTATAATTGTGTAAGCCAGTTTCAGGAGATAAATCTCCCTCTCTCTCTGTCTGTCTGTCCCTGTCTCATGTAGCCTCATCAGTAGAATCATCTCTTTGCATAGGACAGCAAAGGCAGACAGAGATTTTAGGATTACACTGTTAAAATGTTTACAGATAATCTGTAATGTAAATAACATCTTTAGGAAATCTTGACTGCTCCAAAAAGGATTTGGGTACTAGATTATTAAGGTATAACCTATTTGGGAGGAGATGGGTTACAGATAGAAATATTTTGGTAGGAAGTGCAGTTGGTCAGCACAGGAACAAGCTATAGAAAATACAATAGGAAATGGAATATGAAAGGCAGATGCAAACAGAAATACCCCAAGGTGGACCTGAGCTACAGGAGGCACTGAGGTCTAAATCCTACACCATGGGGTACCAACGAGTACCAAGAGATATGCCTTAGGAAAATGAGGGATAGAGGCAAATTCAAATCTGGACCACTTTGGTACATAGCATTTGTTCCTAATCTCTCATCCTTCCCCACTCTTGACAAGTCTTCCCCATCCCATTAACTTTGGGTTTGGTGATATGACATGCTTTGAACTATGGGGTGTGAGCAAATATGTTCCAAGGCTGAGCAGAAGCTTTAAACTTGATTGCATTTTATGACTATGACTCTCTTGTTCCTACACTCTGTCATGAGAAGACAAGATATAAGAGTTGCAGGATCTCATTCCCTCTGCTTCGTAGTATAAAAGCCAAACCATAATAACCCATAGCCTAGAACAGAGCTACAGAAGCACAGAGTAAGAATTAGCTGCCATCAGATATGTAACCTGGGCAACAAACAAACCTTACTGTTATAAGGCATCAAGATTTGGGGGAGGGAATGTGTTTCTTATGCAGCATTACCAAAGCAAAAACTGACTGATACATCTTCTTCACCATTTGTCTTAGGATTCTCCGTTCCCAATTTTACCCCTCAAAAGTGTTCAAATAAAGTGATCTTGAAAGTTGTATGTGTTTCCACAAATGTAGTATTAACATTTTTATGATCTTTTAGCCTTAAGAGAGTCTTAAGTTTGAGGAAACAAGACAGTTCCTCATTTTAGAACAGCTGTGTTAAACATATTGTCCAAATTCTACTCAAGGAATAATGATAAATGTAGCATTAATATTTCAAATTGGTCCCACTGAAAGTTTCATCTTCTAACACCCTTCCAGCTTCCCAATATCCTGCAGGGAAATTAAAGGAAGGTTGGACTAAGCAGAACTTGGACGGAATGACATATCTTTAAAATACTTTTTAAAAGATGTGACAGACAACATGCAGCTGAGCAGTTAAAACAATACTGCAGCCATAATACAATAAAGGGCTGGAAAGCAAAACTTACAAAAAAGATTTCGTGGCAAGGACTTTATGATTAAAGAAGTCATTTAATCCTCTCCTCATGGTTTTGAATAACCCCAGTTTGATTTTTGAAACTAAAAGCTCAAATTCAACCCCATTTGTACTGTCGAGATGAGTAAATGAAAGAGCAGGTGTGTCTGGGAGGCAGTGAACATGCATGCTTATTGCTGACCTGGTGGAAAGAACGAGAATGCTCATGCAGAAAGAAATGCTTAAGGATGTTGAAATAACTATAAGGGAGTAGAATAGTTTTATTAAGTTTTAACTGTATTTTGATATAATTTCAAATTCACAGAATAGTTTTGGGAATAATAAAGGGAACTCCTACATATTCTTTAGTCTGAAACAATTGATTTACCATCCTCTCTCTCCCTCTCTCTCTCTCTCCCTCTCTCTGCCTCATATATATATTTTTTTCCTGTACCAACTAAGAATAAATTTGAGACATGTTGCTTCTTTACCTTTAAATATTTCAGGCTATATTTTCTAAGAACAAAGACTTTTTTACATAAACACAGTAAAATTATTGAAAGGATGAAATTTAATAGAATACTATCATCTAATGCACAATCCGTATTGAAATTTTGATAATCACCCCAATTGCATCTTTTATAGCAATTATTTTTCCAGTACAGGACCATGCAATGCATTTTGTTGTCATATCTCTTTAGTCCCCTTCAAACTGGAACAGTTTCTCAGCCTTTATTTTTCTTGACCTTGATATTTTTGAAGATGACAGGCTGGTTATTTTCTACAAGTCCTTCAATCTGGGTTTACTGGATATTTCCTCATGATGAAATTCAGAGTATGCACTATTAGCAGGAACAGTACAGAAGGAAGGTTGTGTCCCTCTAAGTGTATCACGTCAGACATCATGATGTTGCTTTGTCTCAGTATAAATGATGTCAGTTTGGTCACCTGCTTTCTGCCGGATTTTAGCACTATAATGTTGGGTTTTTTCCCTTTGTACTTTGTAAGTAATTTGTGGAGAGTTTCATTGTTATTGTGTACATATTCTGTTTCTCATCAAACTTTCACCCACTAGTATTAGCATCCACTGATAACTGCCTGAACTCCCTTATTCCTTCTACATTTTCTTAGATTGTATTCTACTAGAAGGAAGAGATTTGCCTTCTCTTCTATTTATGTACACACATACATATATATGTACGACAGCATGTATGTATCACAGTATGTATGTATGTGTGTGTGTATATATATATATATATGTATGTATATCAGTGTAGTCTTACAGAGCATTAAGAAACAAAATTAGACTGTTTTCATAAATGAAAATGACCAAAAAGTTATGAAATAGTATTGAGATGTGTCACAGGAACCAGCCAGTTGGAACCATCGATTCAAGATGCCTCTCTGAGTAGCAGGCATTGAAAACAAATAAATAAAAGGGTATCATAGCTTTACCTCTCTGGTTGTGACTGCCCTTAAACCGGCTAGAATTATAAATATCCTAACAGAAAATTCTCCCTAAAAACCAGAAGCCCTGTCATGCTTCCATAATCATTTTATCATGCACAAAGAGATGTGATGGAAATAGCCCAGCAAGCCAATGGCTTAATGAAGACTCAGAAATCCATCATCTCAAAATACTGCAGGTGCCACTTGGACCAAGTGTTCCAGTCAACTCGACATTCATAAACGCTGTCTGGTCTCACTGTGTTTCCCCCCATGTTGCTCCGGCGATGTGAAATCCACCGCAATGTCAAGGGAGACTTAGGTCTTGGTCAGTGGTTGAAGTGTGGAGAAATTTTGCTTCCAACATCCAGTGGACTTTTACTCTCCTGTACCCTTAGTCGCTTGAACTCACTATCAGGCTGCTGCTCCTTCAAGTTCAAGGAGCAAAATGACATGCTTTACAGAGGGATGTTTGCTTCCTTTAAATACCAATGACTCCTGAATACGTTCTTTAAATATTTGAATAGAGTTGTGTTTTGTGACATCTTAATGTGTTTCTGCATAATGAATAATCTCTCCCATTCCATTCCTAACTCATCAACTTGGAAGGCACAGGACAAGAGTCAGACCCCGTATGATTTGACGTCCTGAAGTTTCAGCTCTGCAAGCCGAGAATGAAATGTAAAGATGCTGAAGAGTAAAATCACTGTTGACAACACATTGTACCTGGCCGTCCAACACTGTTTATCAGCATAATGAAATGTGCCAATACTTATCACCACTCTAACATATGCACTAATAATACACAGAGATAGAGGGCATAATATGGTCAATGATGAGGTATGAATTTATGGCTCCTGGGGAAAGAAAATGATGGGCTACCTCACAAAGGGCAGATTTGGCTCTAGATAAAACTGAGGGCTTTTCTCCTTTGATAAGCATCAGATGAAAATAGCATTGATTTTCTTTCTTTCTTTTTTTTTTCTTTTTTTTTTTATTTTTTTGCTGTTGTTATAAAATAATTTTGTAAGACCAAGAAACAAAAAATATCCAGGATCTGCTTTTCGGCTCTGTCTCTCCCACCTTCATTTTTTGCACATCGTGTTGATGGTTAAAAACAAATGGTTTTATCTGGAGGACAGAGCAGCGTGTTGTACATGCTGATCATTAATCTGACAAGTCATCAACTACAACGCTGTCTTCCCTCCATTCTTTAAGGCAAAGGGAAAGAAAAACATTCAGAGTCACTACTCCGCTGTGATTTTCTGTAATACCTGGATTCTCTGCATTTTCCGCAACTAAACATTCACTCTTATCTGAAGAGACCACCATTTAAAGGTTGCTCATCAGCTATTGAGGACAAGGCCACAGTCCCAATTTCCCTTTCCGTGTACGATGGCAGGTTGGAGCCGCTACGGGAAGATAAATAGATGACCTGACCACTCTGCCTTGTGTGTAAGCGCTTCAGCGTGACATTAAGCTTTTCTCACAGCCTCGGTTGGAACTCAATACTTAAATATTACTGTTCCACCTTCCTTTCCTCTTAACAATCTTTTAACTCAGTTTTGAACTTTTGGAATACTGTGGCCGCTAGCTCTTCCTCTAAACCACATAAGCAGCATGATCGTTTCACATTTGATATTCTGTCTGTTTTCCTGTTGCAGGTGAGTCAGCTGGCACCTGTATCCGCTGAACTTCTTCATGTTAAGTTTTTAGTTGGTCTTCCCTGTAAATGTCATTTTGGAATTCATTACTTTTTATGTCCCCTGATCCTAATATAGTACATATGTTAGGTAGATACATTTATGAGCCCAGTTGTCATCTCTCTACCTCGGGTAGTTTCCGCACCTAAATGTACAATCGTTGGTAAAGAGGTAAAATTGTTCCAAACCACCAACAACCAGGATAGAACTAATGCAACTAAATTCATCGCCTTATCTGTATTCCTCCCAGAACTAAAATGATAAACACAACAATGTAAAACAATTATACTCCAATTAAGTTGTGAAAAAACGTCTTCTTCATTGGAACAACACTAAGAGGGAGGACCACGTCCTGGTACCAGAACTAGAGAGGAGCGTAGAGATCAGTGCACCCACTCGTCTTTCATGAAGGCCCCATGAGAGGCAACAGGACTCATTCAAGGTGACAACACACAAACCAGGACAATAACTCGGGTGTTCTTGCTTCCCCACTGCAGGAGCAAGATGGGCTCCCTCTAAACCATTCAGAAGAAGACATAAGCTATCTTATTAATAGCATCTAACCCTAGGATAAGTATTGCTTCTTCTAAAAGCGCTAATCCCTTGCTCCAGTGTTGGAAAATTCTCATAGTCCGACTGTATTTAAACTTCAAAACAGATGTGCACTTTGTTCAACAGCGTCCGAGGCCTTCGGGAGGAATCCTGAAGGAAACCTTGGGCGACGCGACTTTCCTCAGGATGACCCCCATTCAAAACAGCAGAGCGGCGATTGGAAGGTCTCTGTCACTTACTCTATCCCAAGAGAACTGTCACCATAGGAAAGAGTCACACCGCAAATAAGGGGCCCTTTTCCGTGGGCCAGCGGACTCCAGAAAGCTCCCAACCCCACTAAATTACATGCCAAGCTCTAGGTGTATGTGAATGTGCCCTCTGTGGCGGTCAGGCTGCAGCTCTCAACAGTTTCTTTAGAGGAGCTTGTAACCAAAAGGAAAGGACAGTTTGCCGTCACCACCCAGATTTATACCCTCACCATGCCTGCTGCTATTCATTTACAAAAGAGTCTCACTTTTCAATTCCCACTGTTTATTCTATTATATTAAGGTTTTTTTAACATCTTTATTGGAGTATAATTGCCTTACAATGGTGTGTTAGTTTCTGCTGTATAAAAAAGTAATCAGCTATACATATACATATATCCCCATATCCCCTCCCTCTTGTGTCTCCCTCCCACCCTCCCTATCCCACCCCTCTAGGTGGTCACAAAGCACCGAGCTGATCTCCCTGTGCTGTGCAGCTGCTTCCCACTGGCAATCTATTTTATATTTGGTAGTGTATATATGTCCATGTCGCTCTCTCACTTTGTCCCAGCTTACCCTTCCCCCTCCCTGTGTCCTCAAGTCCATTCTCTACGTCTGCATCTTTATTCCTGTCCTGCCCCTAGGTTCTTCAGAACCTTTTTTTTTTTTTTTTTTTTAAGATTCCATATATATGTGTTAGCATACAGTACTTGTTTTTCTCTTTCTGACTTACTTCACTCCGTATGACAGATTCCAGGTCCATCCACCTCACTACAAATAACTCAATTTCATTTCTTTTTATAGCTGAGTAATATTCCATTGTATATATGTGCCACATCTTCTTTATGCATTCATCTGTTGATGGACACTTAGGTTGCTTCCATGTCCTGGCTATTGTAAATAGAGCTGCAATGAACATTGTGGTACATAACTCTTTTTGAATTATGGTTTTCTCAGGGTATATGCCCAGTAGTGGGATTGCTGGGTGATATGGTAATTCTATTTGTAGTTTTTTAAGGAACCTCCATACTGTTCTCCATAGTGGTTGTACCAATTCACATTCCCACCAACAGTGCAAAAGGCTTCCCTTTTCTCCACACCCTCTCCAGCATTTATTGTTTGATATTTTGGTGATGGCCATTCTGACTGGTGTGAGGTGATACCTCATTTTAGTTTTGATTTGCATTTCTCTAATGATTAGTGATGTTGAGCATCCTTTCATGTGGTTGTTGGCAATCTGTATATCTTCTGTGGAGAAATGTCTATTTAGGTCTTCTGCCCATTTTTGGATTGGGTTGTTTGTTTTTTTTGTTATTGAGCTGCTTGCAAAGTTTGGAGATTAATCCTTTGTCAGTTGCTTCATTTGCAAATATTTTCTCCCATTCTGAGGGTTGTCTTTTTGTCTTGTTTCTGGCTTCCTTTGCTGTGCAAAAGCTTTTAAGTTTCATTAGGTCCCATTTGTTTATTTTTGTTTTTATTTCCATTCCTCTAAGAGGTGGGTCAAAAAGGATCTTGCTGTGATTTATGTCATAGAGTGTTCTGCCTGTGTTTTCCTCTAAGAGTTTTATAGTGTGTGGCCTTACATTTAGGTCTCTAATCCATTTTGAGTTTATTTTTGTGTATGGTGTTAGGGAGTGTTCTAATTTCATTCTTTTCCATGTAGCTGTCCAGTTTTTCCAGTGCCACTTATTGAAAAGGTTGTCTTTTCTCCATTGTATGTTCTTGCCTCCTTCATCAAAGATAAAGGAGGCAAAAATGTATGTTAAGTTTTTAAAGATCAATTACAACTAAAGGTTTGGAAAAGACAATTTTTATTATAAAACTTAAGGCTAGGGCTTCCTGGTGGCGCAGTGGTTGAGAGTCTGCCTGCCAATGCAGGGGACACGGG
Source organism: Pseudorca crassidens (assembly GCF_039906515.1). NCBI lineage: Eukaryota > Metazoa > Chordata > Mammalia > Artiodactyla > Delphinidae > Pseudorca > Pseudorca crassidens. The sequence continues at coordinate 3,504,410 of NC_090307.1, read as the reverse complement.
TTCGTGCCCCAGTCCGGGAAGATCCCACATGCCGCAGTGCGGCTGGGCCCGTGAGCCATGGCTGCTGAGCCTGCATGTCCAGAGCCTGTGCTCCGCAACGGGAGAGGCCACAACAGTGAGAGGCCCGCGTAATGCAAAAAATAAATAAATAAATAAATAAAACTTAAGGCTATGAGAAGGTGCCAGTTTAAAAAAAAAAAAAAGATTAGGAAATCATAACTAAAGATGTATATGTTATCACTTCAGGTAAAAATATCTTATGAATAATAGAATCATTGTCTCTGGTTATTGGATGTGAAGGAGATAAGTGTCCCCAGCCTGGTGTGACAGAGGGCCAGTAACAGTTTCCCACTGACTGAATACAGACTCAAAAATGAGTTAAGAATCATCAGGTCATCTAAGTGGAGGATAATTCCCCACGCAGGCCCCCAGGTCAGTTTAAATTATTAAAGTTATCTCAGGGACCCCAGGGGCCCAGCTGTCATTGTGTTTGCTCTTTAACTTTCAGTGTTGTTAGCATGAGCTCAGCAAAAGGTCAGAGATGACAGGGGAAAAAACCAAAGAGGATCTGAAACTCCTACCTGGGCGTTTAGGTGGTTAATGACTGAGTCATAAGGGATCCACCTAGACTGTGTCAAGGGCAATTTCCTGCTGAACAGCCTTACTGATGTTTTTTTATTTTTATTTTGACAGTGACACACTGAGGTAACGATTGGTGCCCACGGGCCATTGGTTCACAGGCAAGGAGGAGAGGTGAGGCGTGGTCCTTCATGGGATGCTTCCCACATCCAAGGAGGTCGGCGCCACCGTATTTCAGGGTCTGATGGGTCTTCACTGTCCTGTTTTCCTGTGTCCCTTGACTGGGCGCTTTCCAACTTAAATTCCTGTGCACGAGTGAAGCCACGCTCCCTGGACAAACAGCCTACCACAGTCCAGAGAACTCTGACCCAGCCCAGAGCTTTACAGGACCAAGCCTGGGGCATACATACCACCTGTCCTAACCCTAACCCCCAACAGGCTTTTATTTCTGACACACCAGGTGGCTAGTATCAGAATCAGGGGTCCTGTAGCCTCTCAGAATCCCAGGGAAGTTGAGAGAGAAAAAAAATCTTAAGAAACTGTACTGACATCATGGCATTCAGGAAAGTATAGGGAAATACCAGGCCCTGTTGTTATTCTCCTTGAAGAAGCAAATGTTCTTAAAGATTCTGGAAATCCTAAGACTGTGTTGTCCTTTCTCTCCCCCAAGGAAACTCACCCACTCCTGTGGATATAAGCTTCATCTCTATAGCACCTCTGCCAAAATTCTGTCTTCAGCCCAAATCTCTCAGATCTGCAGATCCCGCGGCACACTCGACGCCCCATCTCGAAGCCGTCCCGTGTCCCTGACTAAGCAGACTGACACAGTCTCTTGAACTCCCACCTCAGGTCTGCTCCAGGACCTAGGTTCCAGGCATCACAACCTCACCATCTGCACAAAGGCCCCGTAGCCATCCTGGAAGCTTCCCTAACCCTCTGTAGTGGGTTGAATAGTGTCCCCCACAAATTCACGTCCACCCAGAACCTCAGAATGTGGTTTTATTTGGAAACAGGGTTTTTCCAGATGTGGTTTGTTCAGGATGGAGATGAGGTCCTACTGGACCAGGATGAGCCCTGTATCCAGTGACTCGTGTCCTTATAAGAAGAGGAAACACCTGGTGGGAGGCTGTGGGGAGATGAAGGCAGAGGCTGGAGTGATGCTGCCACAAACCAAGGGACACCAGGAGCCACGAGAAGCCAGGAGAGAGCCCAGGAAGAGTCCTCCCCTAGAGCTGGCACAAGGATCCAACACTGGTTTTGGACTTGCAGCCTCCTGAATAATGGGATTCCATTTCTGTTGGGTTTTTTTTCAATTTATTATATTTTTGGCTGCGTTGGGTCTTTGTTGCTGCATGCGGGATTTTCTCTAGTTGTGGCGAGCGGGGTCTACTCTTCGTTGTGGAGAGCAGGCTTCTCATTGCAGTGGCTTCTCTTGCTGCGGAGCACGGGCTCTAGGAACATGGGCTTCAGTACTTGTGGCACACAGGCTTCAGTAGTTGTGGCTCATGGGCTCTAGAGTGCAGAATCAGTAGTTGTGGTGCACAGGCTTAGTTGCTCCGCGGCATGTGGGATCTTCCCGGACCAGGGCTCGAACCTGTGTCCCCTGCATTGGCAGGCAGATTCTTAACCACTATGCCACCAGAGAAGCCCTCTGCTGTTTTTAGAAAGTTCATGGTACCAGTCTGTGGTATCTTCATATGGCAGGACCCTAATACACTCTCACACTCACATCAAATCCATATGCAAGTTCTATCCTTTCTACCCTAAAGTGTATTTTAGATACACGTTTTAGAACTGGTGCTTCTCCATTGCCATGGCCACTGTGACCAGCAAACCTTGGGCAATTCCTCCCAGCAGGTCCTCCTGCCACTGCCCAGGGACCCCACATCCACCCTTGCCTCTGCCCCATCTGATTTCTGCACACCAGACGTGTGATCATGGGAACCACAGATTGGGTTGTGTCGATTTCCTGTTTGAATCACTTAGCAGTGTTGTGTTGCTCTTACAATAAAATTCAAGATTCTTAGCACAGTTTCAAGGCTCCAAATGTTGCGGGCCTTCCTACCCATCCTCATTCCCCTCCCTTCATGAAGCTACAACCCCAGTTGCCTTCTTCCCATTTCTGATCCGACCAGGAAGTCTTTGTCTCCACTCTTGCCTCTGATGGAGACGCCTGCCCCGTTCCTCATCTGATCGATTTCTACATCCCTAAGTCTCAGGATAACTACTGGCCTTACTTACCTCTCCACGCAGACAAACATGATATCCCTGTTACACTTTCTTAGTCCTCTGTAGTGCTTCTCTTCATACTTTTTCAGAATTATGGTCATACATTTATCTCGACAGTGACTTGGTTGGTATCTCCACCCTCTACCAGGCTGCGGGCTCCAGGATGGCAGTGACCTCATGCTGTGTCTCCAGTCTGTAGCACAGTGCCAGGAATGCACGTAGTGTTTGCTCCGTAGACTTTGTTGAATGGATGTTCATTGAAAACTTAAGTCCTCCCTCAATTCCATCCATCTTCCACCTTATAACGCACCTCTATCAAAAGCAGCAGAAAGGGAAATGTTTGCTACCATCTTTCTCAGCCCCTACTTTCTTCCTAATATCTGAAGTCTGCAGCGTCAGTGGGGACTCCTGCCTACAGCTCCACGGCTGTGCACACCCCCTGGACTCCTGCAGCTTACGCTCCAGGCACAGACAAGGTGGTCCGACCACCACTGACGTCCTGGGCCCCAACCGTGCTAGACATCTGGTGCTTTTCTGCTTAATTCATGTAGGACATGTCTTCTGAAAATCTCAAGTTATCTAAATCAAATCTGGGAGACCATGAATCTCAAGTGCCAGAGGAGACAAATCTGTATATGTAGAACTGATATTCTAAGCAATTAACTAGAATCAAAGAACTGCCGTTGTGTAAACACTTTGAAAATATAATATTGTATCTTTGATTTGAAGGTTTCAAAAGTGTCAAAGGGGAGACATTTTATCATTTTCTGCCACTGAGCACCAATGAGGGCAAGGTGGTGACTACAAGGTCTCTATAATCAACATTCCTAATAAAACTACACACTTAATAAAATTGTATAATTAAACAATTCTAACCTATGTTCACTCATTCACAAATATAACTTGTTTTGTTTTGTTTCTTAATTTAGGGAGGTTTTTTTCTGTCTTTAATTTACAAATATTTCTTGAATACCACTGTGAACCAAGTAGGTAACTGACATCTGGATATGTAAAAGAGAAGAAGTGAAAGATATGATGAACTATTGAATAAATTTGGTAGTGTCAAGCGTGCTATTTTGTAAAGGATATTCACGGCAGTCATGGCTGAAAAGGTGATGATTGATCTGAGACCTGAAGCAAGAGCAAGAACTACCAGCAAGACCATCTGGTGATGTGATTTCAGACAGAGGGAAGAGCCAGGCCCTGGGGCAGAAGCAGATTTGTCGCCAAAAAGAACAGGAGGCCGGTGTGCCCAAGAAACAGGAAGGAAGGAGCAGAGTCGCGGGAGTGAGATAGGAGGAGCCTCTGGGAACGTCTCACTAGGGCTCCTTGAGCTGTGATGAGAGCCTTGGATTATTGACATGAGTGGGGACAAGCAACAGGAAGGAATGATAGACATGACTTACTTTTTAAAGGATCTCTGAGTTGCTGCACGGGACAGGCTACAGGGAGCAGCTAGTCAGGAAGCTAGTGCAATAGCCCAGGTCAAACGATGCACTTGGGTAGCAGCAGCAGATTATGAGAAGAGATTTGATTTTCATTCTTTCAGTGTATTTGTAATTCTGATTTAAAGTCTTTGTCTAATAAGTCCAACATCTGGGCCCCCTTGGGGCACTTTTCTATGGTTGCTTATTTTTCCCTGTGTACGAGCCGTGCTTTCCTGTTTCCCTGTGTCTCATCATATTTTGGTGAAGACTAGACACTTTAGATAATAGAATGCAGCAATTCCAGAAATCTGATTGTGTCCCCTCCCCAGGGCTTGTTAGTACAGCTGTTTGTTTGTTGAACTATAATATCTGAATTTCCTGATATGGATGACTACTGAAGGCTTGGTTTGGTTAGCTTAGTAGTAAGATAAAAATTGGTCAGAGATTTCCTGAGATGCCTGAGCCATTGAGTCTTCCAGGAGCCATTTAGTACCCTGTGTGTGTCGGGCACACCTTCAATGCTCAGGGCATTTACAAGTCTTCCTTAGCCTCTGCTGCCTGCTTCTGCAGTATCAAAGTCAACCAGGGATGGGTCACTGCGGACCTCTTCAGGTCTTTCCCGAGTGTGTGCACAGCCCACACGTATATGGCTTTCTAAACCCCCAGGAAAATGCCAGAGCTTTCCAAAACCCCCATCTCATTCCCCAGATATTTCTTTTAAATTTTGTTTCAATTTTTGTTTTCCCCAACTGGTATTGTAACTTTAGGCAGGTGTGATGTTAAAAAAAATTGCAACTAATTATTTCTGACAAATGCCCTGGAGATAGGATTTCTCCCATGGAGTTCGGAGTCGGGTCAATAGGACAATGCCTTGTGAGTGGGGCTTTTCCAGGGACCTCTGAGATAGATGGATTAGTGACAAATGCTTTGTGGTTGGACCATTCTGAGGAGCTCAAACCTACTCTGCTCCCTTCAGCTACAGTTCTTCATGGATTCTCTGATGGGAAGGCTGCTGGTTTTCAAGGCTACTGTGAACTGAAGAGAGGGAGTGGGAGGGGGCCGAGTTAAAACACCACAACCCAGCTGTTCCTACAAAAGGTCAGTAGTTTTTTCTTGAATAAATGCTCTTCAGGCTGTTGTAAGCCTTTCATTAATTTCTAGAGTTCTGAAAAAGGATGCTGTTGAAAATTTTACCAGTATTGTCATTACTTTCATGGAGGAGGGGATTTATGGAAGTCCTCATGCTGCCATTTTGAAAGCTCCACCTCTGAGAAGTGACTAGATTTTAAAGGTGTACTTGAAACTGAGTCAGAAGGATTTCCCATAGATTTGGAAGTGGGGTATGAGAGAAAGAAAGGAGTTAGGCTAATTTCAAGGTTTAGGTCCTAAGAAACTAGAAAACTGGAGCTGCTACTTACTATGATGGATAAAAGTGGGACGAAAGCCGATTGTTTGAGGGAGATCAAGAGTTCAGTTTTGGACATATTCAATTTCAAGTGCAAATTAGTCATTCACATAGAGAGGTCCAGTGGGCTACCGGATATACAAGTCTGGAACAGAGATAGTAGCGTGGAAGAGCTCACCATAAATGTTCACAGCAATGGATGGAATGGTAGCCTAAACATGATAGAGTTTCCACACAGACGTCCTACATCCAGGAGTCAGGAAAACAAAGAGCCTCCAGTAGAGAGAAGTCGGGAGCGAAGCAGAAAGAGAACCAAGAGGGAGCGATGCCAGAACAGTTTCAGTGGAGCAGAGGGAACAGATCTCCAGATGGATTCAAGGGAGACTTGGAGGGGGAGGAAACGCAGGCAGCTTTTCAAGGGATTATTCTGCCCGGGGTGGGGGGGGGGCGGCAGAGAGGTGGGTGGCGTCCATACCGCGTTGCTCTTTGAGACGGCTGAAGTGGACCCTGGGCCACCGTGGCCAACACAGGGCAGAATGGTTTCACTCAGGGAGCCTCACGGATCCTGTGGGGCTTGATCCGCACTTAAACTCCCAGCAGAAAGCAACTCTTCCTACATCGGGGAGTAGAATATGATGCCCACACCACCCATCTTGACAGCAAGCATCTGTGCAGGATGAAGGTCTTCAGTAAGAAAGAGGGACAGGCAAACAGAGCCATAATCGAGCCTGGGGACAGTACTCTGCTGTAGGAAAGGATACAAGATCCACAGAAACCGATCGCTATAGCGGAAGCCCAGAGTGATCTTTGGGTGAACGTGGTGCAATGCAAAACTAGTAACCAGGCTCCAACCGAAGAATATTTCACTATCAGGGCAGGATGCCCAGGACAGGTCTGGCAAGAGGGGCAGAACAGGGGCAGCGGTAAATGAGGTTTGGAAACGGACTCAGGCTGAACCAGAAGAGAAAGCGCCTTCAACAACCCTTTCCAGTCGCCCATGAAGGGTTTCGAGGGCTTTTTGGCGGATCCTGTTTGTTGTCTATTTTTACGCATTTATGGATTCTATACTCATTTATTTGGTGGGCGGGGGGTCCAGTTCCTTAGTGAAAAGGAACTGAAATTTACATCGGAGCCCATGGCTCCTTCTTCAGCATGGCATGCGTTTGTGGTTAAGTTCGTAAATGATGATCTAAAGAAAATCAGCGTTAGAGAGGCATGCATGGTCCCTCCTGCCAAATACTGAGGTCACGCTAAAAAAAACTCTGAACTTAAAACATCCTCCCACTGCACCAGGCACGCTGAGTATGAATACCAGAACAGGTCCACCCCACAATTACAGTCAAATCCTCGCTCCTAAATCATGCAAACCAGGAAAACGGTCAGCCCCCGGGTCACTGTCTTAGCTCTTTTGCCTCTGGACATCCACGCCTTACAAGCCCCTCCCGCAAGCAATCTCCCTGAAAGCACATTGCGTTTGCAATGTACATCCCCCCAAATGTGTTTGATATCATGAACTTTAAGATTTTTTAAACCGCAAATATTCTTAAGGATATTTTTAATTCTCTCATCTCGGAAGCTGCCTATCTAATCCTGCTGCCCAAGTTTCAGGTCGCCTTTCCTCTGCTGTAGACAGAACTGAAGCTTGTAAGCACAGGTGCCGCACCCCAGGTTTCTAATCCCCAAACACACCTCATTTACTGCCCAGTCAAATCCAGTGGTTACGGCAGTTACCTAGGCAGGCCCAGCCCTGGAGTTTAAACATCCCCTTCTCCAATATATATAGTTAGTCTTAATAAATAAATGACTTGGACTATGTATTATATATCACTCAAATCCACGAGGACACAAATTATGTATAATACATCGGCCGTGTAATTTATTTATTAAGCAAAACGTGAATTTTCCATGCTTGTGTTTGGAGGCACAGTTTGTCACACACAGCTAAATGATGTATTCTTACTAGTCCCACTCAATTACCAAGTCATCCCTCTGTGTGCGGTGTATTTGTTAATGATAGTGCCACAACGCTGCGTCTACAATACCTGTGATTTTAGTGATTCATAACCGCTCACTAAAACTGTGAAAATGATAAATTGACTGCTGTTGATTAAATGCCGCCAACAGTATGTTTCATATGTGTTTGTCGCAGTTAGGAGTTAAAGAAACAGCATTGCTCGAAATCATTTAAATATCTAATTAAGTCCAAGCCCTCAGTCGATATAAAGAACTCATCAGAATACAAGAATGAAAAATACAAGAAAGCTCTCTGGGGGACAGGGGAGGAAATACAGCCCTCACCATCACGGCCTCGTTGATGATAAGGAAATTGTCATCATCACAGTTGGAAAGGGACAACAGCCACATCCGGAAAGGCCCGCGTGTTAGTCCCTCCACTCCCCGGCGCGGCTGTCTGATGCCCTTGTCTTGTCTTTGGGATTAGTCTTGGACAGCAGTGGGTTTCAGTCAGATATAAGGAAGCTCTGGGTGATGGCCTTTGAAATAGGAACAAATTCATAGATGTGGGGAGAAGGGGGTTTAGGGGTAGAGAAGGGGAGGGGGATTCTCAGGCAGTTTCAAACAGCATCCCTTTGGCTTTCACTGCAGTGAAGGGGCTTTTGAATGCTTCCGCGTGACAAATGGCGGCAGAAAGGAAAATATCATTTCAAACCAAGATTAATTATCTTTACGGCTTCAGCTAACTTTTTCTCCCCTAAGATGAATCCACTTAGAGGTCTTACAGCTAATATTCAAGGCAGGGTAGAAGGAGCCCAAGCACAGGGCACGTTCCCGTGCCAACGCTCAGCTCCTGAGCCAGGCTGCCAAAGCGAGTAGACAGGATCATAAAAACAGATACCCGGTGAAGCTGGGTAATCTTATTAAGACCAGCCAGGAGCTGTTTATTTTCTTCTTTTGCAGTTTTGAAATCAACTGAGAAATGTACATGATTTCTTTTGCAAGTCAGTCTTCCTAAATTAGACCATGTCTCCTGAATGTCTGAAGCAGAGAGTCAAACAAAAGGAAAAAAATAAGTGGACAATTTTGAATTTCAGAATTTGCGTGTCTTTCACTTGGGCTGAAGACCCTTCTTTGTTATCTTTTTTTTTAATAATTTTTATTGGCGTATAGTTGATTTACAATGCTGTGTTAGTTTCAGATGTACAGCAAAGTGAATCAGTTATACATATACATGTATCTATTCTTTTTTAGATTCTTTTCCCATATAGGCCATTACAGAGTATTGAGTACAGTTCCCTGTGCTATGCAGTAGGTCCTTGTTGTTTATCTGTTTTATGTATAGTAGTGTGTATATGTCAGTCCCAATCTCCCAACTTACCCCTCCCCACCCCCCGACTCCACTAACCATAAGTTTGTTTTCTACATCTGTGACTCTATTTCTGTTTTGTAAATAAGTTCATTTATAAAGATAAAACTCTGGGCAATGTCCCAGTGGTAACTTTGCCTTAAAGTGTTATTTTAAAATTAAGGTGGAACATTGATCATTAGCCACAGAATCTATACCTGACCATGAAGAAAGCACCATGTTTTCTATTGCCTTTGCAAAAGCCGATTTCACTCTTAAAACCTGAAACTCATCAGAGGGTGAGATGCTGAAATCTTAGAACTTTGAATGGTTCACAATGACATTCATGGTGTAAACTTTTATAGGCCTAGCCGAGGTCATTTGCAAATTCTAGACCAGAACACATATGTATCAATTTAAACACTCTTCATCTAGGAAGTTGGGATGATTTCCTTGATGTCAAAAATCCCTAGGGTACTTTTAATGGCATTTAAAAATTTTATTCCCACATCTGAAAGCCATTCCACGGTGTCCTGGCAACGAGGATCTCGAGAATCCCTGTGCACCCGCACTAGTTCCTCGATCCTTGGATGGAATATGTAAGTCAGCCACTCACCTGTTTATAGGGTTGTGTTTGGTTGTGTTTTGTTTGCTCGATTTTCACTTGCACTCAACCACAAAGTAAGATTATGAATTTGTTATCTGAGAAAAGGAACGCATGGACACGCAAGTTCACAGGATGGTAGGAGGGCACCCAGGTGTAGAAGAGCTTCTCCAAGGGGACGTTCCCTCTAAGTTTCTCTGCAGCGAGACGTGGAGAGACCAATGTCCTCACATGTCTTCCTAACTAGCTGCATGGCTTTGGGTACCATTATGAGACTTCAAAAATGACAAAATTGGGCTTGGAGACAGTCCTGGTTTCCATCCTTATCTAACCTTTAGGGTCCAGACCGCTGCGCTGCCTTATAGCAGCACCAAGACCCCCAGTTCGCACGTCAGCATCCTTGGAGCAGCTCCCGGTGCCACAGCCGCCCCCAGTTCTCACGTGTCGGTGTGGGGAGGGGGGCAACTTAGGTGGCATCTCAAGGTAGGAATCATTCCAGAAGCTCCTGACCCAATGAAATTGATTCCCCAGCCAGTGGAACACGTGCACAGTTTACAGAGCTCGGGGGCCCAGGCTCCCTTTCCTCCTGTGGTCCTGCCCCACTTGCTCTGCAGGAGAAGCAGCCTGCTCCCTCCCCAACTTCTGCAGCAGGTGGTCTTTGAACTGTGATTTCTTTAACCTCTAATATTTACAGGGACGTTCTCATGACTGAGAAGAAGATAGACAAGGCACAGTGAAGACGACACAGGGAAGGACTACAGAAACACAAAGCCTCCTGTCATTCTTTCTGCTCCCATTGGATGAAAATGTAGCCACGTAGGCATTTTCTGGAAACTTCTCCTTCATCAGCAATGCCATGGACCAATCCTTATCAGGTCTTCTGCTTTCTTTACCCAACTTGTAGAAGAACTTTTAAATATAAAGTCGAGTAAGGGGGCAAAAACCCTGAATTCTATTAAACGAAAATCCCCAAAGCATGAAGTAATGTCATACAAGAGTGCTGTCATGTTCCACAAATAAAGTTGTTAACTAGACCTCGTGTGAGACAATTTCTACAGTGAAATGGAAATGGAAAATTTCTCAAAAAATTGTTCCGTGGTAAAGAGTAAATCTGTGGGGAAAAAATTCCTTTTTACCGCTCACGAAAGCTATACAATTAGAAGGTATTACCTACCAGCTGTGCAGAGAAGCAAATAAAAGTTATGGAGCTCCTAGCATTACAAGTTGATTTTATAAGAATAACAATATTTTTAAAGTCCTTTGGAACAATCATTTTGTTGGTCCTGCAGTAAAGTTCTCAGGCATCATTTTTGAGATAAGCTTTTGCTGGAGATCTCGGGTTTCAAATTGAAGGGCAGGGATCTTGAATGTTTCATTACTTCATAATGACCTAGAGTTGCAATGGAGAGGCAGGACTTCCCTCCTGAGGGTGCCAGGCAGTTGTCTGAAGGGGCTTTGGGGCCATCTCCCAAGTCTCACAGGTGTGGCGGAGACAAAGGCTCGAGGTCTGGAAGATGCATCACAGGCACTGCCTGAGGTGACCTTGGGCCCATGCTGGGTTCAGCTCCCCCATTAGCCAGGGTGGGACAGAGTCCACCTGTAGAGCAGAGGTACCCCAGAAAAGCAATCGTTTTTATTATTTCTTTAATACTGGGTAAAGTAACACAATATTATGCATCACAGATGCAAGAAAGAAAAGAACAATAGCACAGATTAAGAGGAAGTGGGTCCAAGCAACGGAACCCTTTTGAGTAGGCACCAGCCAACACAGTAACATGTTTTTTTCTTACTTCTTTGTGGGTTAATATTAGAAGATACGGTGTTTCTGGGGCCCTTGGAGGTCAACCATGGTGATGGTAATAATACTTTCCACATGAAGCGATACAGACCAGCATGGACGAGGGAATCAGCAAGATTGAAAATTAAAGGGAGATTGTGTAAGAAGATCTGAGTTATGTAATGACGGCAAGTATCGTATAATTTGCACATTTTCTTCTATGAGCACTTATAATAGAGCATCTAACTGGCTGAGTGAAGGATAACAAAGATATGAAGGTTATGGTAAAGAGAAACAATAAGAGAATTAAAAAATGCAAAAAGGAAGGAGAAAGAAAAGGAAAAACGGAAAAGGAAGAGAAGGAGAAGAAAAGAGAAGCAATTTTAAAAGGCCGTTCTTGCTTCCATCAGTGGGGCAGAATGCATATTGTTCGGGGGTGTGGAAAAGGGGCAGAAACCAAGAGCAAGCCATGAAATTCTGAGACGGGGATGAAAAGACGACCTTGGCCTTGAAACCTGCCAGGAAGGAAGGTCTGAAAATTCAGCAGAAACGCCTGAAAAGTCCTTGACAGAGAAGCATTTCGGGACAACTGCACATCGACGCTTTGCTTCCAAGGCCCAACAACATCTGTTCAGTGTGGAAACAATCCTGCTGGTGGTAAAATAAGCAGGAAGCACAAAGTCGCTAATTTGGGAAGGGGTCAAGCCAGGACTCATTTTTAGATTTAGAGTAAAGACGCAGAGCCCAAACCACTGGTCTCCTGGGCCCAGGGAGAAGGCATTTCCACCCCAGCGCTGGAGAGTGGAGCCTAACATCCGCGAGATAGTGTCTTAAGGAAGGGTGTCCTCCAGGGCAGCGGATGCCAAGACGAGGTCAGAGGATTAAAGCCCAATTCATGGATCAAAGGGTAGGAAGCAAGAATCCAGAAAGAAGACTAAGGATTTTATATCTCCACCGAAAATAGAAAGGTGATAACGGCGTGAAGCTGGCAAGGGAGACGGCAAATCGCTGAATGAAAAGAGAATTGCCAGGGCAATATTTTTGTTAGGAGGGAAGATGGTGAAAGGAGACCCATGGGATGGGAAGGAGCTGGAATTCAGACGCCGCTTCCCTCAGCTTCCGACGGATATCTTCCATGGAGACTGAGGGCCACCGAGAGGGCAAGGTTGGAAATTTGGGGGGCATTTAATAAGAATGCAGAACGGACTGGAAGTAAAACATGGCAAGGCAGCTTCTCCTAATAAGCCAACGTAGCCCACAACCTTGATCAGCAACACGAATGTAGGTTCGGGAGTTTATTCCTCACGGCTTTCCTGCAAGGATGACTTCTCATTTGTCCTGAACAGCCACTTGAGGGTCAGGTCCATCCCCAACTCAGAGAGAACACTGATCCTCCAATGTCACTCCCGAAGGGGCGATGCCAGGATTGACAAGTTCTCTCCTGGAGTTTCGGGACCTCTGCCCTGAGTGTGGCCACCGTCACCCTCCCATCTGTAGACGCGGGAAGGAGAAAGGAAATGACAGGGTTTATAAGACAAGAGAAACACAAAGCGGTAAGTGCTCTGGTTCCTCCTGGTTTGTGGCTCGACCTCCTGTTCTGTAAATATGTGGCAGCCGGGAAACGTGCTCACTACCGAAGGTGGCAGCAAAGCCTACAGTCTCCCGGGGACCGTCAGGAAAAGAGTGCCATGTCTGGGTTCCAACCTCCCATCTAGACTGTAATTGACTCACCTCTAACAATACCTGAGCTCCGGGTGGATTATTTAAAGCTCTTTCATCCCAGTACCCTCACACAGCACGAATAGGACCTGTAAGCTTACAAAAGGGGAGTAAGGCAGCACCAGACACTCTTCCTGGGTGAGTGGGCGAAGATGAAGGAGGAAGGAAGAGGGCTCTGGTGGTGCTGGCGGTGGCCAGGGGTGCCTGGGTGGCCACCGGGACCAGTCAGTGGATGGATAGCAGGGCTTTGGCTGCTGTGGTCTGAAGCACGTGGTGGCGGAAGAGAATCAAAAAGCTCAGTAAAAGAATAAACTGCTGGGGCTTCCCTGGTGGCGCAGTGGTTAACAATCTGCCTGCCAATGCAGGGGACACGGGTTTGAGCCCTGGTCCGGGAAGATCCCACATGCCGCGGAGCAACTCAGCCCGTGCGCCACAACTACTGAGCCCATGCACCACAACTACTGGGCCCGCGTACCACAGCTACTGAAGCCCGTGTGCCTAGAGCCCGTGCTCTGCAACAAGAGAAGCCACTGCCATGAGAAGCCCACCCACTGCAACAAAGAGTAACCCCCGCTCGCTGCCAACGAGAGAAAGCCTGTGTGCAGCAACGAAGCCCCAACGCGGCCAAAAATAAATAAATGAAATAAATAAATTTATTTTTTTAAAAAGTAGCAGAAAGTGTCACCCCAGCTTAGAACAATAAACTGCCGTAGGAAACGCTGAGCCTCCCTCAGAGCTTTGCGGGGATCACCAGCCAGAAGGCGAGGTGGTTCCCTTCTCACGGTGCCAGTGCAGGGGTCAGATGAAGAGGTAGGTGGACAAACGCCCGGACACAAGGGAGAGCCCACAGCCGGGATGGAGGGTCACAGACACCGTGACCACCCGCAGAGGAGCAACGCAGAGACTGCCATGCACCCTGAACAGTTGCCCAAGGCGCACACTGAAAAAGTCCGCCTCCCAGCCCCTCCACAGGCATCCTCACGCCCACCCCTCGGGGTCCACAGTTCTTCCAGGGGTCTCCTTGATCTCAGTATTTGTCAGACTGAAGCACTATTACAAAAGAATCAGCATCAACGGTCCGAGGGGCTGGAGAGTGTGGTACACAGGCCAGCAGGAAACATCAGCCGGGTAGTGTCAGACCAAGTGCCGAGTGCACGTCAGGGGCAGGCAGTCAAGGACGGGACCAGACGCCACAGCATCCTGGGACAGCCGCTTCGTGGGGCCTCTGAAGAAGGATGGAGGTCTAACGAGTCTGTCAACGCCCCCCCCCCCCCGGGAATCTGACTTGATCTAACCCACTGCAACGTCAGGCAGCAGAGCCAGGATCGCACCGTATGCGATTACACTCTGCACGGCGACCCAAAACCCTCCGCTGGTGTAGAAAGCATCACGATCAAAGACTGATGGTGCAAATATCACCACGTCAAGAATGAGACGGGTGAAGCCTGCCATAGAAGACACAGAGGTTTAACAAATTAGGCAAATGTGTCTTTGGTGGGTTTTGTATCGTATCATCCCGGTTGGAGAAAAAGAACAACAACGTCAATGTAACATGGGGCATTGGCAACGCTCAGTGCGCTAAGTCCTGTGTGTGCGCGTCTCCTTTCGTCCTCGAGTGATCCTGCAACTAGGTACAACCGTTACTACAAGTGGAGAAACCGAGGTTTGCTGATGTCTGTGAAACTGTGCCCGCGGTCCCACGGCGGGTAGGGGCACAGCCTCGATGTTTACTCTAGCTCCCGAGCTTTCTATCACTGTTTTACACGGACTTGTATTATTTGAACTTTTGTATTAAAACCAAGCATGTGCCAAGCTGTCTGTGAACGCCTGGTCTTGTCCAGAATAATGTACAGATCACGTCTTTTTATCTCCTCTCCTGTCCAGAGTGGGTGACAGTCCTATAGAAGCAGAATCGGGGTGAGGTGCAGACCAGGTAAGACCAGAAGGCATCGCATCGGCCTCTGGGTCAGGCAGAAGCAGCCCCGTGGTCCGAGCCAAGCCTCTGCAGGCCCGCCTCCTCAGACACTGGGCAAGGACCCAGTGACGCTTCCGCAGCTCGAAATCCACCATCGGTGATGGAGGTGCGGCTTTGAGGAGGGGCAGGTGTCGGGGAGGACCAAAAACCTTCCCATTTAAGGTACTGTTCTAAACATCGGGCACCTACAGTGCAATCCTGAGTCAGGTTTTTACTCATTTAAACATTTTTTAATGCTCTTTTCTTCTTTGCATCGGATAACTGGCCTCTTGCAGACACGACCTTGGGTCTTTGAGTGATAACAGAGCTGGAGCAGCTGGGGTAACAAATGCCATAAGCATCGTCAGAAACGTGTTCTGAGCAGGTGGGAGCCCCATCACCTCCCCAGGCGCACCTGTCACCCCAGGAAGGGGAGCTCCCGTTTCTTCTCCAATCACCAGTTGCCATCCTGGGAGAACACAAACCTTCGAGAACTATTTACACGAGCACCACTGACTGTCCCATGTTTTTGGTAAAACAGTGCAGCAGAAACCAAGTGCCCTTCAGCCGCTCTACTGAGAAAGAGGAGCCCTAACTCTGGGCCTGGGGGACCAGGGACAAGAGCAGGGTGGGGCGTCCAGACCCCTGTGAGCAAGAGACGTGGGACACCGGGGCCACACTGACCCACCCCAGCCCCTTCGTGTGAGGTCGTGTTGCCCACAGAGCTAAAGGTCTTGCCTTCCTTGTTTTCCCTTCTCAACCTCTTTTTTACCTTCTAAGGAGAGACTAGAAGGAAAGGAGGAAAGCGTGGGGGCAGCAGTGGCCGCTCTCCTCTGCGCCCTGGGCGTCCGCGGGGCCTGTCCTCCCAGTGTCCTTCCCCGGGCCCCGAGTCAGCCATCACTCATCTTGTCACATTGAACTCCAGATGCTCCTACCCTAGAGAATGCTCTGACTCCGGCCATTTTTCTTCATTCTCGCTAACAATTTGGTAATGAAATATTGATTTTTAGTTAGATTCATATTGATGCTATTAGGTTTGCATTGATAAATCATGCTGGGCTCCTGTCTGGGCCGCTAGAAAGTACCACACTGAGCCCTGGAGATTACAATCAACTCATTGATGTGTTAATTTGATGGATTTTCCGTTCTCTTAGAAGGAGTGGGAGGGTAAAGGGAGATTTTTCAGTGCAGCCACGGTAAAGTTTTCACAGTGAAATCGGGGACAGTAATTGCAGCCTTCACAGGGTAAGTTCGCTTCCAAAGAGTCCTCAGCCTTATTTGTCCAGAACCTGAAAAGCGGGAAAGGCGGTGGGGCTGCAGGGCCGGCATGGGAGGGGTGGGTGAGGGGTGGAAAGGACGTGACACACCTTGTAAACACTGGCCTGGAGCCCCACAGGGCAAGGGGAAATCATATCGGTGAAATGCTAATTAAACCATTAGAGGCCGTCATGAAAGAGCATTTCCCATCTCCAGGAGGGTGTGTGTCTGCAGTCTGCCCCCAGGAAGTGGAGGTGGGCCGTGGGTGCCCGCGGACCACCTGCAGGCGGGCTCGGCCCCTCCCTCCCCGGGGGCTGGCTGGCGCCCCGGTGGTTTCAGGGACATTTCTCGGGTTCTTTCCCTTGCAAAGTGCCACTTAGCCAGCAGTGTCCTCAGCATCTGCAGCCTATTTAAAACAGCCTCTGGCTTGATTTATGGTCCTGTGCAGACGTGATGTCTGTCGCTAAGGGGCAGGGCTTGGCGCACCAAAGGATCATCTTGTGATTTCCTTCCGAGACCCAGGACTTAGTGGCTCCGGAAAGAAAGGGCTCTGAAAATGCTTAGGTAGAAACTCATTATGTTTTGTTTCGTTTGTTTCTTTTTCCATCAAAACTATTTCACATTCAAGCCAGATGTGCTTCACCTCTGCGACCTTTCCAGCCCCTTCCCTCTGACGGGCACCAAAGAGCAATTCACATCAACCAAGTTCATTCAGCTACATTCATGTGTGTGCAAACGTGTGTACCTGTGTGCAAAGCAAATTAAGGCCGGCTTTCTGAAATAGATACACACACACACACACACACACACACACACACGCGCGCGCGGAAAGGAAGAGACCGCTCCAGAGCCCTGCTGTGTTTGACGAGGGAGCCTCTGGCCTGGCCGAGGCTGACGGGAAGGAGGCAGGGGAATTGGTCAGCTTCTCTCATCTTAGCATCTTAAAGAGCTTGAATGACTAGCCGCGCCCACTGTCCTAACCCACAAGCTGCTGCTTGAGACACAGCCCAGCCCAAGGGGCCTGCCAGCCGTCCTTGTCAGGACAGCATGTGGAGGAACCCTGCAGTTACAGCAGGTGCGTGGGGTCAGGTTAAACGTGCGTGTCTGCCTGTCTGCCTGTGCAGAGCGACAAGGGGTGAGAGAGAGGCAGCTGGACTGCACACCTCCTTGTAACCCAAGGGTATTTGTGGTGGCACTCAGTAAGGCTTGGGACAGCAAGAACTTATAAACCACACCTCCTTTCAAGACCACAGTCATAAATAACCACTTTACGTTTCCAACTATGGTCATCCACTCCTAAGCTCACCAGGGTTCACAGGTTTAATCCTCTCCTTCCTTTTGAAGGTTGGTCATGTGTCACTCTGAAGGGAACCAGCTCTAGTCAGTGGGACAAATCCCCATCGCCCCAGGCGATGTCCTCCATCACCCTCATCCCCAGTGTACAGATCTTTTTTAAAAAAATATTTATTTATTTTTATTTACTTGTTTGGTTGCGCTGGGTCTTAGTTGCGGCAGGCGGGCTCCTTAGTTGCGGCAGGCATATGGGATCTAGTTCCCTGACCAGGGATTGAAGCCAGGCCCCCTGCATTGGGAGCGTGGAGTCTTAGCCACTGCGCCATCAGGGAAGTCCCCAGTGTACGAATCTTGACTTTGCTCTTTATTCCACGATGGGGCCTTGCACATATTCATTAAGGAAACTAAGATTCAAAGAATCTATCTGCAAAATGTACATCCCTCCTTGTGTTGCTGAGAGCACTGACACGAGATCCCACAAGTAAAACACCTGCAGAGGTACCCAATGGACTGTAGGCACTGATGCACCCCTGGCCCCTTCTCTGACTCAGTCACCCCTGGCAGAAACACCCTCTTCATCTCAAGTTAGACAAGCCCCTCGAATCCCGTCCCTCCAAGAAGTCTTCTCTTCCCAGGGCACTCAAGCTCACTAGGACCTCGGGCTTCTCCAAGCTCTTGTTTTGCTGAGTAGAGGTGGGGGAGCTTCCTGGGAGACCAGCTGGGAGTACAGGTGAGCCCAGGGTCCACAAGGCACATGTGATGCTAAAACTGGCACTGGTGATGCGTCTCCTGTAAAGGGATGCTATTGGTAGGACCAAGGTGGCCACCTGGGGCTCCCGGACTCCACATGGTCCACAGTGCTTTGTTTCATATTTGAACTTGTATTTTTAGACGGTTTCCAAACTGTGGTCAGTTTCTCATGAATATTCATACCTGACTTCTCTTCAAAAACCTGGAGGAGGGTAAGGCTTAGAAACACATGCTCTGGAGCCAGACTGCCTGGGTTCAAATCCCAGTGCTATTCTGTCCTTGCTGTGCAATTTCAGGTGAGCTCCTTAGCTTCTCTGTGTTTTCCTTATGAACAGCACGAAGACCCTAAAAATGCATACCTAATAGAGTTGCTATGAGCATTAAATGAGTTAACATACATGGAGTACGTTGAACAGTGCCTAGAGCACAAAGGTCACTCTCATCTACGTATTACATTTTTTCTGGCAAGTTGGACCCTCATTCTTGCTCGGGGGGAAGCCTGGGGGCAGCAGAGTCGGCCTCCTTTAGGCTGATCATGACCGCTCCTGTTACATCTGGTCAGGGTCCCTGGGGCTTTACTCATCTGGCCATTGTAGACAGCGGCGTGTGCTGCCCTGGACGTCAGAAATGCGTCTCGGGATGGCGCTGTCAGATGCAGCTCTGGTCAGCAACGTCACACCAGGTGTTGGTCCGCAGTCAAAGGGGCCAAGGAAGGAGGGGAGCTGATAGGGCTTTGAGATCAGGAGAACAAGGCCGCGGTGCTGTGAATCAGCCAGTGCAGAGACAGGCTGGTGAGAAGACAGCCCTACAGAGGAAGAGGCAGCCCGGCAGCAAAGGCCTGAGCAGCAAGACGGCCTCAGAGTTGTGCCGTCACAAAGGAGAAGGCAAACGTAGAACTGCAAACAGGGGAGCCAACTGAGAGATCTGGGGAGTGGGATGGAAGAGGAGACATCCAGAGAAAGAAAGCCAGCACACCGCCACGCCCGGCACAGGGGAACCAGCTAACAGGCCCCCAGCTCAGCCCAAAGACACCTGTGAGGTGCATCACGGGAGAAGGTCAGCCTAGTGTTTTGACCGCTGATCACAGAGCAGGGGCGACCTGCCATCCCCCCTGGTTTTATGATCCCTGCTCCCAGGATAAGCTGCCCGGGAGCACAGGCCAGAGGAGGTCACCACTCCAGATACGGGCCACACGCCGGGGTCGCAGCATCAGGACCAGAGCTTACAGAGATTTATAAAAGTTTGCATCCACGGTAGACATCACACAGATTAGTCCAGGCATCTAAGCAATTTCTTAATCAACCACAAACAATCCCCCAGGTCTGGAATACCAGCTCCTCCTGTAACATAGAAACAATTCCAGCCAAAGTGTTTTCTAAACTCCAAGTACGAGCCTCAAAGAAAATACAGGTTGCTATTTAAGTCTTAGGGCTAAACAGTAGTTCCCAAGATCATTGACCCTACCTAACAGAACATGAAATTCGAAGCTCCAGAAAGTTATACAAAGTGCAGATTATTTTCCTTTCAGGGCGAGGCAGGTTTCATAGTCCCATTTACTTTGAGTTTTACCCACACGGTGAAGTTTTCAACAAGGCGAAGGAGGGCAAAGTATATCCAATAAAACTTTTTAATTGAAAATCACGACCAGACGGCTTTCTTCTAAGACAAGCAGGCTTCGGAGCTAGAATCTCTTGTCATTCTCCAATTGTGACTTTTTGTAGCGTTTCCTGGCAAGGGCAGGTCAAGGCGACTGACAATGGTGGGTCTGACTTCAAGGCCAGCTGACAATTCCTTACCTGACAAAAATAACTTCTTTCACAAGGAATTTGAGAATCTAAAACTTGGCGAGCGAGCCCGCTCCATGGGAGACGAGCACAAAGCAAGGGCTCCGTCTGAGGAGGGGCCGTAACACTGAAGACACCCCTTGGATGTGCCTGGCCCTACCTCGGGGCCCTTCTGCAGACAGTCACAATCAAGGGCTTTGTCACCGAGAACAAGGCATCTCGGTGGCAGAGCCTGTCCTGCACTTAGCCTGGCACGCACCTGTCAGGCTGTTGACACTGTTTCCAGGGAGGCTTTTCTCCTAATGCATCCTCCCCTGGAGGGGTCCCTCTCCTTGACATCTGTGACAGCCCCATGGGGGATCATTTTGTGAAACGGCCTTCAGCGTGAGGTTTGCTCTCTGATCCGACCTCCCCTAACTGTCTGCGTCTTCCATGTCCTGGTTGTGTTGGGGCCACGGTGGCACATCGAGCACCCCGCATGAACCCCAGGGAGGCAGGTGATTCACCAGCCTGTACTTCACCGCGCTCCTTTGCCTCTGGGAACTAAGTTCAGGATGTCGGCGAGCAATTCCAAAGCCCTGTGCAGCTCGGGTCCCAGCGGCCTCAGCAGTGAGCCCTTCACCTCTTTAATTTAATGGCAATGATGCATCCATCCTCTAGAAAATTCCAAGACGAGAAATGTGGGAGCTGATGTCGGAGCTCTGTATGGTGAGGACTCCAGGGGCAGAAGAGACACTGAGGCACAAACGTCAAGGTCCTCTGCAGGGGATGCAATGCTCAATATTCCTCCCCGTCTCCCACCCTCCCTCCACCGCGCAAAACGGACAGCCCAGGTCCCCATGTAGGCTGTTTGCCGCACGCAGCACGCTCCTTTCTCCCTGTCTACGTACCTAGCAACCCGCTACCTGTCCTTAAGGACTGGGACCAAAGGCCACCTTGAGCAGAGGGCATTAGCCGGGGCAGGGCGGGGGCGGGTTTCTAATCTGAGCATTGACGGCATTGCCTCTACATCCCATCTCCACTTCTTCTCCTCCCATCCTCTCTTTCCATCGCTCCAATCAAGCTTGTGTCTCACCAACCACCAAAACTGCTGTGAGGACCACTGCAGCCTGAGGAAAGCCCATGGTCTGACCCAGCCCACGTGCCTCCTGACCGGTGAGCAGCAGTGGGCGGCCCGGCCGCTCAGTCCTCATTAGTTGGCCTTCTCCACTCAGCACCTGCTTCCCAAAGCTGTTGGACTTCCCTCTTCTCGTCGGCCCTCCTCTGCTGGCTCCTTGGCCGATTCCCCCGTGTCTCCTGGAATTCCTAATATTGAAATTCGCTGGATCCCTGAGCTTGGTCCCCTCACGTCCACACTACACCCTGGCCATCAGTCCTCATCTCACATCTTGAAATGCCATTGAAATGCCCACGCCTCCTGAATCTATATCTCTAGCCTGACCTCTCCCCTTAATTCTAGACTGATTTACCCCATTACCTACTCGCCATAGCGTCTGACCATCTGATCGATTATCCACACAGACTCCTATCAAAGTTGAAAGAAATTCAATTATTGGAGTTGCTCAGGAAATCCTGGCCCTAATCTTGGACTCCCCTTTTTCCCACCCTTCCCCCAATGCATCAGCAAATCCGGTTCACTCTGTCTTCAAAGGCTCTCCAGCCACTTCTGACAAACTCCACAAGCAACACCCAGGACACCCCAGCCAACACTTTGAAACAGGAGGGAAGGGGGCCGGGAACAACCTTTAAAAGAATGACATAGTCATAGTACATGACGAAAACTAGTGAGAACCAACTGGGTCCAAGATGGCAGAAGATTTGACTTCCAGTAGACACTGAGCCTCATTATACACTCATTGTGATACATTAGCATCTAAATGACGCACCCACCAGCGCCATGACAGTTCTGAGGCTGACCCTAAAAGGCCAGAAAGGGGCGGTGGCCCAATTCCTAGAAATCCCCACCCCTTCCCCAAAATAGTTGGAATAATCCTCCCATTCATTGGCCTATGACATCACCCAGCCCATAAATATTAACCACACCATATTTCAAGGCCTCTTGCCTCTTGCCTTCCGAGATGGCCCGCCCACTGTCTGTGGAGTGTGTTTCTCTCTAAATAAATCTGATTCTTACATATCACTTCATCTCGCAATTCTTTCGCGACAACCGGCAACAACTTCTCTCCTGCATTAATGCAGTTGCCTTCTCCCATCTCTCTTGCTCCCTTGCCCCCCTGCAAATCTGAACACAGCACAGTAGGTAAAGGGACATTAAATACTTAAGTCACACCTTACTTCTGCTCTGCTCTGATCTCACTCAGGAAAAACACCAAAACCCTTCCACGGCCAACAAGACACTACGTGCTATGGCCTCACGATGTCCTCTGGCCCCTTTTCCATTGTGCTCGCCTCGCTGCCTGAGCTCCTCCACACGCGGGGCTCTTCAGGGTCTTTGAACACACCAGCTACTCGCCCTTAGCGCCTTGGTACTGGCTGTTCCTGCTGCCTGGGATGCCCTCCCCAGCCTTTCTCTGTCCCCAGCCCGGTGTTCACATGGGCACCGCCTTCCTCTCTTCCTTCCTTTATGACTCAGAGGCCTCCGTGCCCACCCCATTAGCAATGCCGGGTCCCCCATCCAGCACACCTCACCCTACCTCTTTCCTCCAAAGGCTTAAGACTTTCTGACACACCCTGTATACTTAATTCTTGCATCCACCATCCTTCCCTAGAATCAAGGTGCCCTTGTGCCACAGGAGTCTTTATCCTTTTCCTTCATGGATACATCGCAAGCACCAGCCAGAGGCTTGACACACAGTCGGTGGTTAACGGATCCTCGCCGAGTGAGCGAATACCCTTGATCCCTTACATGTTAACACTTTGCATCTTAGTCATCAGCCCACTGGACAGAGCGTGGGTCTTGTCTGGCGCTGTGTCCCTCGCATTCAGCATGGTGCCTGGCTCGGAGCAGGCAGGCAGTCAGTGCTTGAGAAACAAACACATGAACAAACAAGCAAGGAAGCCAGTGCGCACACACTCCGTCCTGCACTGACCTTGTGCTTCTCCTCTCCTCTCAGACAAGGAAACTGCCCTGCCTCTCTTTCTCTTATCGAAAATGAACACCAGAATTCATACCCTTTTTCCTATGGAATGGAACACTTTTAATAGGTTTGGAACAGAAACATCCAATTCCTTTTTAGTACTGTGGAGGGGGACAGCAGGAAATAAAAGAGTCCACGACACTGGAGTTCTACTACAGGTCTTACTTTCTGATGGTTTGCAATGTCTTATGGGCTGAATTTTGTCCCCCCAAAACACATATGCTGAAGTTCTAACCCCCGGGGCCTCAGAATATGACCTTATTTGGAAATAGGCTCTTCAAAGAGGTAACTAAGTTAAAATAAGGTCATTAGGGTGGGCCCTAATCCAATATAACAGGTTGCCTTATAATAAGGGGGGATTAGGACAGAGATACATACAGAGCGAAGACCACCTGAGGACCCAGGGAGAAGCCGGCTGTCTGCAAGCCAGGGAGAGAGAATCAGGAGAAACCAACCCTGCCAACACCTCAATCTCCGCCTTCTAGCCTCCAGGACTGTGAGAAAATAAATATTTGTTGTTTGAGCTCCCCAGTTGGTTGCACTTTGTTACGGCAGCCCAAACAAACTCATCCACGATGATAATCATATTAGCCATCAGAGCATGAGATTTCAAAATTAAACCACCGATATTTAGAGTCCAAAATCAGAGGGGCTCTTTTCCACCTCTACAAGGAAATTGTCATGAAGGAGAAAATTCATGGCAGTAAAGGACCTCTGTTCATTCTACACCCAAATCCAAATACCAACCACTGCTGCTATTCTCATCCTATAGCAGATCACGTGCTTCAATAAAAGCAAATGTTCTACCACAAAATGGTTTTATCATAAATGGCAATTTCTCATCATAATTAATTAATCATTAGACAACATTTTGCACTGTATTGACTATTGGAATTTGTTTATTCATTTTTTATCCTTTCCTTCGCTACTTATTTACTTCCCTAGAGAAGACAGGACATTTCTTGAGTTAAAGTTCCTGACCTTGATATGACCCTTGCCAACTATTCAAACACAAAAAGCCATTTAAAATTTATGATGGGTCAATTTAACAGAAATCCAAAATTCTCTCTGTCTTTTTTTCCTAGCTACTGAAGAAATATCAGAAATGACACATAGAAACTGGAAATCAATTCCCGCTTGCCAGCATATCTTAACTTGACACGGCCAAAAATATTCCTTGTAATTGTTAAATGAATTTAGATATTCTTGATACATTGTTCCTTGCGTGAAAATCACTCATCATTCTTCTTTGGCTATCCGCCTTTTTTTCCAAGAATAGGGAAAGTTGCATAGGACACACCAAAAAACTATCTCCTGCACACAGGGCATTGGCTAAGGACCACTTTTAACCTCACAACTCAGGGGTGCTTTTATTACAAAGGTCATGTCACACCCAAAGCACAACACTGAGATCTGCTCCTGGAATCTTAAAGTACAGGAGGGAGTTTGAATTTTCCTTAAAGGAAAATAGAGATAAATAATTATGCCTTTTGGGGGAAAGGCCTCCTACAAAACCTCCTTAAAAAGTCTCAACATCTGCAGTCTCCCTGGCTAGCAAGCAATATTAACTAAATGTCAAGACAACCTACAAATATTTTAAAGACCTAATAAATCATCTCCTGATTAGTTTTACCTACGAGTGTAGAATCATATTGGGCTTGGCTTAAATGTTATAAGAAAACTAGAATAATTCAAAAGAAATCCAGCTCTATAGATTTTCCCCCATTTAAAAAGTCCATTCTGAATGATGCAGTTTTCTTTCTGCTCTGTACCTCAATGAATGCTGAGTGAGTTCAAGTGATCTGTTGCCCTACTCTGTGTCATAAGGATTAAAATAGGGAAGGTAAATTTTTATAATTCTGTGTTCTCTTAAGCTTATCTAAAGAACATCTATTGTTTGTTAAAATAGAAAATGGGTTTACATTTTTAAGCAATTTGATTTGGACATTTTTATTTTTTGAACAAAATGGAGTTTCTGTTAAATGCTTCATGCAAACCATAAATAAACTTTGTTTCCTCTTTTGTATTCTAAAGCACCTTTGCGGGACTGTTGATATCCTAGTGGTGCATCATGATGGGGGATATTTGGACCTTAAGCCCCGTGGGACCACACCAGCAGTTTACAAGTCATTCAAGACGCCTACCGTACAGTCTCTACCAGGCCGACTACCAGGTGTTTAGAATCTCACCCCTATATGTGCATATGGGCCCCATAGGATACAAATGCTCTTCCCTGTAAGAAACTTACTTCATTACATGGCAGTAGCATCATCTCCTTCAACCAGCATCTCTGTATCTGCTGGGTTCGTGTCCTCACAGGACCAGACCTGTCCCTGGTGGTCTAGCAGCCAGCCTGCCATGTTGGGATGCTGGCCATGCGCCATGTCCAGATCCGGGGTCTCGGGACTAGGGCAGAGGCCCTATTCACACACTAGGCACTGAGATAGGACCATGCCACTGATGTAAGGTGGCAAATGTTCTCTCGTGAACGGAGAACCCCTCCATAAGAGCAGAATCACCGAGTAAACCAAGGAAGTGCAGTATTTTTATCTGAAACCAGATGCATTTTGACAGAGGAGCCTTGAAAACAAAGCGTCAAAGCTCCACTATGGAATAAAGATGAACAGGAGTGATTTACCCAATCGGAGTTACCAAGTCCTGGGAAAGCCTCTGCTAGCTTAGGGACGGGCTGAGGAATGGGCCCCTGATCTCAACATCTAATTACTCAGGGCGTCAGGACAAACTGTTAACCCCACTCTGCGTGCCTCTAAGGAAAAGGAGTTAATTTACCATGAATCATGACTGTACGGTTTCCTGCAGAAGACTCCTAATGGGTCCAACTAGCTAAATGTCCATGCTTACTTTAAAAATTAAATAATGCTACCCACTTCCTTTTCATGGCTTTTTTTTTACTATCTTCTCTCTTCACAATATACTATAAATATATATAGTTATACAATATATAAGTGGTATAAATATATATTTAATAAATATATAATACAAATACATATATATACAGTCCCTGACTTAGGATGGCTCAACTTCTGATGTTTTGACTTTACAATGGTGTGAAAGCAATACTCATTCACTAGAAACCATATTTCTAACGTTGAATTTGGATCTTTTCCTGGGCTCGTGCTCTGTGGTCAGATCCTCTCTCATGACGCTGAGCAGGGCAGCGAGTCACAGCTCCCAGTCAGCCCCGCGATCACGAGGGTGAACAACCAACACGCTGACCGCCGTCCTGTACCCAGATCACCGTTCTGTTTTTGACTTTCAGTACAGTATTCAATAAATTACATGAGACAGTCAATGCTTCATTGTAAAATAGGCTTTGTGTTAGATGATTTTGCCCGACAGTAGGCTAAGAAGTGTTCTGAGCACATTTAAGGTAGACTGGGCTAAGCTGTGATGTTTGGAAGGTTAGGTACATTAAGTGCATGTTTGATTTATGACATTTTCAACTTATGAGGGATTTATTGGGATGTAACCCCATTGTAAGTTGAGGAAGATCTGTATGTTTAAATATTATATGTATGACATTTACTAATAAATATTTATGTATGTGTGTGTGCATATATATATTTATATTTATATATATTTACTCATGGTCCAAGAGGAATTGTAAACCCTTTTCATGTCCAGGTGTGCTGGTGTCCTTATGTGCTGGGTTTCCAGGTGTGCTGGTGTCCAGGTGTGCTGGGGATGGACGTCAGTGAGCTCCATATTCAACAGCTTCACAGCCAAACACAAGCTCCAGGGCAGGACAATTCCAGCTACGCCCTCGCCAGGCCCTCCCCTGGCTCACCTGTGCACAGGTGAGAGTCTGCACACAGCGCTCACCTGCACGCACACGTATACTATACGTCACATTAGCTCTCTGCTGGCGGGTCCCTGAGGAGTTTTTCAAGTCACAGTCCTTACCTCCATCCCTTGCCCATACGTCTGACTGCACCTGGGCTGCCTCTATTACCTCTATTTCTGTACTTCTGCCTCTAAAAAAGGTACAACTCCCTAAAACACAGCATGTTCATTGGAAGAAGAGCTCCTATCTTTCCAATGTACATTTGCACCAGCTGAATTAATGGGGTTCATAGTGAGACCAGAGGGAGGAGGCTGTGTCTGGAGCGCCATCAAAGGGGAAACCACTGCGGATTTGGCTTCTTTCACGACGGGGGAGCGGCTGGGGGTGCACGGGGATGGGAGTTGCATTTTCTCTTTCTTTTCTTAGATTTATACGGTGCTTCCACTTCAAAGAGCTCCCCTCAAGGGCCCACATACTAAACATCTTTTAAAACAGAACAGACACGACTGAACAGAGGTGTAACCCTGAGAAGAGGAAAGAAAATGATCGAAATCTGTCCAGCTAGTTGGCCTCGGTCTGTGTGTCTGCTTCAAAGAAAGCGTCAGCAGTTGCAGGAGGGGAATCTCGGAGGGTATTTATTTGATTTCCTTTATCCCGTTTCCGTGGGGAGTGGAAAGGGAGGTCATTTCTGCGGTTGGGGGAGGATGGCAGCTTGGACCTCAGGAGCCAACGGACATCACAGAGCAGGTTGTAATGCCAGCTCACCCCATAGTGCTACGGAGCTGAGCGACCGTCCCAGGGGCCTCCCTCGCTCCTCTCTGCCCTGTGACTTTGGTGAAGTACAAATAGCAATTCATTCAGCAAAGCCTGGTCAAGGGCCAAATAGGGCCCAGGAACAGGAAGAAGGAGCACACAGATGGAAAAGCACAGATGTGGAAGACGCAGACCCCGCTTCAAGGCGCTGCCCACCACCAAGCGGCTGAACGCACAGGACAATGAAGCAGTTCAGAGCCCTCACCCCACCTGTTTCCGTGAAATGCAGACAAAGCACCTCAGAGCAAACTCCCATTGGAAACAATGACCTATCAGAACGTGAGAAGCCATCACAGCAAATCTTGAGTCCTAATAAACATACCTTCAGCCATTCAATGAACATTCATTAGCTGTCACCTTCTATGTAGACAGGAGATAAAAGGACGCCCTTCCCTAAAAAAAAAAAGAAAAAGAAAAACACAACTGCCAACAAGCACAAACACCCAAAGACCAGCAGCAACAAACCATCCCCGCCTGGGTCACAGGGAGGTAGAGCCCACAGAGACCGACGGGGCGTCCATTTCTGCACAGGCCGCTGCGGGACAACACGTAAAGGCAGCCCATCGTTCCCACGGGTGACCTACAGGCAAAGGCAGGAGGTAGGCAGGGGCCCCTCCATCAGAGAGTCAGACACGGGGATGCCTATAAAACAAGGGATGTGTAGGAGGGCCAAGAGCTTGGGCCATCGTGCGAGCTGCTGCCCTAGACGCAACTCGTGTCTCCGCTGGGCCCAAAGTCCCAGGAGAGAACTCGCAGGCCGAGTTCCCAGGGGTCGAGCAGTCGGAGGACATACAGGGGGAGCCCCTCGGGATTGAGGAACCGGGGGCCTGGCTGCTGCCGCAGGAGTGCGATGGGCCAGCAGGTCACACTGGCGACTGCCGCCCTTCCACCCTCCAAATAGTGGGGACCGCAAGTGCCTCCTGTAGTCCCCGCTCACCCGGAACCACGCACCAAAGGGGACACTGGGAACGTCAGTCTCGCTCAGCTGAGGTGACCCAGCACAGAGCCACCGCACCTCGCAAGAGCGCGCCCAGGACACGTGGGCCGGATCCGGCCTCTTGCAGCAGGGCTGCCTGTGCACAGGTGAAGGGATGCCCCTACCCCGTTCACACACAGACCCCAGGCCCAGCACTGCCTCAAGCAGGGAGCACGGGCAGGAGACAACATCCTGGGTAGCCCAGACAAAGAACAAAGTTGTTAAGACCTTGTCCAGTAAGTGTTTCTAAGTTGTGCACACATGCATTACATGGAAAGGACTTGTAAATGTTTATGTAATTTGGGTTCGTTTACTTCTGCAAAGTTTTATCTACCCAAGTGCCCTAAAACCAATGGCATAACCACTGGCAAATGGCAAAATGGCAAAACCAATGGCATAAACACAGATATCCACTGAGCTATTTATATGAATGGAAATAATCTATATTGAAAAATAACCATTTCTGGGCTTCCCTGGTGGCACAGTGGTTGAGAATCCACCTGTCAATGCCGGGGACATGAGTTCGAGCCCTGGTCCGGGAAGATCCTACATGCCGCGGAGCAGCTAAGCCCATGTGCCACAACTACTGAGCCTGCGCTCTAGAGCCCGCGAGCCACAACTACTGAGCCCGCGTGCCACAATTACTGAAGCCCGAGCGCCTAGAGCCCATGCTCTGCAACAAGAGAAGCCACCCCAATGAGAAGTCCGTGCACCGCAACAGAGTAGCCCCTGCTCGCCGCAACTAGAGAAAGCCTGCGCGCAGCAACGAAGACCCAACGCAGCCAAAAATAATAAATAAATTAAATAAATAAATTTATTTTAAAAATGACCATTTCTGTTTTCAAAAAATAAAACTGGATAGTTTTCAAATAAAGGGCATTAAAATGATAAGCTTCTTAAAGCCAGGACCCTGGGATTCTCAACCGCCACTGCACATTAGAATCGTCTGAGAAGACTAACAAAAACAGAGCGTCTGAGTCAGGGAGCGGCCTCTGCATTTTTTAAAGTCCTCCAGGTGATTCCAGCGTGCAGCCACATTGGAGAACTAGCGTCTGCAGGTCTCTCATTTTGCTTGAATGGGACGGAGGCCTCAAAACATCTTGGATAAACTGATGATGGCAACTCCAGACTCACTTTCTTCAACAGTTTTGTTGTCCTGTCCCAGCTGTGAGCCCACAGTTACTGGCACGTGGATCCGCCCATTGAAGATACAAACCACACAGATTTCACTGACAAAGGATGATAAGAAAAAGGCAAATTGGATTAAGCCACATTTAAAGGCACACGCACTCAGTGTGGCAAAACAATCAGAAGTGTGTGGCCTGTTCCCTCTTCTCTGTGCCCTATAACCTTGTTACTTAAAAACACGGCTTCCTGAAAAGGTTACCAAGGCCCGTGATGGACATAATGGATGTCTAGGAAAACTCATACGAGAGGAACACAGCTGCTGTTTCCATCATCTTTCCCTGCAAACCCCTCACTTTTAAAACCAGCCAAGTGAGGAGGCCAACTTCACTCTGAGTCAAGGACACGAGCTGTGAATGTCAAGCCTTAGCTGCTTCAGTAACTTCACTCAGCCAACAAGCAACACATAAAACTGATTCCTAATAAAGCAATGAATAAACACTACTTATGAGCTTTGATGAACAGATAGAGGTGGAGAAATTAGGGTCTAATAAGAAGACTGTGCGGCCCTTCCCCTCCACGTTTCCGGCTGCGGAGAACCACACCTGGTTTAGAACCTGGTTTACAGCATCCATCAGCCGGAGCTCATGTGGCCATGGACCTCCACCACCGTTCCCACAGCCTGGGTTCCCTTCAGACGCGCAGGCACAGCACCACTACTTACTAGCTCTGTGGTCTTCCAACGGGCAGTTCACCCAGGGTTCAATTTTCTATCTGTAAAATGGGATTAATGCTCGTAGCTTCATCACAGGATTGCGAGGATTAAATGAGGACGATCCATGTCAAATGCTGACACTCGGCATTAAAACGGCAGCTGAAAGGTCCCCCTTACCCTGTTGTCCATGCGTTTTATATCCCACCAACATATTCCTTGAGGGTGCATACCCTTTCACACCTTTTTCCCCTTTTTGGCATCCTCCCTGCCTCTACCAAGGAGGCACTCAATAAATCTTCATTGCATTGAATTGGCGCTGAATTTTTAAAGAAGTCTGGAGATTATTGTTTTTAATAATGTATCATCTTTTCCCAAGAGACTCAAACATTCTCCTTTCAAATAGCTTCATCAGGTGCCCTAATAGTTTTGTACGCTTTAATGTAAAAAATGTATTAACGATAGAGTACGAAAAGGATTCTTCCACATCATCTCTGTGGCTTAATATTCAGTTGAAACATTTTGGTATAATAAATAGTGAGAATAATAAAGAAAGCCTGAAGGATTGCAGGTGCTCTTCTCTAAAGATGTTGCAACTGTTGCATTCTCAACGCCCATTTCCGGAAGAAAACAGAAAAGTTCCTGAAATCAGGATGTTAAGAAGAGTAAAGAGAAAGGAGAAAGAGGTTTCTACTACTTACGGAAACAAACAACGCCTAAAAAATAAATTAAAGCTGGTTGTCAACAGTCCCTTCTCCCCAGGGATGGATATGTGTGTGATAAAGATCTCCAGAAGCGTCCACCCGTATGGTTTGGTAAGGGTGCTCTGAATAGGTTACTTTAAATTCTACCAGGAAGAGACTGAAGTGATTTAAAGTTTACATTCCTGTTGTAAATGGGCATTTCATTTTCTGTGTAAGGTCATATGATTTCCCTAGATTTACAGCTGCAACAAAAGACAACAGTTCAAATTTATTAGATTTCTGGGGTGAAGTTTAAAATGTTAGGAATGTTAAAAAAAGCTCAAGTGTCAGGCTCACGCCTTTGAATACAGTCCTTGCTCTTACAGCGTGAGCTGCCATCACGCAAGTTGGGTATAACTGACCTGATAATGAGAGAACACAATCTGCATTATTGCAGACCTTTACTGATTATGAAAGACCCCTGTCTAGAGCCCTGCAGAGGATAAAGGGGCTGCAGTCCCACACGGAGCTCTCCTGGAGTGGCTGGTGCCTCGTTAAAAAGTGAAGAGAAGACGTGAAAAACACTGGGTTAATGAGAGTGAGGAAAAGCCTTAGATCCTGAGTTAGGAGTTAGAATGAGAGTTAGGGAAAGAGCTGGAAAGGCATTTGTTACGAAGAATTAGGAAAAAATAAGCGTGCTCGTGTCGTGGGATGATTTTACTTGGAATCTCTTCTAAATATTCAGTGATATTTATATCTCGCAGCTTTACACGATGGAAAAAAAAGTATTTTTAATTGAAATTCCTACAGAATAAACCATTTTGTTGTCTGGGGCTTGAAATGCCAACTCCTTTTCCAATAGAAATAAACGTCGTTATGTAGGGATTTGTGTAGGGTTTTCTAAGGAAGGCAACTAATCAACTACAGAAGTAAAAATTTAAATATAGCAGATCTGCTCACTTATTGAAGTGAACAGCTGTCCTCATCGTAGTCAATGAAGCAAACATTTCCCACAAAAATCTATGTTCTTTCAG
This sequence comes from Pseudorca crassidens, assembly GCF_039906515.1. Classification (NCBI taxonomy): domain Eukaryota; kingdom Metazoa; phylum Chordata; class Mammalia; order Artiodactyla; family Delphinidae; genus Pseudorca; species Pseudorca crassidens. Next base: position 3,472,085 of record NC_090307.1, on the reverse strand, counting down.
GGCGCTTGGCCACGGCGTCTATCTCCTCTCCCTGGCCTTGTGTCAATCAGAAGTTTTAATCTGCAGAGTTGCATGCCGCCCTTAAAATAACCAGCCACTTTGTCTAATAATAAGCAACCCAAAGGCAGAATGCATACGAGTTTAAATATCCAGATAAGTGAGACCCTGACATGGAGCTCAGACTTGTGGTTGCCAAGGGGGCGGGGGTTCGGGGGGGATGGAGTGGGAGCTTGGGGATAGCAGATGTAAGCTATTGTATATGGAATGGGTAAAAAACAAGGTCCTACTGTACAGCACAGGGAACTATATTCAGTAATCTATGATAAACCATAATGGAAAAGAATATTAAAAAAAAGAAAAGTACGGCCGACTTAAAAATGGCTTCGAAATTTAAAAGGCTAGATCTCATGCTATGTGTTCTTACCATAATAAAATTTTAAAAATTTAAAGTATAATGTTGGTATTTAGCATACATTAAGTGCTTAATAAATATTACTTCCTTGTCACACACAAAAAATGTATATACATGTGTAACTGAATCACTTTGCTGTACAGCAGAAACTCACACGACACTGTAAATCAACTATGCTTCAATTTTTTTTAATTTAAATAAATAAATAAAAAGATAAATGAGACCAAGGCACAAATATCCATTGGTGCACTTGAGAGGGTCTCACTTTCAAGGGCATCTCTAGGAACTGGTCCCAAGTATCCACTCTGCATGTCAGAAAAGAATGAATAATTGCAGGAAGGGCCCTGGCAGAAGATAAGATACATTTTCCAAAGGCGAGAAACTGCTACTAGCTCTCTTGCTTTTCAGCCCCTGGAGATGGTGTGATCTGTTCTCTGACTTGTCGGTTTTGGAAATCACACCCACCTTTCTCCTACCACCAATGGCTCCTGCAGGCAGTGTGTCCCAGCAGCTCCCCACTCCCCACAAACTCCAGCACCCCTTCCAAGACTTCAGGCCATCCTCCACTCTGGAAGGCTTGCCACAGCAAAGTCCCCACAGCACTGTCTGGTAACATGAGCAGCTGAAAAGCACATCCTCCTGTTTTATTTCCAGGTAAGGAATGAATTCTAGAGAAATTTTAACCGAAAAAAAAAGCAAAATGTATCTTTAGTCGGCCGATGACCATAAATTAATACCAAACATCATATTTGATAACCTTCAATGGAAATGACACAACACCACCATTTTGGCAAACAGGAGAAGTAAGTGCAATCCAGAGAAGTTACAAATGCTCAATAACTTCTCCCTGTTGCCTGAAATTGGCTACTTTCTGTAACTGTAAGAGGTCTGTGTAAACTATTCGAAACACAATAATTATTGGGTCGGTCAAAAAGTTTATTCAGGTTCGTATGTATGGAAAAACCCAATTGAACTTTTTGGCCAACCCAATATTTTGGAATTCACTGTGTATTTACCCAGATTTCGTTTGAGGAAACCCATTGGCCACCACTTCCAAGTCCCTGTAGTATATAACAAACTAAAATGAATGATTAAGAGCCCAGGCTCTAAATCACACAGAGCCAAGCCTGTTCTATCATGTGCTTTTCCGTCAATAACGATTTACCAAATTATCGACTGATGATGGAACAGGCCACCCATCCCAGCTCTGCCACTTATTCGCTCTTTGATTTGGGGAAAGCCATTTCACTTCTTTTGAACCTCACTTTTCTCGACTGTAAAACAGAAAATAATATCATCTCCCCCGGCTGTGGTAAGCCTGCAGTGAGATCATGAGTGTAAGCGTTTGGCATAGAGCAGGGCTCAGTAAACGCACCCGTTGTCTGAGCTGCTCCCAGTGAGGATTCTGTAAGGAACAGATTCTGCTCCCACACTGGCCGGAGTGCGACTTCCTAGGCAATGTTGTAAGTACTTCACAGCCACTCTCCTTTATGAGCCCTACATTCTAGTGGCTTTAAATAAATCAATCATACATCTGGTCATCTGTCAACTGAGTTGACAGATAGCCTTTACATTCAAGCCAAAGAACTAAGGGCATAGTTTTATGAAACTACTCCTCTGAAGTCTTGGGGTCAGTATTAGAAACCTTGCAAATCTATGTCTCAGCCAAACAGACAAACGAAGGGGTGTCCGTAGTAGCTCAAGTCATTAGTTCTGTAGAGGAACCAGTGCAGATAAGGGGGCGGCGGCAGACGGACAATGGGAAATCCAGGCACAGAGAACATACTTTCATCCCACACATCAACTTATCAGATTACTGAGGGGAAAAGAAGCAAAAAAAAAAAAAATGGGGGAAAATACTTTAATATTTTCCCTCTTATCCTGTCATGCATGTAGAAAGAGGCCATGTGAGCTCAATCAACGGGGTAAAGTGATTCTGAAGTTGCTGACATAAAACTGGACATTTTTGAAAGCCAAGCACTGCTTTTCCTTCAGTCTGTGTTAATCCGTGCAGTTACACTCACGATCATAAACTCACTGGTGAGTAGAGTAGCTCGAATGTAATAAAGAATTTCATAGTCCGGTACGTGTAAAGCTGGGAAGGGCCATACCTGCCGCCAGCCCATTACATTCCCATCCATTCTCACCTCAACTATTCTATGGGACTTGCTTCACAATAGAATAACAATTATTACCATTGCTAATAAATGTATTATTGTTAGTGTTTATCGAACACTACAGGATGCCAGGAACTGTTCTAAGTACTTTTCATGGATGAATTCATGTATTCATCCCCAAATCTTATAAGATAGCTGCTCTTATCCCCATTTTACAGATGCGTAAACTGAAGCAAAAGGGTTTCATGTACCCAGGGATGCAGGTTCTGCCTGGCAGCGCTGGGGCTTGGACCAGGACGTCAGTCTCTAGAGCCTGTGCTGTAGTCACCACGTGATGCTCCGTAAAGGAATCAGCCAGGGAGTTACTGGATCACCTTCAAGACGCATAGCTCATGCTAAGTCAGATACTCCTCAATGCCCAGCAAATGGATACACACTGACCCTTATCCTCTGGCCACTTCTTCTCCAAGTCTAGCCCCAGTTCCATCCTTGGGTCCTGCTATTAACAATCCCCTGGTCCCTCCCCCCATAACACAAGCTCATTTGTGAGCTGACTGCGTCATTGTGAGGTTCCTCATCTAAAGAACTACTTTTTCATGTTGGTGTTTAATGGGGGATGGAGTGTGGTGGGATTCAAGGTGGGTCAGAGGCAGGTACCATTTCGCCGTGGCCTGTCATCTGGGAGAGATACAGGAGGTTCCGTAGGAAAGGGTGAAGGTATTGAAACTAAGGAAGAAACTGAAGTGAAAACAGATTTTGAGAAGGACTCTGAAGTGAAAACAGATTGAAAATATAAATTGTCTATAGATGACGTGTTAATAGGGCTGAGAGAAAAGGGCTATGATCTCGGGGGAGGATATGCCTGTGAGCTGAGCAGGACCAAGGAGACGGCTCAACACAGGCTGGACATCGGCTCCTGGTGGGTTTGACACAAGAGCAGAACGAGAATTCTTACTGTGCAGTGATCCGTGGGTTTCTAGCATCCCTTGGTTTGGAAAGTCATTTTGTGGGATGGAAAACCTGGCCCTGGAAATGCACAGACCTCACTCCCTGTCACAGCTCTTCACACCACATGGTCACTGGCAGAGACCTGGCCTTTCCAAGCAGACAGCTTGCCAACTGGAAGGGACCATCCCGAGGTGCCCAGATTCAGAGCCGGTGCCTGGAATGCCCTGGGTCGCTGAGAAGGGCAAGTTCACACAGAAGCAAGGTAGGGGTGGGGGAACGTTTCCAACAGAGGGGCTGTACAAAGGTGTCGGGCTAGAAGAGGCCGCACAGGTTCACACATGCCTCCCTGCAGGTATAGGACCCCCGGACCAAGCCAAACGCCCAAATACTAAACTAAGTGTTCAAGATAAGAGCAGAATCCACCTTGAGCCTAGACGTGACAACGAGGCCCTGAGCCAAGGCCCTAGACTCCTCTGAACTCCTTCTAGAACGGGAACAAGGATGCTAGAGCTGGGGACAGGCAGAGGGCTAAGCAGATGCTCAGGGCAGAGTCCAGGTCGCTGGTCAGTGGTGAGGGGTGGGCACTGACACTTGTTAAAGTACCCCCCCAACACTCGACCTGAGGAAACGGAAAGCGCTTTAACTCCCATCTGAAAGGATTTTAAAGGTATTTTCTAGGCTTAAAATGTATGTGGAAATTGTGTCTCTCTACATGTCCCGAAGCACTAGTGTGGGTATTACGAGCTTCACTGTTAGCTCCCCTGTGGTTTCAAACTTCGTATCGCAAACACATGGAGACTGGGCAAGAGTTAACAGTCCAGCAGGCAGTTCTGCGTTTCCCTCTTCTAAAACACGCTTCATTCACAGCATCTGGTCGCCCTCCTGAAATGGTTGTAACCTGAGCAGTGCCCTGATCTACTGCACTTCACCAGCATTGCTGACACCACCTGCTGTGAAGTGCGGCTCAGAGCATTGCTGGGCGTCCTGTCCTGCCTGTTCTTTGAATCCTGTCTCTACAGCCCACAATGCTGTTGTTATAAGTGAAAGAACAGCACATGAGAATCAGATTTTGTATCATATGTAATCAGGATGCTGTTCAGTTGCCCTCTCGGATTGCATGATGCTGTGCTAACCTTCTCCACTTGCAGACCTACTGTGTGTAGGTGTCCTCTCTCTCATATGTGTGTGTGCATGTGTATGTGTGTGTATCTATGTATTTATGTATAAGTTTATATGTGCATAAATGTGTATGGATATATATGTGTGTGAATTTTGTGTATATGTGTGATATATGTGTATGTCTAGATGTATGTGTGTGCATGTGTGTATATATGTATGTGTGTATACTCATGTAAGTCTGTATATGTGTGATATATGTGTGTGTATATTGTGTGTGTGTGCATGTATATGTATGTGTATATATGGGAATCTGTGTGTATGTGAATGTGTGTGTGTATGTGTACTGTGTGTATGTATGCACACCTGTTTGTATACATATATGTATCCTGACATCAGTCCCGTGAGATCAGCATTTTTCATCACTCTTGTGGCCTTGAGGAGTCAGGCGAATATCCCTCGCTAAGCGACGAGGCCATTGGCACCCAAGCCTGTTTGATGCCAAAACCCACTTGTTCTAATTCCAAAGAACAGTTGGGACTAATGTGCATCTGAATGGGGTCAAGTGGAGAGTGTAGACCAGGGATCCACAGTCCAGATAACAATAAAAACAGTAAGCTTCAGAAAGCCTTAACAGCCGCCCCTGGATAAGGAATCCCCAACATCCTGGAGAGACAGGAACGGCGGTTACCCGAGACCCAGAATGCGGCTCTGTCTCTCCAGCACTTAACGGATCTCTGGAGATCCACACTTGTGATGGTCAATGACTCACACACAATGCGCTCCTCTTTACAGACCCAGCTCCTTCAAACCAATGCTCCCATTCTTTAAATAAGTCTAAAAATAAGATCACCCCTTTAAGGAAAAAAGAAGTATCTCTGTATGTGTGTGCACACACAAAGGCAACACGCGTGGCCAACCAAGAGAATATTCTTAATATTTAAACCTATTACAGACTAATAACGAAAAGACGAATACAGAATGCAATAGAGAACTATATTCACAGACAATTCTCACACATACATGCAGAACGAACATCTAGTCAACTTATGAAAAAAATGAGCTTCATCATCAGAGAGGGAAAAAAATAACGAAATACCGCTTTTCAATCAACAAGCTGGGGTATGATGACTTTCATTTCTCTGTCGTACATTCTGTGTATTTCAAAGTTGTGACAGTGTTACTGTTACTACCCTCAGAAGAGGAGTGCTGGTGCTTTACGAATGTGTCGAGAAGGGGGAGCACGTCGGGTCCTACAAGAGAGACTTACTACCCTGTAGATGGACAAGGCTTTCTTTGACGCCCTGTGTCCAGGCGAGCCACATTCGTGTAAGTAGCCTCCTTGGTGGGTCCGTCTTGACAATCTCTTTGAAGTTGCCCGAATTCAAGTCAAAATAGCGTCTACATCCGGGTACTGAGAGTTCTACCCCGCCTTCAGCGTAGTCAGCCTAGCAATTTCCCGCCATCTTGCCCCAAGGGGTTTAAAGTACCATTTCCTAAAGCAGCCAAGATCAGAGGCAAGGTTACAAAATCCAAGAAGTGTTCTATCCCGGCTCTCAGGAGCTGTTCTTCCCGGCACGGTGCCCCGAGCAGAGGCCGAGGCTCACGCAGGATTTCCTGCCGTCCCCCTGAATTGCCAGGCTTTTCTGAGTTGAATTCAGATGTTGCAGCTTTTTATTTAAAAAATAATTTGACACAACTGAATGGATTCAGCAGCCTACTTACTTTCAAGGAAAAAAAAATGAGAGAGAGACAGAGACAGAGAGAGAGAGACCTCCTTCAGCAGCTGGGCTCAGCCCGAATTCTTTACCTACCCGTCACCCCCAAATAGCATAACCACATTGCTACCTTTTTCAGATGCAGCTTCCCTGTGCCCGTGTCAGCACTTTGCATGTTCTCTGCAGAACTCAACCTTCTAGATGGTTGTTGTGTCTTACAGCAGATAACTTGGCAAGGCTGTGGGATCCTTCCCATCTCAGGAAAATTATAATAGCTTGCACATTTCCCTGGGTGTGTGCTCACTAGGCCTGGCAAATCCTTATTTCCTGAAACATTGAGCCAAGTGAGTCTAAGGGACTTTTTGTGTTGTTAAGGCAGTGGCTTCACCAGGATTAAACACTCCTTAATGCAAATCCCCAGAAGTGTAAAACTATGCCCAGTATGGTAGTCAGAGCTCTTAAGATGGGGCCTCATTAATTTATGACCACTGGTTCACATCTGCATCCTCCTCAAAATCAAGATGTGTTGTTAAATGTTTTTCCACCCCTCTCCACTCCTCCTTTTAAACCCTCACAAGGAGGAATGGAGAGGGGAAAGGACGGGAGGGAAAGAGAAAGGAGGAGGGATTGAGGGACTCCCCAAAGTGAGGCGCTGTGAACTTCCCAACACAACTCCCCCACCCCCGTGTCAAGACCACGTGTGTTGACAACCTGCTCTCTGGTCCTCCTACACCTCCAGCCCTCCTGTGTCTCTGGTCCTCCTGTGTTCAGTAAGATCGTGAGAGAGACTCAGACAGACACATGAGGAGCAGAGCATTTCTACTGAATTCAAGATCTTCTCCACAGAAACCTATGGACAGAGTTTCCTATCGATCAAGTAAGTTACCACTAATTTTTTGTAAAATGCTCTCTGAATCATGCCTCAGAATAAGCTCTTAGAAGTATTACTATGGGAACTAGATATATTCAGATTTTTAGGACTATCATTTTGTATCAGTACGTCTCTCTCCAGAAACGTCTTGTATTTCACCTTTACCTTTACTGATATTAACAGAATTTTAATTTTGAGGCCTTAGGTCATTATATTTAGTGGCAATATTTATGTTTTTTAAAGAAAGTCATTATTTTTTTTCAACATTTAAATTGTATGTGAGTTAATTTAATTCAAAGGAACTTCCAGGAGAATTAACGTTATGATTACCAATGTTATGATGGGTATCAATGTCAGAACAGGTTCACTAAAATGAACTATGCTCTGGAAAGGATTGGCTATAAGCTCAGTGCAAGGAGGTCAAACCTAAGAGATCTGTGCAGCCTCATGTATTCCACGTTCATGGTTAGAATGTGTGGTTGTTGTCATAAAGCTTGTACA